>NC_047089.1:202277572-202580602 GCF_902459505.1 Geotrypetes seraphini
CTTATCTTTCATATGGTGTTGTATACTAATAGCCATATTTATCCTGGAGGAAGGTTATAGAACCTGTTAAAAAGACCAGCAAGAAAGATATTGTACATCGGCCTTTAAGACCACTCAGGCCTTCTCTTCAGATCGGTTCTCAGAAGCTCATTTTCTATAACATCTCTCTTGTTAGTTCTTCAAAGAGTATCACAGCCTTCTAAGATTACTGATGACTAGTATGAGCCTTTTCTTTTCAGATTTTTATTTTTTGCACTCTATTCTGCAGTGTAGGAATGTCAAACACATATCACACATAAGCACTGTTATCATATATCCTGAGGGGATTTTTCTACTACCAAGAGATGCTGAACATAAAGTAAATAAAGGATAGTAATCATCAAAGGAAACTATCATGAGACAGGCCAGCAAACTCTATTGAAGGTACTTCTGTAGTGGAATACAATGGGAAATATACTCTGGATAAGGCATTTTAAAAATGTTGCACAATAATAGATGTCTTCTATATTGCTGTGCATTTGAAAAATAAATTATCCAGCTTCCTATCACGATCTGTCTATTGGATGTTTTTCGGGAATACTGTTTAGTTCTAGTAAACTGCCCTACGAAGAAAATTCAGTCTGTTTACTTTTATATAATGAGTTTGTCTTTCAGGATAACTAGAGTACCTTTAAGATTCGTAATGCCTCCTTGTTTTGTTCTTTCTGCCTGATTAAATACATGTGATTTATTTCAGAACTCAGGCCAAGTCTTTCATTTGCTAATAAATTATCGCACGGATGCTCCATGTAAATCATTTTGAAGTTTAGCATCGAGCAAACCTTTCCAGCTGAGTAGTTTGATCATTTCAGAGGAAGTCGGCAGACTTGTTGAACAGTCATTGAAATAACCACAAAATGGGAAAGGCAATGTGTTTTGCTCTTGTCAGAGGGCAACACAATAAAGAGGAAGAAAACTAAGCGGCAATGCTTAAGAAATAAGAGTATTGTATTGCCTTCTAGAGGTGGGGATTATGTTCTAATAGATTAGGGTCTTTGTTTTGAAGAATAAAACTTGCTTATTCAAATTCCAAGATACCTATTCCAAAAAAAAAAAAAAATACTAGGTTGTTTTTACATTTACCCTTAATCTCACTGTTATTTAGGTGGCAATTTTCAAACAGATTGATAGGTCTACCGGCAGTTGGCATCTGTATGCATCTGCTGTCGATTTTCAGCCTTGTATATAAGGATTTTGGTGAAATGAATGACATGTGATGAAATGTTAATTTGGTAAATTTATTATGTAATGATTATTTTATTGTATTACATTATTGTATATTTATTGGATTTCTTCAATAAAATGTTATAAAGTAAGGATATTGGTGAGCTGAAAATCTTTCTAACCACTCTACTAAAGTGATTGACGTGGACAAGGACTGGAATCATAAATTCTCTGTAGAGCAGCAATATTTAGCTGTTATATGAATACTCTATCTACCCGATATCAGTATTTAACAAAATTTTATTTTATTTTTATGTTCCTGGGTAATAAGTGTTCTTTGTTAATTGCCTATGGGCTCCTTTTATCAAGGTGTGCTATGGGGGTTAGCGCGTCATCACGCGCTAACCCCCGCGGCAAGCCAAAATCCTAATGCCTCATCAATGGAGGCATTAGCGACGAGCGTGGCAGGCGGTTGAATGCGCGGTATTCCACGCGTTAACTGCCTACCGCACCTTGATAAAAGGAACCCTATGCTATCATTCCCCTGAACTAGAAAGAGAGCCTTTTTCATATGCGGGTCCTAATCTATTGAAGAAATCCCCTACCTTTTCTTCCGGAAACAAGTGAAATAAACTCTGTTTCATCAACATTATGGAACCCTATGCGATTATTCGCCATAGTCTGCATATGAGTTTAAAGCACCAATGGCTCTAATTCTTACTGATATTTGTGTCTCTGATTCTCATATCTTCATTACCCCCGGCCTCTTTCTTATCTCCTGCACTTTCATGCTCTCTATTGACCCTTTCGCTTTTGTTCTACCCTCTGATGTATTTTAGGGTTGGGTTTTTTTGGGGGGGAGTTGGAGGGGTGGGTTGTCACCTCCACTTCTATTGTAGTAATCTTGTAAACAGCTTAATACTTATGTACTAACGGTATATTAAATGTAATAAATTCAATCCAATCCAAATAGGAAACTGGTCCATTTTATAGCCATGCTAAAAGTGTCTTCAGCCTGTGGTAAAGCTGTACACTAATGATATCACAGATTATTTTTTAGTGCAGCTTAGGTTTGTCTATGTTACATCAATCATTACAAAACTGTTCCAGATATCTAGAAGTGCATGAGTTAACTGTACAAAACGCAGCTACCATAGGTAATAAAAACTGCCTCTTCCTTCTATCAGTAAAAAATAGGAATGGAATATCTAATAATAATTATACCGCTGGCTCATTAGGCCACTGACCTCATTATTGTATTTTCAAGGTCAAAATGATTCAACATTTACCTACCAAAAATAAGAGTTCAAAAATCTTAAAATAAAAATATATAAGCACTTATATTACATAAACAGAATACTAAAACAATAAGATATTACTGACAACATGAGAAAACCAAAACATATACTGCTCCCATATATCTACGGATGCATGTAGTTAATCATGTCACAGTGTGTAGCAAACCTGCAGTGATAGATATTTTCCTTTATAGAAAGTCTACAAAAAAAAAAAAAAAAAGAAATATTATCAAAATGGAATATTGTTTTATAAAATGCATTTCTCTCACATCTGGTAATCAGAGAATCTAATATGATTCAAAGCAGGCATGCTAGCTTAATAACTAATTTCAAAGGTGACTAATGTCCAAGATCACTTTGCTGCTGGGCAACTAGAGCTGACAGTTATTGCATACTGTGTGTACCTAAGATGGAGCTAAAAGGTAGATCAGAAAATGGATCTGAAAATTGTTCATTAAGTTCAATCTCAGATATAATTTTATCTTTAATGCCATGACTAGCCGTACCTGCAGTTTTCAGCTGGTGCGTTGCCTTACCACTTCTCATTACACATAGCGTTAAAAATACTTATTGATCCTCGTCTATTTAGAAAGTGGTACTGTGGCAATAAAATAGTTTTCCTTCAGCAAATGCTCCAGATTCTATATATGATGCCCAAAGTCAAGTGCACATCTTAATTGAATAACGAACCTTTAACTAGCTTTTCGTAAGCTTTAACTATTTCCAGAAGCTTTAAATATTTTGCTACATTCACAAGCAGTTCAGCAACTTGACTATTGTAACTCCTTTTATGCAGGTTTGCGACAAAAAGATATTTGTACACTCCAAATTATACAAAATACTGTTATTCGGCTGATTCATAATATATGTCAATTTGATCATATTACTCCTTTTTTGAAAACAGCAGACTGGCTGCCCATAAATCTTTGTACAGGCAGTCCCCGTTTTACGAGCATCCGACTTATGTTGGACTCGTACTTACGAAAAGGGGTCCTGTTCTACTTTCAGTATCCCAACGTGCCCCTCTCCCTACCTCCCGATTCCCAATGCGCCCCAATGTTTTAATTTTTGTAATTGTGTTGATCCCAGTCTCTGGTTTCCGCTTTTGTTTGACATTTGTCCGTGTTCACCATTTAACTCCCCTCTGTGTCACTACCCCTATCTTCATGTTATTATTGCCCTGACCCACAGCACTCCTCAGTAACTCTATCCCCTCTTCCCATTTGAAGCATGACATCTCTATGCCTCCTCATGTTTCTTCTTCTCTCCTCCCCCTCCCCTTTTGCCCTTCCTCCTCTATAACTAACATCTCCCTTCCTTCGCTTTCAGTCCTTCCCACTCCCTTCCATCAAGGGTGTCCTCTTTCTCTTCTCCTTTCATTCAGAAACTGCCATCCTTCCAACCAGTGACTGCCTTTCTTCTCCTTCCATCCATAATCTGCTCTTCTTCTCTTACCTTCAATCCATCATCTCCCCCCTCTGTCCCATTCCATTCAGCCTCTATGCTCTCACTTTCTCCAGTCTCCATCTCTTCCATCCAGTTTCTGTTTCCTCTGTCCCCCCAATCCAGCATCTGAATCCTCTCTGTTTCCCCTGACACCCAGCCCTCTCTCTCCAGTCCCCACCTCTTCCATCCAGCCTCTGTTCCCTCTGTCCCCTCAATCCAGTCTGCCTTCTCTGTGTTCTGCCCTCTCGCCCTGACACCCATGCCGCTGCTGCTATTGCTTCTCTAAAGCAGCAATGGTGGCAGTAAAAAAAAAAAAATTACTCACTGTGGAGCCTTGAGTCAGCATTTGTTCAGGCTACTAGTTCTGCCATGGAACAGGAAGTGACATCATATTGGTATGAAACCCAGCAGATGTCCAATGCATGTTTAGATGACTTCTTATATATTATGTTGAAGACTCTTTTGGACTTGGGATTTTTGCAGAGTAGACTTTCTCTGTTGTTTGGGTCTTATTCTAAAGTGGCAGTGTGACTTCAATGCACAAACTTTCACTGTGAAATCATGCCCAAGATCTACCCATGATGGACCCTTAACCATACCCAAGTGAAATCTTGCCTCACCAATCTACTGAGTGGAGTGGAAATGGTAGATGTGAAATACTTGTTCACTCTTTTCAAAATACTAGTACTAGGGGACATGCGATGAAGCTACTAAGTAGTAGATTTAAAACAAACTGACAAAAATATTTCTTCACACAACGTGTAATTAAACTCTGGAATTCATTGCAGAAGAATGTGGTTAAATCAGTTAGATTGGCGGGGTTAAAAAAAGGTTTGGATAATTTCCTAAAAGAGAAGTCCATAGGCCATTATTGAGATGACTTGGGGAAATCCACTGCTTATTCCTAGGATAAGCAGCATAGAATCTGTTTTGCTACTTGGGATCTTGCCAGGTGCTTGGGGTTAGCTACTTTTTTAAAACAGGATCCTGGACTTGGTGGACCTTCGGTCTGTCCCAGTATGGCAATTCTTATTGTTCTGCCCCATATATTCACTTTCTGATAGGCACCAACCTAAAATTGGTAGGTGCCTATGAATTTAGTCACCTAACAAGCAATTAATTTTAATTTAAGCCAATTATTGAGCTAATTAAGCTTGTTATCAATACCAATTAATCTAATTAAATAATTTGCCCCCCTTTTTACAAAACCGTGATAGCGTTTTTTAGCGCAGGCTGACAAGCTGAATTTTCTGCACTGCTCCCGACAATCATAGGAGCTCTATGAGTGTCAGGCACAGAGCATTCAGCGTGCTGGCCTGCGCTAAAAACCGTTATTGTAGTTTTGTAAAATGGGGGGAGGGTAGGTTAAGTGCATAAATCAGCTAGGTGTGCCAATTTAGGTACCTAACTTTAGGAGTCTTTTATAGAATCTGGGCCTTTGGAGGTGTCAGGTTGGGCATGTATGTTCATAATATGCATTATTAACGGCAAAAAATGCTACAAATGACACAATTTTCACCATGCACATTCAAACTAAGAGAAGGGAGAGTATTTCACCTGCTTATCACAGATGCATTGATTGCTAGTTCACGAACTGGCACAGTTTAATTTATTGGTACTGACTTTCAAAACCTTACAATGCTTTATCTGGGTTGTTGATGGGTAAATTGAGCTGGTACTGGCCAGAGCATGAGTTATATTTATCACATGGTTCATTATTGAATGTATTATCCAGGTGGGTGGCGAGTCAAAATTGTTGTTGAACTAACATTGAAACATGACGGCAGATAAAGGCCAAATTGCCCATCCAGTCTGCCCATCCATAGCAACCATTATCTCTTTCTCTATCTATCCCATGCTTTCTTGAATTCAGACACAGTCTCTGTCTCTACCACCTCTTCCGGAAGACTTCCATGCATCCACCACCCTTTCTGTAAAAAAATATTTCCTTAGATTACTCCTGAGCCTATCACCTCTTAACTTCATCCTATGCCCTCTCATTCCAGAGCTTCCCTTCAAATAAAAGAGACTCGACTCATGTGCGCACATTTACATCATGTAGGTATTTAAATGTCTCTATCATATCTCCCCTCTTCCACCTTTCCTCCAAAGCAGTGGTTCCCAACCCTGTCCTGGAGGACCACCAGGCCAGTCAGGTTTTTGGGAAAGCCCTAATGAATATGAATGGGGCAGATCTGCATGCCTGTTACCTCCATTATATAATAATAATAATAATTTTTATTCTTATATACCGCCATACCCAGTGGGTTCTAGGCGGTTTACATTAATTAGATTTGGATCCGCATAGACATGTAGATTTACAACAAATTTATCGGATTTACAACAAATTTAGCCAAACTTGGCAGATGAAAAAGGAAAATTTACAACAAATTTAGCCAAACTTGGCCGATGAAGAGGGGAGAATTACAACAAATTTATCGGATTTACAACAGATTTGGCCAGACTTGGTAGATGAAGAAGGAAGTGGGTAGAAGAAGCAGGGGGAGATAGGAGCTATCGTGAAGGAGGAGAAGAGCCGGGTAAGGGGCCCTGAGATTATCTGAAGGGTCGGTTAAGGGTCTTGTTTGCTGAAAAGGTAGGTTTTGAGTGATTTTCTGAAGTCGAGGTAGGTGGGGGCCTCGAGTATCATTTGGGCTAGCCATGGGTTCATCTTGGCTGCTTGGAAGGCGAGGGTTTTATCTAGGAATCTTTTGAGTTGACAAAGCTTTAGCGAAGGGAAGGCGAACAGCTGAATTCTGCGGGATTTCTTGTTGGTGCAGTAAAGATTAAAGTGGGGAGTGATGTATCTTGGCGAAAGACCATTTATCGATTTGTAGCAGAAGCATGCGAATTTGAAAAGAACTCTGGATTTGAATAGCAGCCAGTGAAGTTGGTGGTAGTACGGGGTGATGTGTTCCCATTTCTTCAGGCCATAGATGAGGCGATTGGCGGTGTTTTGGATCATTTTTAGTCTCCTGATGGTTTTCTTTGTGGCGCTCAGATAGATAATGTTACAGTAGTCCAGAATGCTGAGAATGGAAGATTGTACTAGTAGGCGGAAGGAGGAGTCATTGAAGAATTTTTTTATGGTACGGAGTTTCCAAAGTACCGTGAAGCATTTCCTGACAATGAGGTCTGTGTTGTTTTCTAAGGATAGGTTTTTGTCTAGGATGACTCCCAGTATTTTTAAGGTGTGTTCTAGGGGGAAAGTCATTCCTTTCAGATGAATTGTGGTGTTTTTGATTTTTTCTTTGGGGGTGGCTAGAAAAAATTTTGTTTTGTCAGGGTTTAGTTTCAGCCTGAACGATAGCATCCAACGTTCAATCTGATTGAAAATATTTGTAATGTAGTCAAGTAGTTCTGGTGTGAAATTGGTAAGGGGGATGGCTATTGTGATGTCGTCTGCATAGATGAAAAATTTGAGTTTGAGGGTGTGAAGGAGGTTGCCTAGGGAGGCCAGGTAGATGTTGAACAGAGTGGGGGATAGGGGGGAGCCCTGCGGGACGCCACAGGTGTTGTCCCAGCTATATGAGATAGTGTTGTCCTTGAGTACCTTGTAGGATCTATTTTTTAGGAACCCCTGGAACCAGTTGAGGACCTGATCGGATATGCCAATGTGTGCCAGGCATTCGAGGAGTATGGTGTGGTCGACCAGGTCAAAGGCACTGCTTAGGTCTAGCTGCATGATCAAGGCACTTGAGCCTTGACTAAAGAGCGTGTGAAGATAGTCGAGGAGGGAGGCTATTATGGTTTCGGTGCTGTGGTCTGCGCGAAAGCCTGATTGATTGTCGCTGAGGATGTTGAATTTTTCTAGGTATGTGGAGAGTTCAGTCTTTACCACCCCTTCTGCTATTTTGGTGAAAAGGGGGATGTTTGCAATCGGTCTGTAATTAGATGGGGAATTTGGAGATTCTTTTGCGTTTTTTATAATTGGGGTAATCAGAATATGACCTTGCTCTGGTGCAAATCTCTCTCATGCATATTCATTAGGGCTATCCCAGAAACCCGACTGGCCTAGTGGTCCTCCAGGACAGGGATGGGGCCCACTGCTCCAAAGTATACAGATTGAGATCTTTAAGTCTGTCCCAATATGACTTGTGACAAAGACCATGCACCATTTTAGTAGCTAGGGCTTTTTTGTGGCAGCATTCATCTTGAGTAATATGCTTTCTGCTGGATTTGTGGGTAGAATTTATCTTGACATGATTTAGAAAACAATTTAAAGATTTTTTTGTCCCCTTGTGGTTATTATGTGTGTGTGTTGGGGCGGGGGGGAGTATCAGTATGTGGGATGGGCAATAACCCAGGTTCATTTCTCTATATTGTATTGTATACTGTATATTGTATTGGGCTTTGTTATTATATAGTTTCATTTGCTGTAAGCTGCTTTCAGTGACTGGACATCAGAATAGTGGTATATAAGTTTTATTAAATACATTTGAGGAGCTAAAATTCAGGGAAGACCAGGTATTATGGAAAGCAGAAGACAAATGAAAAACTCTTCTGTATTCTGCCAAGAAAAACAACTGGTCACTGTTGGAAACCATGTATAATTGGTCTAACCCAGCACGGCCTTTCTTATGTTCTTATGTAAATGCTCACCAAGCTCGAGTCCTTGCTGTCTTTCTGAAATCAGCACTTCAGTCAGCACTGTTCATTAATGTTCTCGAGTTGCAGCAGCTGCTATTATTACTGCCTCTAAGAGTTTTCCTATTTAATCTATTAAATAAATAAATGGGACGACCAAGGTAATAATTTCCCATCCTTTGAATGAATTATCTCAAATAAACAACCATACATGAATAAACAAGAACGAGGCGTCTTGACAGAACTGGTTGACTAAATAAAGTGCAAAACACATGCTCGACAAGATTACACTCAGCATCTTGCTAATAACCACTTGCAACTTCTCATTATACATTTTTTTCATCATCTGAGGGTCATGTAAAGGTCATCATGTGCCTTTAACTACTAATTAGAAATTTTTGAAATTCATTTAAGCAGGTGCTTCCTATTGAGGGCTTTGTCATTAGTTGTTTCTGAGCTCATGTATGATAAACTGTTCATCTTCAACATAATATTGGGCTTAATGGTGTAAAATGACCTAGTTTTGGCAATGCAGAGGAGCTAGAATCTTTAAAAGCATTTGTGAACTGCATCTTATGGAAAATTATACTCTGCCTTTTCTGAATGGTTGATGTCCATCCAGGACAATGAAGAGGTTACAGAATATGTGTCAATACATTGCTATACCCAAAAATATAAAACTTGGGACAAATAAGTGATAAACTCGTAGGTGAAACAAGCTTCAAACATTAAAACAGCATCCCACTTCTATCTCAACAATTCCACATTTGAAGTTTCAAAAAATGTTCAGGGTTTTTTTTAAATATAATTCTGCTCAATCCCTGAACACTTTTTGAAACTGCAGGTGGTACCTTTAGAGCAGTATAGTAGGGTTTTGGTGGGCTCACATTGTCCACCATAAATGTAGTGGTTAGAGTGGCTTATGGGCCTGGCTCCTCCTCTCTATGGTTCTCTAGCCTACCCACCTGACTACTTAAAACACTTGTGTGATGCCCTACTAGGCTTTCTCATACCGTGCTGCTGTTCTAGAGCCAGGTATGTACTGTTTAATTCAAAACATTTTTTTTGGGGGGGGGGTGGGAGGGGTCAGTGACCACTGGGAGAGTGTGTGTGGCTCCTTACTTAATCCTTCCAGTGGTCATCTGGCCAGTTCAGTTACTCTTTTGGCACTTAGATGATTCTCAGACAGGTCTAGTTGAAAACCTCTAATTTCCGCCTAGGACGTCCTGGGAAAGGCTTGATTATATCTGTAAGGTATCCAAGTCTAAGCCCAAAGCCTACCCATTCTCTGCCTATGGAATACCTACCAACAAGCCCATTTCTACTCTGGAAGTCCTGTTTGATGTCCATAAAGTCTGTTTTAAAAATGCCCACTTGGTTGTTTTAACTAGTAAGACGTCCAAGTGCTAGTTTATGCTGTCTTTTGGATGTCTATCTTTTGTGAAAATGAGCCCCATAAGGTCCAAAGACCATTCCTTAAGAACTGAATTCCATTGTTCCACAAACACAGAATAATCAGGGAATAATTTGACTGTTTCTCATACATATCACTCAACAGACACATTTAGCTCAGCAGAATAATTTACTAAGGATCACACATGTTTTGCCTTTTATGTATGAATTATTTTTCAAATGTTTTCCCATTATGTAGTTAATAAAATAATTAGTAAAGTTTATTTTCTCAAGTTTTTTTTATAAGCAACAGCCATTTCAGCTTTGAAAATTAGCTTCTAGTTTGATTTGATTAGCTTTCCCTTATGTTTTTTTTCTTAATTATGCTTCCCAAAATATCTTGAGTGCTTCTACAGCCAAATAAAACTGTCTTATATGTCTTTTCATATAATTTTAAAGAATGATGCTCAGTGGGGCATTAGCAAGCACATTAAAATAGGATTTTGAAATTCTAGAATATAAATTTATATTATTTTAGTGTTTCCTTGTTGCTGATTATTACTTGTATGTGTTTTAGAATTGGTCTTTGGACTACTTATAATCACCTTAATAAAAGTATGAAAAATTCTAAGGGAAAGGGTCTTGTATACTGCTTTTCTGTAATTTTTTCAACCACACTCAAAGTGTGGCATTTTCCCCACCTGTCCCAGTGGGCTCACAATCTATCTAATGTACCTGGGGTAGTAGAGGATTCAGTGACTTGTCCAGGATCACATGGGATTTGAACCCACAAGATCAGGGTGCTGAGGCTGTAGCTCTAATCACAATGCCACAGTCTCCTCCAAGGCTATGATGTGCCCTTTTAAAACTCTGATATTTTATTTAAAGTTGTGGTACAACTACTGTATAACCAGAAAGAAATTAAGCAATGAAAGCACAGCAGCATCCGTTCAACAGGAAATAAGATAGCACAGATGTTTCAGTGTGATGTGGTTGCTGATGTATCATGAACAGATCTGAATTATAGGAATAGTTTGGAGTGGGATTGGGGTCAGCAGCACACTTTCCCCTGCTCCTATGCTCCCTAGGAACCAGTGCTGATTTGGTTGTAATCCTCCCGCTCCCCCCCTTCCCCCGCTAGGATGCCCTCTTGCTTTTTATACTCTAGTGGATGTGGTGAAGGACAATTCTATAAACTGACATCTCAGTCTAGGCATCCCAATGCTGTGGGCTTAGGGCTAATTCTATAATGGCATCTTGGTGCCAAGATTCTGTTATGCAATATGATTAGCATAAGGTTGGAAGAACACCCATATGTAGGCATACCGCTGTATACTATGTTTAGTGGCAGACATAAGTTGGCGTGCCTAGGAGCACCAAATGCCAGACATAACTTATAGTATTTTATAAACTATGGTTCCGATATTGAGACTGCTGGAGGCAGCCTGGCTAAGTTCCACAGTAGTTTTTGGTGACTGGCATTGGAAACCTGGAATTTTTTCACTGGCGCTAACTTAACCAGCTAAGTTAACATTCAGCGCTAGTCAAAGAATAGCAGCCAAAGATAGGCCTGCTATTTCTATGATCTGATTTAGCGACTAAACGTAGCCAGTCAATATTCAGCGGAGATAACTGGCTATCTTCCACTGAATATTTGCAGTTAGCCGGCCTAATACTATTTTTTTTTTTTAGTTCAGAAATTTTTATTGAGTTTTATAATATAAGAACAGCATCAACATTAGAATACTATTTAATGTACCAGTGCTATTTAACCTACTAGGAGCCATTCCTGGCCAGTTAAACAGCACTCAATATCGGGGTTAGGGGTGGGGAATGCCTAATTGGGAGACACATCCATGGGTTACACATGCTCTGTTCACATATACTCTCCTCTTGCAGTTAGCTTATAAAAGAGTGCCTAGATGCCTAACTAGGACCTCCTTTTATCAAGCTGGGTAAGGGTTTTTTAAATCTCAGATCATTGTAATAAAAGCTTTGACGCTCATAGGAATTCTATGAGTGTCGGAGCTTTTACTATAGCGTCCTGTGATTTAAAAAAAAAACCCTTATGCAGCTTAATTAAAAGGGGCCTAGATGATGCCTTTGTCCCACATAAATAATGCCTATCTATAGGCACCATTTTATAGACTTGCATCCAAAGAGTTTCAGTTTCCCTTTAATTGAAGTTTTCAAGTTTCAAGTTTTATTAGGTTTTTATATACCGCCTATCAAAGTTATCTAAGTGGTTTTATATTCAGGTACTCAAGCATTTTCCCTATCTGTCCTGGTGGGCTCACAATCTATCTAATGTACCTGGGGCTATGGAGGACTGAGTGATTTGCCAGGATCACAAGGAGCAGTGCACGGCTTGTACCCACAACCCTAGGGTGCTGAGGCTGTAGCTCCAACCACTACGCCACACATCCTTAATCGGTGTTAAAACAATTGCACTGGCTTCCAGTAGCACCAAGGGTTTGCTTTAGGATGTTATCAGTAATACATCAGAGTTTATATGGCTCTATGCCAGTGAATTTTCAAACTTTGTGGGACGTGTATCACTCGAGGAGGCCTATGAGGTCAGAAGATACCATGATATTGACCTCTATAAAGGAGAATACTGTTCAGTATATTAAATCTAGAACAGCAATGATGTCCGTGGCGGGAGTAAAATTATAAAATTATCTCCTTGGTATCTTGAGGACCTGTTCTGACCAGTTACAGTTCAGAAAAATGTTAAAGACCGAACTATATGTAGAGGCTTTTTTTCTAAAATCTTGTTATAGAGAAAGTTAATATAATTTGAACTGTTATCATCGCACTATAATTCAGTGAAGATTGACAATGCATAATTTCCTCTAGATTTTGAGGTTTCCTTTAGGGGGTTAAGTTAGTATGTGATTGTACTGTAATTGAAAGTTTTCCATTTATGCTGTCTTGAACTATTGTGAATGTTTTATTTTGTTAACCACTTAGTTATAGGCGGTCTATAAATTTTAGAAATAAATAAATAACCAGTCTAGAAACCAAGCCAATATTTTTTTTTTGTCCAACCAATCAACTAGTTCTCATTTTAGGCCATCTAAACCTGTGGGAACTCAGCAGACATATGACCCACTTCTGATTCCAAATGATTCTCCCCTAACAATTTATTTTTAATCTGGGCTTGCAATATTTTGAACGTCAAAGGTTTTTCCTTAAACCACAGGCCTAGCTTCAGCTGTATTAAGTGCTTGTGAAAACTATGAATACTCTGAAAATCATTAAGCTATTTGTCAGTGAAAAGACCAATGTTGACCTTTAAACCCAAACATGTCAGGCCCAGCTCAGTGTCAGACCACTTTTAAGTGGCAGCAGCTGATATTCCAAGAGTTTTCTTCTTTGAAAAAATAAAAAAGACTTTCTTCTTTGAAGAAAATAATTTATTAGCATGAAGGCTCATATTAGACTGGTTATTTTATTTTCCGTGGTGAGCAAAATTCTTCCACTGATGCATACATTTTTTTAAAGACAAATGACATTGGAATTCTTGGAGAAATGAGTATATATACCTTGAAAACCTTGCTAACAAAACCTTAAAACATCTGAATTATAACAAAAGTGTGGACATTAGATTAAGAGTTAAGGTCAAAGCCTCATCTAAAAATGAAAAGACAGAGAAAAATGATAGCTGTTAGGAAAAAAGCTTTTTCTGATTTGAAATTATCTGCTAATTCTACCCATTAGAGGGTTCTTCAAGGGAAACCTTAATAATCCAAAGCAGAGATGGAATATGTGATTTCTAGATTGCACTGTATTTTAATCTGTCATTAATGTATGTTGCCAGTTTTGATCATGTCTTTTATTTCTTTTCTGTCTACCCTCATCCAGAGTGAGAAAACAAGGAGCAAGGTGAACAGTAAAAGAAAACAAGAACAGCACAAATTCATTTTACAGTTTAACATAGCTTTTGTAACTTAGGTCCCTGTATTAGGATTTTTTATTGCTGGCTACTGTGGTAAAAGCTCCGACACTCATAGGAATTCTATGAGCATTGAATCGTTTACTGCAGCGGCCGGCATGGTTTGATAAAAGGGGGCCTTAATCTGCCAATAGGAAAGCTTTTAATACCATGATGCCTAATTTCCTTCTTTAGTATAGCAACTTTAAGGTGACCATACGTCCCATTTTGAACGAGACCATCCCATTTTTAGATCCCATGTCCCGTTGTCCCCACACACAGCTTCGGGACGCTGAAATGTCCCGTTTTCAAGGACAGCGTCCCGAAAATGTGTGCGGCGACAATGGGACAGGCGATCGCTTCCTCTCCCTCCTTGCCGTGCCAAAAAAACCCCCCTTCCCTCCAGTGCCCGATTCACCCCCCCAGTCCACCGCCGCTGCTGCTCTCCTTACCTCCCTCCAGCATCAATTTAACAACACACACCCCTCCCCTGCTGCTGCTGCTAATTGTCGCCCAGAAGCATTCTTTCCGACGTCAATTCTGACATCGGAGAGGATGTTCCGTCAGCCAGGCAGCGATTGGCTGGCCCGGAACTTCCTCTTCGACATCGGAATTGACATTGTGAAGAAGGCTTCTGGGCAGCAATTAGCAGCAGTGGCGGTGGGTTAGAATTGGTGCTGGAGGGAGGTAAGGAGTGAGGCTGGCAATCATCAGTGGCGGTGGACCGGGGAGGGGGGTGAATTGGGTGCTGGAGGGAGGGAAGAAGGGAGGCAGGCAGGCAAGCTGGCTGGCTTTGGGGGAGGGGTTGGGACAATGGCTGGAAGGCAGTGAGGGGGACATAGGAAGGAGGCACTGGGGCATTAAGGACATAGGAAGGGGTACTGGGGCACTGAGGACATGGGAAGAAAGCACTGGGGGCACTAAGGACATGGGAAGGTGGCACTGGGGGCACTAAGGACACAGGAAGGAAGGAGGGAATAGAAGGGGACAATTGTTGGGCCTGAGTGCAAAAAGAAAGAAAGGATGCACAGTCAGAAGGAAACATAACGAGAGACTCATGAAATCACCAGATAGCAAAGGTAGGAAAAATTATTTTATTTTTAATCATATTATCAAAATGTGTCAGTTTTGAGAATTTATATCTGCTGTCTATATTTTGCACTATATTTGTCTATAGTTACTGAAGTGACATTGCATATTTTAAAGTCATCTAATTGACATCTTTGAACACCCCCAAATATAAATGATAATTAACATTTTATCTGCGTATAGTGTGCTTTGTGGGTTTTTTTGTAAATTTTATGGTTACCATTATGAATCAATAAGATATTATGTGTACATGAAAAATGAATGGAAGAAATTGGGGGTGGGATTAGGGCAGGGCTAGGGTGAGATTGGGGCGGGACTGACAATTAATAGATGTCCCGTTTTGATGAAAAAAATAAATGGTCACGTTAAGCAACTTGCATATGACCGTGACTACTGAGCAATGGTAGGTCAATTTTCAAACTGTTCTATTTAGGGAAATTCTGGTGGCTCTGCTGACTGATCTTTTCAATGCTTCTCTAGAGTCGGGAGTAGTACTGGAAGACTGGAGAAGGTCGGATGTGGTCCCTCTATATAAAAGTGAATGTAAGGAAGAAGTAGGGAATTGCAGGCCAGTAAATCTGACTTCTGTGGTAAGCAAATTAATGGAAATGCTTTTAAAACAGAGAATGGTGAAGTTTCTGGAATCTGGTGGATTGGAGGACCAGAGGCAACATGGATTCACTAGAGGTAGGTCTTGTCAGAAAAATATGATCAATTTCTTTGACTGGGTGACCAAAGATTTGGTCACTAGATGTGGTGTATTTAGATTTTAGCAAAGCCTTTGACAGTGTTCCACACAGACCTCTGAAAAATAAACTGATTGCTCTTGGGATGGGCCCCAAATTGACGGGCTGGGTCAAAAACTGGTTGAGTGGAAAATGAAAAAGGGTAGTGGTTAATAGAGATCACTCTGAGGAAAGGGATGTTACCAGTGGTGTGCCTCGAGGTCCTGTTCTTAGGCATGAAAAGGGGATGTGGCCAGGGGAGAGACAGGGTAGATTTTGAGTGCCATACAGTATATAGAATTTGTGATTAATGTATATACAATCAAACGTTGTTTTGCAAGCATAATTCGTTCCAGAAGCAAGCTTGTAATCCACAGCACTCACATAGCAAAGCAAATTTCCTCATAGGAAATAATGGAAACTCAGACGATTGGTTCCACAACTCAAATACAAAATACTATACGTACTTGTATTGCAAGACCTCACTCATTTATAACAGTCACTACACTCCTGCAGCGTCAGAGAGAGAGAAGAGCCATCGGCTCAGTTGTGATGTGTGTATACTGTATGTAGTTGTATTGCAAGACATTGCTTGTATATCAAGTTAAAATTTAATAAAAATGTTTTGTTTGTCTTGCAAATCACTTGCAAACCAAGTTACTTGCAATCCAAAGTTTTACTGTACTTTAAGAATCTAATTTTAAGGCCTGGATTTTAGAAATGGCATCCCGAAGTTAGGCGGCAATAGACATCCTTCTGCCATCTAACTAACCAATCGAGATGCACGTTTTTCACAAAAATTAACACAGCGAATGACACCTACGTTGAAGGCACTGTTCACGCACCTACAGAAGCACCTAGGCATGCCTAAAGATGTCTGAGGCCGGCGTGGGCATGTTTTACACCAGAAATGATCTTAAGCATCCTTAGATGAGCCTGGGCAACCGTAGGTGCAAGACAGGTGCCTTAAATGCTGGCCTACATTTAAGGCGACTGTTTTAAAAACAATCATAATTTTATTAACGGCACAGATGCATGATTGGTACATGATCAGCGACCATTTTTGGGCAGCCGCCGATGCCAGCACCATTTATAGAATCTGGATGTAAGTGATGCACAGAATTATCCCCAGTGGACATAATTTTATAAAGGGTTTTCTATGTGCATAATGGACAAAATGATGCTTATAAAATGTGCCTGCCTTGGTTGTACCACAGAAAGACAGTATATCAAATGCATTACCCTCACACTTACGCACACATACATGCACAATAACATGAGCACGCTCATTCATAATCTATACCAACGTTACTAAAGGGTATACAATAAGATTGAAAGAAAATACCGTATTTTCACATAGATAACACGCACCCGTGTAAAACGCGCACACGGGTATAGCACACGGGAAACCGAAATCTATGTAAAAATTTTTTTGTATACCGCGCACACCCGTATACCGCGCATGCTGCCCCGACTCTCCCGTTGCCACTCGACTCTCCTTTTGCCCGCCCCGACTCTCCTCTGGCTACCCCGACTCTCCTTTCGCCCGCCCCGACTCTCCTCTCCCCTTTGAAGTCCTGTCCCCACCCTGAAAGCCTGATGCCCCCCCGATGTCCGATTCACTCCCCACAGGACCGCTCGCACCCCCACCCCGAAGGACCGCTCGCACACACTCCCACCCGCACCCCCACCCCAAAGGACCACTCGCACGGACTCCCACCCGGGACCGCCGGAAGAGGAAGCAGTGCAGGCGCAGGGCTCACAGAAGGGCCGGGACCGCCAAGAGGAAGCAGCAGGACACTGGTAGGAGCTTCTACATGATGGGGGGGGGTCGGGAGGCTGTGGGGGTGCGAGCGGTCCTTCAGGGTGGGGGTGCGGGTGCGTGCGAGCGGTCCTTCGGGGTGGGGGTGTGAGCGGTCCTGCGGGGGGGGGGGGTGAATCGGACGTCGGGGGGGAACTATGTAAAAAAAAATTTGTACAACGCGCAAGGTTATGCACGGTTTATAAAATCGTGTATAACGCGCACGTTATATGTGTGAAAATACGGTAAAGGAAATATAAATTTTCTGATAGGAAAGATCCTAACACAGACTTAAAAAACAATCTCGAGTTGCCCTGAGTAGCTTCCCGAAACGCAAGTGATATACTTTTCTCTGCTTTATCCTGCTACCATATGCAGATCAGGTAGGTGACCAGTTGCTTTTACCTATTATGTTATTACAAGGTCAACGGATTCCAAATGGCTGGGTTTCAGTGCCAGATTATAGCTTACCAGAGACCATCTAAACAGCAGCGAAAATGTCTTTCTTATCTAAATTACATCCGTGCTATCTCCTGAAGTTTCAGTAGGGCCCCCATGTCCTTTGATATTTTTGGTGAAGTACAACATTCCTTTCTGAACTTTCAGAACACTTTTACAGTCACTAGTTTATCAACAGTGTTCTCTGAGCTATCTAGGCTGTTGATTTGCAAACTACTTTTTTTTTTTTTTTTCTCAGGAGCTTTTGGAAGATTTCAAAATAATTGCTTTTTATCTTGAGACCTACTGGAAGAAAAACAATTAAATAACTCACAGTATTACAAACTCCCCAGATAATTTTAATCCAGATGATTTACTCTCATCCTTGTAGGATGCAAGATATAGCTTGACTGCTTTCTCCAGTTCCTATAAACTACCACTAAACTGAACATAATTTGGCAGACTGAAAATTACTTCATGGGATAATAATTAGTTGTTCTTATTATTTTCTTCTTATTTCAATGTATTTTTGTGTTTGTTTAATTTTATGATTGTGATAATTGTGCATGCTGATTTCTAATCTACTTTGTTTTAGGTGGAGTAGGAATGAGTACTGTATTTCCCCGCATATAGGCCACCCCAGTGTATAGGCTGCAAAAAATGCCTATACATATTTTAAAACTCTTAGATAAGCCGCCCCATGTTACAAGCCACGGCTTATCTAAGAGTTTTAAAATCACATTCCTCTCCCGTATACATCCCTCACCCCCCCCCCCCGGTAAATATCGTACCTCTGCTGGCTATCTCCTGCCTCCTGCAAGGTCACGGCCATGGTGCAGGGCAGTAGCAATCTTTTCAGCATCCAACAATGCCTGCGTCATATCTCGCAGGACTCGTGGATGCTGGATGCTGAAAAGATCACTCCTGCCCTGCACCGTGGCCGTGACATTGCAGGAGGCAGGAGGCTAGTGAGGGAGCTACATTATTTAAAAAGTTACAGGGGGGTCTACTAATGAGGCGGCTTATGTGCGATGTCATTAGATAGGCCGCCCCATATAAGGAAGCCGCGACCACTGTATGGATTGCAAAACCCATATATAGGCCACAGTAAATAAATAAAATTACACTATTTGACAATTTTTTTTGTTCCTGGGTAATCATGCATTTTTTTTCTTAATTGCCTAGAGAGGCATAGTAAGGGGGGCAGGGGGTGCAAACCACCTAGGTGCCATGTCAGTGGCGGCGCCAGCACCTCTCTGCCCTGCCCCATCACACCATGCCATGCTCATGTTATCCTTTCTCCCCCATCCCGTACCTTTGTAGATATTTGCTGTGGCAAGCAACTTTTCCTGCCTGTTGTATGCGACGGCCTGGTTCATCTCTGAATCAGTTCCAGGTCATGGGGTCAGGAAGTGACATCAGAGGGAAGATTTAGAGGTATGAAGGAAGGAAGAAAGAGTGCAAATGTGTATTAGGGGTTGGAAGGAGCAGAGGGGCATGGAAGGAACAGGGGTGTAGAGAGGAGGGTGTGTGTGTATGTGGGAAGGGATGTACCACTGCCCTGGGCGCCTCCTACCCTTACTATGCCACTGTTTGCCTGTGCCACAAAAGTACAGAAATGGCTATCATTCTCTTCAAAGTTTGCTCATTCTCCTGCAAACTTTGACCAGGATATAGATATTTTGACATTTGCCCTTTTTGCAGAAAATTCCAGATTGATTCCAAACTGAGTAACCATAGGGGCCCTTTTACTAAGACATGGTAGGATATTACCACATAGCAAGCAATACTGCAGGTGTGCCACACTTGCCACAGTGGTTAAAAAAAAAAAAAGAAGAAAAAAAAGATTTACCATGTGGCAATTCAGGTGGTAAGGTTTACCATGACTGTGGGCAGAGAAGGGTGACTGAAGGGACATGTTGTGGGTATGCATACCCAGAATACACTCATTCAAAGCTAAGTTTGGAGTTATTTTCTCCTGGGGTATGGCTGGGGGGTTCTCATAGCAGGTTCTCTGTATGTTTATTGTACTGCATTATAATGATTTAATATATTTAACACGTTTGTGTTTTATGCTTTCTGATTGCATACATCGTGAGCCCTGTGATGGTGTGCAGTCTAGTTAAGCGCTGTGGATTTTTTTTTCCTCTATATCGCTAACCTCTCACACTGAGGGCACACCTCACATTACAAATTTATTATTTGTTACTGTTTTGCCAAAGCAGCGTTTGGGGCTTTGCATTTGTGCAGTGTCCTTGCTATGAGAAACTATTGACTGCTTCTGCTCCTTTTTGCGTCTTTTGAAGTATCCATAGCTGAACATTTGGAGATTTGTGTAGTTTTACCCAGAATACACTGGCATGCTACAGAAAAGGCATACAGTGCTTTTTACCATCGGATTAGCACAGGAGCCTTTACTGTCTGCAGAAAGGCAAGCAGTAAAGGGCTTTTCAGATGGGTTGTTACCATGGTGTATGTGGGTGGAAACCTGCCTCTTGGCAGACATGCCTACTAGTTGTGCTTTTATGACCAGTGGTAATTTCTCAATGGCTGCTGGCAAAATCGGCAGTAGGCACTTGCTGCACTAATTTTGGCTGTAGATCTTAATAAAAGAGCCCCTTTGATTAACTTCAAGAACTTTATAGAACTTTCCATCAATAAAAATAGTAGTACAGTATAACTATAGAGATCTTAAGCCCATCAGCTCAGTTCAGTTCCAACTGCCTAAGCGGTAACATATTTGCATTGTTTTAGATCAGGGGTCTCAAAGTCCCTCCTTGAGGGCCGCAATCCAGTCAGGTTTTCAGGATTCCCCCAATGAATATGCATTGAAAGCAGTGCATGCACATAGATCTCATGCATATTCATTGGGGAAATCCTGAAAACCCGACGGGATTGCGGCCCTCAAGGATGGACTTTGAGACCCCTGTTTTAGATGGTATCCAGAGGCTGCAAACATCCGGCAGATGCATTTTGCTATATATGTAGCCAATTTATCAAGGCAAGAGGGAAAATATACTCCATAGAAGCATCTGCTAAGATGTGTGATGCCTACAAGGCATATTTTGGCATAACTGTTGGGGATCAAGACAAACCTTGGGCACCTCACTTCATATGTGAGCATTGCCAAAAAAAAAAAAAAACTCTGGAAGGTAATACAATTTTGTTTCTCAATAGGATGGTAGAATTTTCTGCTATAAAATTTCTTAGAATGTTTTATTTTAAAAAAAAAATTAAAATTTTAAAATTTCCAATGTTATTTGAAAAAATATATATATGAAATATGTTGCAAGACTCTCGTACACATTAGTCATGAGTGAAATAAATATATTACTTTCATTACCACAATTTCATTTTGTTCTTCTATAGTAAAGGATGGTAAAGAGGGGAAAAGAGAGCAATGAAGTTTGCTATCCCAAGAATTTGGCAGGAACCCACTGACCACTCAGTGAATTGTTACTTCTGTATGATAGACCCTTTCAAACTTTGAACTGGCAAGCATACATCTACAATCACATATCTGGACATTCTTTCATCCATTGCCCCAGTGACACCCTAAGCTCCCCATACCCACTCCTCCAGAAAGAGAGCAGCTGTCTTCAGAAGAGAGTAGCAATTCATAGAGTGAGGGAGTTGCTGTAGTAGATCCAGTTTACAATATTAGTGGTGCAGCTGATGAGAGAAGCCCATATTATCCAAAGCAAAAACAATCTCAATGACTTGACTAAAAATCTTTGTCTCAACAAGTCCAATGCTGAGCTTTTGACATCTAGGCTCAAGCAGTGGAACTTGGATGAAAGTATGTAAGTTATAGATCAGAGGAAGCGTCACCAAGCTTTTTCTACCTTCTTTACCTATCAAGATGGGCTGTGCTTCTGCCACAATGGGACCACTTTGAGGCAATTGGAATTGCCTGTAACCTCTCAGATAAGTGCTATTTTCACGCTCTGTGTTTTAGAAAAATCTTGAATTTTGAATTGGAATCTTTACATACTCAGCTGTAGCCTATGATATTGAGTTTTTTGCAGTGAAATTTATTTTATCATCCTGCTTAGAAGCATGTTTTTTGAAATAAAAGTCTTATATATGTATGAGAGACTTAATATATATATATATATGTGGAGTTTTTTACAGACCAGTGATGATACAGACTTCTTAGGGTACTATTAGTTCCGGTGATTTGTGTATGAGGTCTGTTTTTCTCCACTTTTTGTGCTTATGATTTTTTGTTATTCAAGTTTCAAGTTTATTTACATTTGATGGATCGCTTATTACAATATCTAAGCGATGTACAGATTAAAAACCAACAGGTTTTGGTAATACATTTAATATAGTGGAACAAGACATTAGACAGAGGAATTGGACATACATGAATAAGTGGGTAAGAAGGGAAAAAGTTACAATTGTAATATTTAGTGAAATAACATAAAACGGGAAGCACATTAGGTAAGAATGGGATAGATATGTAAAAAATTTTTGTTAATTATTATAAAAATGCAGGAAATTGGAATATGTTTATCATAAATTAAATGCATCTTGAAATAAATATGTTTTAAAAATTTTTTTAAAAGAAGTGATGTCTTTTTCAAGTTTAATAAAATTTGGAAGGGCATTCCACAAGGAAGGTGCTACTACTGAGAACATATCATTTCTTCTTGTGCCGATAACCCTCAAAGACGGGATTGAAAGCAGATTCAATGAAGATGATCGTAGAGAACGAGAAGAATTATAAGGGACAATCATTTTTGATATGAATAGAGGCTCATTAAAGATTAATGTTTTATAAACCAAAAATATAACTTTAAAGGTGATTCGATGAGAGATAGGGAGCCAATGTGATTTAATAAAAAGTGGGGTTACATGATCATATTTTTTTGCTTTATGAATTAGTTTGATTGTGGTGTTTTGGATTATTTGAAGCCGTCTCTTTTCTTTTTGGGTTATGTTAATCAAAAGAGAGTTACAATAGTCTAGTTTTGAAATAATTAGTGAATATTGTTTTCTTTTGACTGCGTGCTTGTGATATCCTGCAAAACGTACTAACAGTGCAACTATTTTCTTGCTTTTTGTGTATTAATTTATACGGCTGTTATTCCCTTATATTGATTCTATCAACAAAGCCATGATTTTTTTTCAGACACATAGGGCTCCTTTTACAAAGGTGCGTTAGGGCTTTAACGTGCAGAATTGCCGCACGCGCTAGACCTTAACGCCAGCATTGAGCTGGCGTTAGTTCTAGAAGCATAGCATGCGCTAAAATCCTGCATGTGCTACGCTAGCACACCTTAGTAAAAGGAGCCTGTGTTCTGATGTTACAGTCATTGAGAATGAGATCAATATCTAATGGTCAGCATTTTCTATTATGTATATGAAGACTCTTCATCTTGTCAAAATAATGCACACAAAAATAAGATTTTTTTCCTCACCTTCTGGATCTTTTCCAAGGAATATACATAATATTGGAAATGTAATTGCAGCTCTTAAACTAAAGTTAGTTAAGGAATATATCCATGCACAGATGTAATATCTATAGGTCAAGAAAAGAAAATCATTCCCTTACAAAATTAACCTGCCAGAAAATTCAGACTAACCTGTTGAAAGTACTTATGGAATCTAATTATGCATCAGTATGAAGCAGTAAAATGAGAGTGAAACCATCTGAATGTTATCCAATACTGAATTATAAAATATTGCTACTATTCACTATTAAGTGTCAATTCCTAAGCCACAAATATAATTATACATGCAAAGCCAGTAAATGATATATTCAATTGTGCAGGAAATTTTAACCTATAGTATTTATTTTTATTTACATAATTTGCAAAGGCATTTACAAAATTATTTCAAATAATTAATTGGGCAAAGAATCATGCAAATAATCTCATTAACAGTTTACGAATAAGCCAATTATACATAAGAACAAAAGAATTGCCGCTGCTGGGTCAGACCAGTGGTCTATCCTGCCCAGCATTCCGCTCACACAGCAGCCCTGAGGTCAAAGACCAGTGCTCTAAATGAGTTCAGCCTAACCTGCGTACGTTCCAGTTTAGCAGGAACTTGTCCAACTTTGTCTTGAAACCCTGGAGGTTGTTTTCTCCTATAACAGACTCTGGAAGAGCGTTCCAGTTTTCCATCACTCTCTGGGTGAAGAAGAATTTCCTTACGTTTGTACGGAATCTATCCCCTTTCAACTTCAGAGAGTGTCTTCTTGTTCTCCCTACCTTGGAGAGGGTGAACAATCTGTCTTTATCTACTAAGTCTATTCCCTTCAGTATTTTGAACGTTTTGATCAAGTCCCCTCTCATTCTCTTCTTTTCAAGGGAGAAGAGGCCCAGTTTCTCCAATCTCTCACTGTACGGCAACTCCCCCAGCCCCCAGGAAAGGCTAAAGAGGTTAGGGCTCTTTAACTTGGAAAAGAAATGGCTGAAGGGAGATATTATTGAGGTCTACAAAATCCTGAGTAGTGTAAAATGGGTAAAAGTGAATTGAGTTTGTACTCTTTCAAAAAGTACAAAGACTAGATACGCTGATGACATCCTTGTCCTCCTTGAGACAGACCAGAACCTTACCATTCCTGGTCCTTCTCGGTACAGATGAAATTGAATGAATCAAAAACAAAATTACTCTGGCTTGGCCCAAAATTAGAACACCTGCCCACCCTCTTCGCACTACCCTCAGGCGCTGCACTGGAGCTTGAGTTCTCAAGCAAGGTCCTTGGCATCATTATCGATTCTTCTCTCTCCCTCAATGACCACCTCAACTCCTTGGCTAAATCATGCTTTTTCAGCCTCCACATGCTGAGGAAAGTAAGATCCTATTTTCGCCAACAACATTTCGCCATCCTTGTCCAATCCATCATCCTCTCTAAACTAGACTACTGCAATGCCATCTACTTAAGCCTATCAAAAAAAGTCTTCAAAGTCTGACCATGTCTCCCCACTCCTAGCCAAACTTCACTGGCTCCCAGTAATTTCCAGAATCCATTTCAAATGCTCCTGCCTGGCTTTTAAGATCATTTACAGCATCCTTCCTCCCTTAATCCCACTGTCTTATAACTCCTCCAGTCCTGACTCTACCAGACCCGCCCAAAGGTATAAACTATCCTTCCCCTCTCTACATGGTATTCGCTATGCAGGCAAACTGGGAAAATCCCTTCTCTTCAGAATCACAGGTCTTTGGAACAAGCTTACTACCCCGCTGCGGAACCTGGGCTCCCTCCAATTATTCCGCAAGCAACTGAAAACCTGGCTTGTCACTAAAATGTAATTCTATCCGCCCTTGCTCTTCTCTTCTATATATAAGTTCATGTAAACCTTTTTTTTCCTTCTCTTCCTATAACGGTAACCTTAAAATAAAAAAAAACTACAAAGCACACTATACACAGAGAAAATGTTAATTATCATTTATATCTGGGGGGTTTACAAAGATGTCAAGGCAAATGTCTTTAAAATATGCAATGTCACCTCAGTAACTATAGAAAAATAGACAAATATAGTGCAAAATATAGACAGCAGATATAAATTCTCAAAACTGACATGTTTTGATCACTAAATTGAAAATAAAATCATTTTTCCTACCTTTGTTATCTGGTGATTTCATGAGTCTCTGGTTGCTTTTCCTTCTGTCTGTGTATCCTTTCTTTCATTTCTTTTTTTCTGCACTCAGGCCAAACACTTGTCCCTTTCTATTCCCTCCTTCCTTCCTTCCTATGTTCATAGTGCCCCCCAGTGCCTCTGTCCTGTGTGTCCTTAGTGCCCCAGTGCCTCTGTCCTGTGTCCCTAGTGCCCTCAGTGCCTCCTTCCCATGTCCATAGTGCCCCAGTGCCTGTCCTGTGTCCTTAGTGCCCCCAGTGCCTCCTTCTCATGTCCATAGTGCCCCCAGTGCCTCTTTCCCATGTCCAAAGTGCTCTCAGTGCCTCCTTCTCATGTCCGTAATGTCCTCAGTGCCTCTGTCCTGTGTCCCTAGTGCCCCCAGTGCCTCCTTCCTATGTCTTCCCTTGCCTTTGTCCCTCCCCCGAAGCCAGCCTAACTGCATACTTCCTTTCCTCCCTCCAGTGCCTGATTCAACCCCCAGCGATTCACCCCCCCCCCCCCGCGGATTCAAACCCCCTGCCCGCCCGTGTACCACCGCTGCCTGCTAATCTGCCTCCCTACTGTGCCCATTGAAACCCTGGGCTGCCGCTGCTTCTTGGCTTCTTCCTGACGTCAATTTTGACGTCGGAGAGGAAGTTCGGGGCCAGCCAATCGCTGCCTGACTGGCCCGAACTTCCTCTCCGACGTCAAAATTGACGTCAGGAAGAAGCCAAGAAGCAGCAGCGGCGGCCCAGGGTTTCAATCAGTGCGGCAGGGAGAGAAAGTGATCGGCCATCCTGGTGTCCCCGCGCACAGCTTCGGGACGCTGTCCTTGAAAACGGAACATTTTGGTGTCCCAAAGCGGTGGGTCGGGATAACAGGACGGTCGGTCCGAAAACGGGACTGTCCCATTGAAAACGGGATGTATGCTCACCTTAGATTTAGGGAGAGAAGGAACAGAAAGGGAGAGAAGTTGGACTCAAGGGATGGTGTGGAGGGGGGATAGAGATACTGGATAGGAGGGTAATTGGAAAAAGAAAGGGAGAGATGGTAAACCCTGGGGTGGTGGGGAAGGAGGGAGAGATGCTGGATGAAAGGGTAGTTGAGAAAAGGTGGATCTGTGGATGGAGACAAAAAAAAGGAAAGATGCCAGACCTCCTGGGGAGGGAAGGGAAACGGAAGGGGAGGGCAGAGAGGGCAGATGGATGGTTAGCACGGTTAGACTCTGGCAAGCAAGTTATCAGAAGACAACCAGAGCCTGGGACCAACAAGATTTGAATAATGACCAGACAACAAAAGGTAGAAAAACTAATTTTATTTTCTGTTTTGTGATTACAATATGTCAGATTTGAAACATGTATCCTGCCAGAGCTGGTGTTAGACCGCAAATGTGAGCTAGGATTTAACAGCGAGAAGAAAAGTCTTTTTTGTTTGTTTACACCACAGCGCCAGTATGGTTAGGAGAAGGCAAAGGGGGTAAAGAGGCTATAAAAGGGGTGAAGAGGTTATAAAATAAACCCACCAGGATGTTTTAAAAAAAACCACCCAATTGGGAAGGAAAATTGAATCAAATAGAATTGAAAAATTGATTCAATAGGCTGAATCGAATCGAATCAAATTTTTTTCCCCTGAATCGGGCAACACTAGTCCACACCATAAAACTGACCCTGCGTACAACATGGACTTATCAATGATATGCATCACTTTTACTTGTGAAGACATTTTATAATAAACTTGCTATCGTGATCATTGTCTCCACATTTTTGCTTTCTCCTTGGATTTCTCCTGTGTATTGTGGAACATTTTGGTGATTTTACCTTGTTTTCCTTACATTTCTGGCACCCAGGGTCCTTGCAGAATCACAGCTAGCAATACCTAGTGATGCCAAAGTCCAAAGCTGCCCCTAAATATGCCCACTTCCAGCCTTTGGAACACTAGTTGCCATGGACCCAGGCACTGGTCCCGCAGGCTGCCTAGCAGCAGCTAATTTTTAAAAAAAGAGTTTTAAATTGTTTTTTTAAAATGGCGTAACCCATTATTGTGCCACTTAAAACCAATTAAAACACTTAAGTTAGGCGCAGATGGGTGCGATCCAGTCGCCTTCTGGTACCTAACTTTCAGGGTCTTTATTCAGAATATGTCCCTTACTGCCTCCTATATAGGAAGTGATAAGTATTCCTATATTAATTCTGTTTTATCCAAGCAGTACATGCTAATGCAAACACACTAGCTGGATAACGCTTCTACGCCCCATCCCAAAAAATAACAAAAAAATATCAGCAACACACGATTAACATGAGCTGACAGGCAATTATCGCAAAGCACATTTTGTGGTAAGTCTGTTTTCATTGTTAAGTTCAAAATGCGGCCTAGTAAATGGTCCTCTTAGGGAAGGAGCTTGTAGATTTAAAAGAACTGTCACCAATGAAAGACGGCTATATTATGTTACACTGAACAAACACACTTTTGATATGTTAAGTTCCTCATTTTCTTCAACCTGTAACATTGTGCTCTGAAATTTATAATTCCATCTCTAAAATATAAAAAAAGGCCCATAATTCAGTGAAGATAGGTTTAAGAAGCTCTGCCATGACTTTCTTCATCGAAAAAAGCCTTCCTGTAGAAGCAGAAGAGACAAAACAGACAATTCTGGAAAACACAGAGGATCTTTGGATGCAGAGGATTGAAGGAAAAGACAGAGATTAACTGGGGCCTGAGGCAATGCATCAGTAATTGTACACACCAGATAGGTCTTATCTGTTATATTCTGCATTTCTATATGCTTTGACTGACTGTTAAAATGAAACTAGGTTAGGTGATAATGTTGGTGTCAGATTCAATATGAAATTAAAAGCAAAAGAATACAATGTGATTGATGTATACTCAGGATCCTTATATACAGAAAAATGAATTAATTACTATTTATTTTCTTGGCATGCCTGACTTGGTTGTATAAATTCCTTTCAGCATAATTTTCTGTTACTCAGAGGAGCAGAAAAGGCTTAACCACTGGACAGGCAAAACAATAGGTCCTGATAGCCCGACTAACTAAAATAAAATGTCAATTTATCCTGTTATCTTCAGGAAGGCTGCACAACTTTCAATTAGCTCTTCTACACAGAACAATGGGTTTTGGAAATTGCCCTTGAAAGGGTTATCATTTAAAGGATTTTTTTTTTTTTTTTTGCATATAAACCTTGTAAAGTTCAAAAGAAAGCATTTTTAGCTTTAAAAACACAGTAATGGCTTTGGGAGTCATTTTTTTTTCTTTGTTTCCTCTGTAAAAGTGTTTAGTTGCATTTCAAGGAGAAACAATATATTTTCTTTGAATCTATACAGCTTGAAAAGTTTTTACAAGAACATTAGACTTGATTGTGCTGGAGTAGTGAACTTTTTTCTTGGAGTTCATTCCCCTCCCTCCCTTTTTTTTTAAATAAAATTGTAGCGCTTTAATGCCGGCCATGGCTGTAACACCTCCAACATTAATAGGAATTCTATGAACACTGGAGCTGTTATCGCCAGCACTAAAAAGCATGCTACAGTTTTGTAAAAGTATGTGTGTGTGTGTGGGGGGGGGGGGGGGTTAAATATTAAGCCCAGATTATTAAAAAGTTATCTTCCTCCACCCCCTTTTACAAAACCATGAAAGTGTTTTTTTAATGCAGGCCATGGCAGTAACACCTCTGACATTCATAGGAATTCTAGGAGCATCGGGAGTAGTGCACAGCTGACACTAAAAACTAGTGCTGCCCAATTCAGGGGAAAAAATTTTGATTCAATTCGATTCAGCCTATTGAATTGGTTTTTTGATTCGATTCGATTTTCCTGCCCAATTGGGTGTTTTTTCCAAACATCCTGGTGGGTTTATTTTATAGCCTCTTCGCCCCTTTTATTCCTCTTCACCCCCTTTGCCTTCTCTTAACCACACTGGCACTATGGTGTAAACAAAATAAACAAAAAAAAAATACTTTTCCTCTCTGTATTAAATCCTAGCTCACGTTTGCGGTCTAACACCAGCTCTGGCAGGATACACATTTCAAATCTGACATATTGTAATCACAAAACAGAAAATAAAATTAGTTTTTCTACCTTTTGTTGTCTGGTCATTAGTCAAATCTTGTTGGTCCCAGGCTCTGGTTGTCTTCTGATAACTTGCTTGCCAGGGTTTCCTTCTTTCTTCTTTCTCCATTCTAACCATCCATCTGCAATCTCTATCCTCCCCTTCCGTTTCCCTTCCCAGGTCTGGCATCTTTCCTTTTTTTCGTCTCCCTCCACAAATCCACCTTTTCTTAACTACCCAGCATCTCTCCCTCCTTCCCCACCACCCCAGCGTCCACCATCTCTCCCTTTCTTTTCCCAACTACCCTCCTATCCAGTATCTCTTTCCCCCTTTCCACACCATCCCTTGTGTACAACTTCTCTACCTTTCTGTTCCTTCCCTCCCTAAATCCCATGGTCCATCATCTCTCTCCTTCTCCTCTATTTTCAGACCCATTATTTCTTCTCCCCCAAAGTCCGGCATATGCACGTCTATTTGAACCCCCCCTCCTCTCCATGTACTTCTACACCAGGGCCCCCCTCCCCTGAAGGCCTGTCCCCCCCTTGAAGGTCTGTCTCCCCCTTGAAGGCCTGCCTTCCTGTTCCCCTTGAAGGCCTGTCCCCCCTGAAGGCCTGTCTCCCCCCATGAAGGCCTGTCCCCCCTTGAAGGCCTGCATCCCCCCTGAAGGCCTGTCTCCCTTCCTTAAAGGCCTGCATCTCACCCCTGAAGGCCTGCCTGCCTGTCCCCCCTGAAGGCCTGCCCGCCCCACCCTGAAGGACTGCTCGCCCCACCCCGAAGGATTGCTCACCACCCCACCCTGAAAGACTGTTCACCCCCCTCCACGCCCCCCCTCCCCCCCATGAAGGCCTGCATGTTCCCCCTGGCCTCTCCACACCGTTTACCTTATAAAAGCATCCTCCAGCAAGATCGCAATGTCAGCAATCTTTGTGCTGCTTCAGTGCTGTTTCCTCTGCTGCGGTCCCGCCCCTCCTCTGCCTTTTAAAAGTTTCAAGGTAGAACTCAAAACCCGGCTTTATGATCAGTCTTACGAGGGGGTGCTGCAAAGTTCTCAGCCCAACCAACCAACTTCCTAAATTCTGAGCGTTATTTTGCCACTGTAGCTTAAAAGAGTGTTATCTTATTTTGTTAAGTGCCAATCTACAGAAACAAAATTCTATGGTTTAACATTGTTTCAGATCATTGATTGAACCATATCCGCGTCATTCTCTTCTTGGTTGGACTGAGAACTTTTCAGCCCTCCTTCATAGTGTGAGGACTTTCAGTCTCTGGTAACCAGAACTGAGATTATGATGTTAAAATGCCTCATTCCACCAATAAGAGCCAGCCTCATCAGTGATGTCACAATGCCTTGATTGTCCTAGACTTGGTTCACTTTTATTACATATGAGGGGTGCTGAAAAATTCTCAGCCCGACCAAGAAGAGAATGACGTGGATATGGTTCAATCAATGATTTGAAACAATGTCAAAACATAGAATTTTGTTTCTGCAGATTGGCACTTACCAAAATATGATAATAATCTTTTCATATACAATGGCAAAATAACGCTCAGAATTCAAGAAGTTGGTTTGTTGGGCTGAGAACTTTTCAGGACATCCTCATATACCTAATACAACTCTGCCACTACCCATAAGCTCCAACAATTGTAATCTATTCTAAGTTCTCTCTTTTACTTTTTCCTTCTTTCTAAGCAGCAACTGCAATTCTCCTCTGACCCTTTTCCTTTAACCCAGCAATTTCTTATCACCTTAATTTTCCATTCTCTTCCCAACCTCGTTGGCATGATTGACATCTGTCCTATTTTTACTGGTGTTCTTTTCCTCCTTTGTTTCTAAATAATTGCACACTTCTGTGTTCTGCAGTCAGTGATTAGCGGCATAGACATTTTAATTAAACTGTATACAGTTTATCGGCCCAATGCTTCGAGCTAGAAAAACTAACATCAGCTTTTAGCTGGCGCTATTTTTCAAAAAAATAACAAATTATAAGTCATGTTATTCAATTTCCCTCAAATTTTGCATAATGCACCTTACGTTGTGCAAAATGATGAGCATAATTAATTTGTGTGCACAACCTAATTGTTTAACAGGCTTAATTGGTGCCAATAATTGGCAATTAACACCTCATAATTGACGCTAATTTAGCACTAATTAAAACTTGTGAGCACAGCTTGGGAGGTGCATTCTATAAAGGCCAGGATTCACTAAGCAAACCGATCGGTTTGCGAGCTCTTAGGGAGCAGATTTCCCTCTGGCCGATTCACTAAAGTGTTTAGCGATCCCCTCCCGATCCGTGCATGCAAATGAGGGAAATGGCATGCAAATTTGGGAGGGCAGCAATTCACTAAACACTTTAGCGAACACCGATTGGGCTTGCCAATCAGAAAAGAACCAACTGCTGAAGACCAGTCGCTTCTATCCTGGCCGACTCTCCTGCCCTCTTCTGCCCTTTAAAACCATGGGCTTGCAATGCTTTTTAGCAGAGCAATCCCATGGTTTTAAATCCACTGCTGCCGCTGCCATCGGGCCCGACGCTGCCCACCCGATCCCTGCAAATATGGCAGGAGGGATGCCAATTCCTTCCTGCCATCGTGAAACCACCATTGGGCCGGCCTGGTTGGGCCCAGCCCACCCCTCCCTGTACTCTTTAAAATTATGGCAGGAGGGATCTACATGTCTTAAAGACAACACTTACAACTTTCAATAAATTTTTTCACTCCCCTCCCCCCCTTATTTCAATATAATCAAGGAATCAAACAATATTACATCCATCTTTTACAACAATCCCAATACACTTTCTTCCCCCCTTCCCCCCACTGCTCCTCCTTGGATGTGTAAGGAATGAACAAAAGTATAGGGAAGTATCATTCAATTATTAATAAAATTAGTCAATGGATCCCATGTCAATTTAAATAATTTATTGTTACCCCTTTGATCAGAAAACTTTCTCTCGAACCTATAACTCAAGCATAACACGTGCCACTAAAAAGTAAAATTTAGACAATCATAGTTTTTCCAATTTTTTGTGATCATTTAGATGGCTATCCCAGTCGTGATTCCCAACAATCTATTTTTATATTTAACAAGTAGTGGCTTAGGGGATAATAATGTCCCACAAATTACCATATCATAAGATAGCGGAATCACAGTATCCAGAATCATATTAATATGACTCCAAATAGAACGCCAGAAGGTAAGTATTAACGGACAATAAAGGAGCAGATGATCCAGTGTCCCAATCTCAAGATGACGGTGCCAGCATCTATTTGATTTAGAACTATCTAATTTCTATAAACGAACAGGGGTCCAAAAACTTCTCTGTAACAAAAAAAACATGTTTGTCTCATAGATGCTGACGCTGTACATCTCATCCTCCAAGACCAAATACGTGGCCATTGAGTAGCAGAAATCTGTTGCTTAATCTCAATGCTCCAAATATCCTGAAGGCTCGTTTTGGGGTTTTTATTCAAAAATTCAGATATTAATTTGTACCACTTGGCTGCCTGATGTCCTAGGAAATCTGTCTGGAAGCAAAGGACCGGTAAGCTATATTGAGTTTTTAAGTTTCATCATTCAGGGAACCCTTTCTGGATGGCCTGCTTCAACTGCAACCATTTATATATTTGAGAAACCAAATGTTTGTTGCAGTCGTGAAAAGTCAAGCAGCTTTCCAAAATACTCTTAATAGCTTCAATAAGTGAAAAAAAATTAATTGGGCGATAGGCACCTATCTGATTCTTTAAAAGACAGGCATCTATCACATGGTGCTTAGTGGTGCCTAATGCCTTAGTGGGTGTTTCTATGGGCAGAGTATGATTTAGGCACTGCTAAGCGCAATTCTCCAAAAACTGAAATCTGGGCCTTTAAAAACCTCACTTAATTGCCTAAGTTTTTGCATGATACCTGGTATTAACATAGTAACATAGTAGATGATGGCAGATAAAGACCCGAATGGTCCATCCAGTCTGCCCAACCTGATTCAATTTAAATTTTTTAATTTTTTCTTCTTATCTATTTCTGGGCAAGAATCCAAAGCTTTACCCGATACTGTGCTTGGGTTCCAACTGCCGAAATCTCTGTTAAGACTTACTCCAGCCCATCTACACCCTCCCAGCCACTGAAGCCCTCCCCAGCCCATCTTCCACCAAACGGCCATATACAGACACAGACCATGCAAGTCTGCCCAGTACTGGCCTTAGTTCAATATTTAATATTATTTTCTGATTCTAAATCCTCTCTGTTCATCCCATGCTGTCCATTTTCAAACTCTCTCTTTGCAAAATTTTGAAAGATTACTTCTTAGATAGCACAAACTTCACTTTAATCTTCTGGTCTGTCACTCTGGAATTCACTTGCTCAATTTCTTCTCATATTGTAGATCTGTTCTAAATTCTTTATCTGTCCCTTTAAGATATGATTTGGTCTCCTGGAGTTTTGATTGATTGGTCTTTTACCTTTGAACCATTTGTTTGGTGAATAATTGAGGTCCTCTTTTTGCCCTCAGATAGGTCAGTTTCTTGAGACCTTATCTTGAGTCGAGGACTTTAAATGTCATAGTACATGTTTTGGTTAGATGCAGGTTAGATGACTATGATGCTTTGCTATCAGGCCTTCTACAATATTCTATCAAATGATTTAAAGTTGTACAAAATACGGCTGCAAAATTAATCTGCAAGGCACGTATTTTTGTAACAGCTTCATTGATTGCTAATTGCTAATAGAATTAAATTTAGGATCCTAATGTTTATACATCATGCCTTAGAATCTGGTATTCCACTTTGTTTATCTGCTATGTTTATTCCTTACCTTCCTTTTCATTCATTAAGATCTGCAAATCAGAATGTTCTTTGTGTCCAGCTTTTCACTAGCCTTTGTTTAGGACCTATCTCGCTGTTCAGCTTTTTGCTGTGTAGAATTTCCTCTCTGAAATTCCAATATTACAACTAGAACTTTCTGAAGCTAGATTCAAAGCAGGTTTAAAGACTTGGCTATTTTCCCATGCTTTCACCTGATTAGTTTGCTTTTTTATGTTAGGTTTGGCTGATTTACTCTAATCACTTTTACCCTCTGTACCTCGCTTTTGTTTTTCAGATAACTGTATTTGGCCTCAAGCTGGGTCCTATGGATTAATTTGTATTGGGTTCATTCATCTTCCTTGCCTAGTGGCTGTCCCGCCTTTCATTGCGATGACTTTGTTTATTTTTGTCAATTTTTATGCCTGTATTTATACTGATTACTTGTATACTACCATGATTTCTTTTATGAATGATGGTATAACAAAGTTTGCATAAATAAATAAAAATACATAAATCTGTGCTAAGCATAGGCATTCCTGGGGATGTACTGTAGCTTAAGTAGATCAGGAGTAAAGCTGTAAAGCACAAGCATACTTTATTACATATGCGTGTGTGAATAACATGAAGAAAGACCTAGTGAAGCTTGAAGGATGGTCTGAAATTTGGCAGCTAAAATTTAATGCTTAGAAATGCAAGGTCATGCATTTGGGCTGCAAAAACCTGAAGGAACGGTACAGTTTAGGGGGTGAAGAACTTATGTGCACGACAGAAGAGCGGGACTTGGGTGTGATTGGATGTGATGATCTTAAGGTGGCCAAACAGGTTAAAAAGGTGATGGAAAAAGCTCGAAGGATGCTGGGGTGCATAGGAAAAGATATGGTCAGTAAGAAATAGGAGGTATTGATGCTCCTGTATAAGACTCTGGTGAAGCTTCATTTAGAATATTGTGTACAATTATGGAGACTACACCTTCAAAAAGATATAAAAAGGATGAAGCTGGTCCAAAGGGAAAGGCTACTAAAATGTTCAGTGGTCTTCATCATAAGGCATATGGGGACAGACTTAAAGATCTCAATATGTATACTTTGGAAGAAAGGCAAGAAAGGGGAGATATGATAGAGACGTTTAAATACCTACATGGTGTAAATGTGCGAGTTGAGTCTCTTTCATTTGAAAGGAAGCTCTGGAATGAGAGGGCATAGGATGGTTACTGTGGATGGGCAGACTGGATGGGCCACTTGGCCTTTATTTGCCATCATGTTTCTATGTTTTTATATGTGAGCATGAACTGAGTACATTTATGCATTTATACATTCTCAGAAAAGATGTAAGTTTGTGTACCACTGTGAATCAGGGGTATAGCCATGGGGCAGGTCTGGACCACCCAGTTTGGACTCAGGCCTGCTCACCCAGCAGACCCAGGCTTCTGGCAACAGTTCTTACATGCTGCTGACAGCTGATCTGAAATTCTTCCCTCTGATGTGTTTGCATTTTGCATCAGAGGGAAGGCTTTCAGGTCATCTGCTGGCAGTGTGTAGGAACCACTTCTCGCAACCTGAAGATGCTGCATGGGCTGGGGGTAGGTGGGAAGGAAAGGAAAGGAATAGAGAAGCTGTTGCAAAGGCTGGGAGAAAAGTGAGAAGGGAAGGAAAAATAAGAAGACGCTGGCCCACTTTGGACTAAGGTCTACCCAAAATTGGCTGCTACCTTTTTTATGTTAGGTTTTTAATGTGATCCTCTTCTGCTAAGTGGCCCTTGTCCTCCTTCGAGCCCCTGTGTATGATAAGTAAACTATGCTTTTCTTTCTCTCTATTCTTCAAGTCTAGTCCCTGTTCCAACTAACCTGCCAGGGTTTGGGAGTAGCACTTTTTTCCTCCCTCTCCTCTTCTGACTTGGAGCCTAGAGTTTCCCAGCAGCTGCTCATATTCCCAACTACTCCCACTTTCCCTTCCTCTGGCTCTTTCACCGGGACTTGGCTGCTGCATCTTTGGGTAAGTAAGCTTTCCCTAATTCTTTGTGTCCCATGATTCCAAAATAGTGTTTAACAGGTACCTCTGTAGCATGAAATGATTTTATAATTCTGATATGATCTTTATGTAGCATGAAATGATTTTATAATTCTGCTTGGAGTTAAAATATGTAGCAGGATGTATTTGGTTTTGTTGGAGGTAAATTATGTAAGTTTGCTGGAATTATTGCCTGACCCAAGACAGGATATGATTTAAATTATGGATTTATAGTAAAGTGAACTTCTATTTGAATTTAAGTTAAAGTATATTAATTTGATGGATTTAAAAGTGAATTTCTGATTTGGCCAGCCCTGCCTCCAGCCATCTTATCCAGGTGTTGTGTTAATGCACCTATTATTAAAGAAAGTACTGAGCCATCTGCCTTCAGAAAAGTGTTAAATGCACCCATTCAATGGAGTACAAAAAGGAAGACCGACCTTCAGAAAGTGTTAAGTACACCTATTCAGATAAGAAAAAGGACAGCCAGGTCTAAACAGAACTCTACTATCAGTGGAACAGCCAGAGCTAAACAGAAATCTACTATCAGAAGCTCTTCACACCAAAATTCATCTCTGGACTACTCCAATCAGCAAGAACAATAGAAGCTCATCACACCATTTTAAGCCACTCAAAGAAGATTCAATCAGATGACCTCATCTGCCTATTCTCCATTTCAAACCACTCAGACATAGATTCACACCACATCCAGCAAGGACAGTAACAATACTCTGTATGGAGACACCATTTTAAGCCACTGTAATTCAATCATGACACCACCTAGGAACAGAGAAAAAGGCTGGACTGCTATGCATCATGGGTCCAGAGAATTTAATCATGACGTCCACCTAGGATTCTCTTTTTAGAACAGGTCTCAACCCTATAAATATGAAGTGGAATCCTTTCTACCAGACGTTCTCTCTCCCTCTGAAACCAGCCTGGATCAAGCTGCAACAACTCTTCTTTTCCCTGGATCACCATACTGCAACATCACTCTCGGGCCTACCATGCAGCCTCTGCTCCATTTTAAGGATTATTCACATCGTAAGTAACTTTTAGAATCCAAATATAGTGCTCCTTCTGCTTTAGCAACATTTGTCTTGTGTAACGCTATTATCTTTGCTTAAAGTCCTATCTGTAACTGCTTTACCTGCTTGATTTTAATGCTTTTAAATAAATTTTCAGTTTGCTTATAAATGTTCTGAGTCTTACCCCCTCTTCTATTCTGCGCTAACAGTTTTTAGCGCAGAGAGCCGTGCTGAATGGCCCGTGCTGCTCCTGACACTCATAGGAACTCTATGAGCATCGGGAGCAGCGTGGGCCATTCAGCACGGCTCCCCGCGCTAAAACAATGCTAGCGCAGTTTAATAGAAGAGGCCCTTAGCTCTTGAATAAATACTCACATATATTACATATTGTTATTACAGAGCTAAGTTTTAATCAAGCGAGCTAACTTTCCCCAACTTAATAGTTCTTTATAATATATATTTCTCTAAGCCAGAGAGGGATGTATATTTTTGATGGAGTTCCTACCATTTAATAATAATTTTGTAGCACCTCGAAAAAAACTAAACTGCCTTTACCTATACATTCTAACTTTGAGTGCAGTTTATAGAATAGTGCAAAGGGGGGGGGGGGTATGCAATGATCTTATTTTCAGTACTATATATAGATTTTTTCAACCTTAAATATACTTTTTTCTCTTCTTACTAACCCCATCATACAAACATCTTTGCTACAATGCATAGAAAATGCATGTTGTGTTATTCTATATTACATATCCTTGTGCCCCCCCCCCAGGAAGGTAAAATATCCCATTTCCAGTTCTAAAACATTGCTTTAAGTAATTTTCAAATAAAAAATACTGTGAAAATTTAAATGTAATTATTTGCAATAACTTGAAAGATAAAGATCTCACAAGGCTTGAATAATTATAAAAATGGATTGGCTTAAGACAACTCATCTTTTTCTTCTACTAGTATACTCTGGAATAAAACTCTATTTTAACATTTCCAGAACAGAAATCTGTTCTTGGTTAAAGATAAAATTCTGCAGTAGTAACTAGTGTGATATTACATTATGTGATATTTCATGAATTACATATTGTCATTTTAAAAATGGGCTGAATAAATGAAATGAAGATGGAAAAATATATGCATCTGTAAACAGATGTTTCATTTGCATGGGTAGAAAGAGAGTTGTCCTTGACTACTATCTGCTGGAAATCATGTGAAAGACATAAAAATGTTTTATACCAAGCAATTTAATCGGTCTGTCTTTGCTTGGGGAATGGATATAGACCTATATAATTTTAATGAAATGTGGAAAATATGTAAATGCTCAGGTTATGATTTAAAATATCATGCACACTGTTTACAAATGAGATACACAGTTTTGGTAGGCATTTTAAGAGAATCAGGAGCACAGCAGGAAAGCAAGTTAGCAGGTAAACAAAGAGCAGAAACATCTGCCATCACTCTCATTTGTGGTACTGTCTATGAATCAACATGACATTATTCTACCCTCTACATCCTTCCTTCTCCAGATTTCATACTAAACCTTCCAGCTGTTTCACAAAAGGGGAAACTTTGTAGTTGATGTTGGGGGAGCATTTCTGAAAATTCTGTGAGGCCCAGAGGGCTTCCTCTCCACCTGAACTGATTGGGCTGACTGTACTGTTGCTCTGCATCCCAAGACAACATTCCTTGGTTGGCTCTCCACCAGTATCTCTGAGGAGGGGACATTGGAGGCAGAGGGAATATAGTGATATGAAGGACTATTATTTGTCTGCTTTTAAATTGAAACCAAATGCGGAGAAAACTAAATTTTTCCTTGCAACTCCCAATGACAAGATCAAAGAAACAATGATACATGTGAACTGTTTGGCCTATAATATAGAACAGACTATAAAAATATTGGGAGTGACTTTGGATAAACATCTTACATTGGAACAACATACTGATATATTATTTAAGAAATGTATATTGGTGCTTTGGAAGCTTCGCACCATTAAGAAATATTTTGATGAAGCCTCTTTTCGTTTGCTGGTACAGTCCTCCATCTTAAGCATTCTTGATTACTGTAATATTATATACTTAGGTGCTTATAGGAAAATTCTCAAAAAATTGAGAGTGGTTCAGAATACTGTTGTCTGCCTCATTTTTGGTTTAAAAAAATGGGAACATATTACTCCTTTTTATCAGAAACTCCATTGGCTGCTGATAGAGTCTAGAATTTTGTTTAAATTTTCATGCATTTGTTATAAATCAGTCTTTGGTATGTCACCAGGCTATCTTGTTCCTCACTTCTCTTTGAGCCACTCTAACAAGAATACACTCAGAGTGCATTTGTTCACATATCCCTCCATAAAATCTTGTCACTACAAGAAGTTCCGTGCTAGAACCTTTTCGTTTCAGGCCGCTAAATTGAATGTATGGCTTGGAAAAATTATGGTAGAGGTTCCTTCTTATTCTGATTTTAGAAAATTGTTAAAGGCACAACTATGTGCTAGGTTGGTATCTTAATGCATTCTGTTTTAACTTTTAATAAGTTTTTTTATCATTTAACTTGTATTTTATCTGCATTGTATGTACTAATTTTATTTGTTGTGAACCACCTAGAACCTTTTCGGTATGGCGGTATATAAGAATAAAATTATTATTATTTAGTCTCTCTACAGGGCATTCAATTTCTGTGTCCTGGTTAAAGTGGAGTGAGAAATCATTCCTTTATGCTAACCTACCCCTGTGATATGCTGTTCTTTCTTTGTCCAGGGCTTCTAGGAAGAGTGGTGGATTGGCTTTTATTTGCTAAATTACAACTTTTAAAGGTCCCTACAGCTTTTTCATATTCAGAGGTCATAAAGACCAAATTTCTTCTCTCTTTCCCATTGTTTCTTTTGCTTTTAAACTGTCCTCCCTTGATTTCATATGAACCCTTAGGAAACCTGTTTCCAAACACTTGCAGATGCGATGGTCAGATTCTCTGATCTCTTGACTTTAATATACATGTTGATACTGCTTCTCATTTTAGGGTAGCTTATTTTCTTTCTTATTTGACTAGGTATTTACCAGTGTATTTTTTTCATTACACACCAGGCTGGCCATATCTTAGACTTGGTGATTATTCCTCAGACCTTTTCTTATCATCTCAAGAACTTTAGTAGCACACCTTTATTGTTGTCAGACCTCTTTGCTATTTATTTTTCTCCAGGTTTTGGAACAATTTTTCACTATCAATCAAAAATAGTCCCAACATAAGTCCTCACTTTCCTCAGGAAGACTTTTGCATGAATCAGTGCCCCAGCACTGATTCATCCAGCCGCAGTAGTGCTGGGCAAGGTGGCATGCTCCACGTGTTGGAAATTTGCCAAAATTTGGCCCTCGATCCCTCCGCATGAACGTGGGGCAAACCCCACCACCTTAGCTACAAAACAGTTAAACTGCAAAAATAGTCCATCCAGCAAAAAAACCGGATATTTGTAATTCACATTCAGAGTTTTAAACACTTGGCTTGGACTAGCAGATTTCCATGGGCTGAACACCGGTAGGTACCTCAGTGAGTGGCTCCGGCTCTGGCTCCAGTTTCATGGCTTGGGATTCTTCCAAAGGGACTGAAGGTTGCTCTGCTCCAGCCTCAACAAGTTCCATGCATTCAGGCACAGAACTCCCAGCCCTGAGCTTTGCAACTGCCTCTGTTCCCTCCAACTCTCCCTCTGTCTCTCCAGCAGGTCAGACCTCTGGTTTAGGAGCTGGCAACCACGCCCTAAACCCTCAGGTGTAATGGATATCCGGTTCCTTCCTCTGTGATTACGTGGGGGAAGGAAAACCTGCAGTCTAGCCCCAGGACTCCCTCTACTGGATACAGGAGGAACAACAGGTGAACTACTAAACTGAGGTTTAACTTGGGCCAGTTGAGAGCTGTCTGCTTTAGAGATAGGTCTAACCCTAGAGCCAGACCTAGCAGGCACAGTCTGCATATCACAACCACTGCATATACTAACCCCCTCTTCTATTAAACTGCGCTAGCAGTTCTTAGTGTAGAGAGCCGCGCTGAATGACCCGCACTGCTCCCATTGCTCATAGGAACTCTATGAGTGTCGGGAGCAGCGCGGCTCCCTGCGCTAGAAAACTGCTAGTGCAGTTTAATAGAAGAGGCCCTATAATAGAAGAGGCCCTAAAAGTGTGATGGGAAGAGATGAGAAGAAAACCAAGAAAGAACAGAGCCCTGAAATCCAAGTGAGCACAACATATGAACGAGTAGGTGGTGGTAAACAGTGTCAGGAGCAGAAGATAGATCAAGTAGGATGGGGATAGAATAGAGGCCTTTTGATCTAGCCATGAACAGGTTATTGGAGACTTTATCAAAAGCAGTTTCCATAGAATGTAGATGGAAAAAACCTGATTGAAGTAGGCCAAGAATAGCTTGAAATGAAAGAAAGTCAAGACAGTTGTGGTGAGCAGCATGTTCAAGTAGCTTGGTTAAGAAAGGGAGGATGTAGAAGGGGCACTAGTTGGAAGTGCAGGTAGGATCCAGTGAGGGGTTTTTGAAGAGTGGAATATTTGAAGACATCAGGAACAGTTACAGTGGAAAGTGAAAGACTGAGGAAATGACAGAATGGATGACAGTAGGAGCGAGTGTGCTGAGTAGATGGGTGGGAATAAGACAGAGGAAGAGGTAGTTAATTTGGAGGAGGAAAGAAGATGTGCAGTTTCCTCTTCAGTGATTTCGGAAAAGGTGGCAGAGGTTGAAGGAAGGTTGATAGAATGGACTGAAGGAAGGAGAGTTGGAGGTGACCTCATTAAGGTTAATTTTGTGAACCTTGTCATAAAAGAACTCAGACATAATATGGGGAGAAAGTAAATGGGGTGAGTGGAGGTGAGGGCACTTTGAATAGAGAGTTTAGTTTGTCAAAGAGATGGTGAGAGTTGGAGTCAAGAAAGTTAATCAAATGGATATAGTAATCTTGTTTGGGAAGTGAAAGAGCAGACTGGAAGGAGGTCAGCAAGAATTTGAAATATACATATGAAGTCAGCATTAGTATAGAATCTGAACCAAAGGCTTTCAATAGACTGGGCACAGGAACATAAGTAGTTTTTTATGTCATCCATTGGTTTCTATAATAAAGGCATTTGAACTTGACTCTCACCATCTGGTTTGTTTGTCTCCATCGCTGTTTCTTTGTGCTGGACTTTGTTTGTAGTGTATTTTGTTCTGCTGTTTTTGTGTTTGAACTTATTCCATAGACCTGTAGCAACCATTGAAAATGCAGAATGACTTGTTACAGCCTAATGTACGGTATCCACAACTAATTGCATGGTCATCTCAGATCTTAAACTTCTACCTGGTTTATATACAGACAATACCTGCTGTAAATATAATGCTATCTGAGCATATAATCTACAATTAATCATCATCAGCACTTTATATTGTATCCGCAAGACAAGAGGTCATAGCCTAAAACTGAATGGCAGCAGGTTCAGGACAGATGTCAGGAAGTTCTGTTTCACACAGAGAGTGGTGGGCGCTTGGAATGCTCTCCCGGAGGAGGCGGTGGCAGAAAATACTGTGCTGGGTTTCAAACGCAAGTTGGATGTACACCTTCTTGCAGATCATATTGAGGGATACAGGAAATCCGGGTCTCCAAAAAGGAGCACCTAAATGGGCCTCCGCGTGTGCGGATCGCCAGACTAGATGGACCTCGGTCTGATCCGGTGAAGGCGTTTCTTATGTTCTTATATAATTGGTAACCAATGTAGTTGTTTTAAAATTGAAGTCATAGAGGTATATTGATTAACACCCGTCACAACCCTCACTACCGCATTTTGAATTATTTGAAGTGTATGTAACTTACTTCTTGAATTCCTAAATATAATGCATTACGGGGAAGCAAGATAGCCGCGATGCAGTGAGGACGATCACTATCTGTTCTCCTGCTTTAAGTATTTCCTCCCGATACTCGGGTTAACTACATAATTCGTTATGCCTAAAAGAAGGGGAAGAGCTGCTGCTACAGCCCGGCAGACTGAAACTACCCCGGGAAGGCAGGAGACGATTCAGAGCTTCTTTACTTCTTCACCCTGGGGCGAACCTGCAATGCCGAGGCAAAGGGAAGTCTCGGCTATCGGGAGTGATATTTCACTCAGCCCCGCAGGACCTGAGCCTCCCCAACAGCCGCGAGAGAAGGAAACTTCGGCGGTTCTGAAGGGACAGGAAGGATCCTCCCTGATAGAGCTGGAGGGCTTATCGGTATCCCAAGTCTCCCAGGCAGAGAATCTACCGTTGGAGAAGGCAAAGTTGGCGTCAGAGGTCGGAGGACAAGTTCTATCGGTCCCCCCACTGGTAAGGCCAACTGAGTTCACTTTGGAATCCATTTGGACTGCTTTGGACTCCTTATATAAACTATGTGCAGGAACTCTTCCTTTGGTAAATGCACAAACTGTGAGAATTGATTCTATGCAGGAGGAAATAAAGTCACATGGGGAAAAGGTAGATTCCTTGAACCAACAGGTCCAAGGCATTCAATCAATACACACTACTTTAATGAAGGATAAATTGCTACTAGCAAGGAAAGTAGAGAACTTAGAAAATTACACTAAAATGCTGAACTTGAGAATACTTAACTTTCCTAAGACATTAGCAATGACGCCTAAAGATTTATTTTATAAATTCTTGAAAGATTCATTCAAATACCCTGACCCTGGTTTTCCTCCTTTACATAAAGCTTATTACCTTCCAGTTTCAAAGAAGGATTCTAAAACTGAGGCTTCAACTAATTTAACAAGTCCTATGAATGTCACAAAAATCCAGGAAACCTCAGAGGATGAACTCACATCATACTCTACACTCTTGGTGACATTTGTTTTTCAGCAAGATAGAGGCACTTCTTAGGCTGTTTTTCAGGCTTAAAGAGGTGACCTTTATGGACTCTAAGATTTCCATGTTTCCGGATGTATCTAAATTAACTCAATCCCGAAGGAAAGAGTTCCTGGAAATGAGACAATTTGTACTATCTCTGGGGGCTAAGTTTCAACTTAGATATCTCTGTAAATGTTTGATCTTTTTTGATCAGCATTCATATATCTTTTTTGATCCCCCGCAGTTACGATTTTTTCTTGAGGCTAAAGGAGTAATTCTTTCCAGGACTTCCACAGTGGAATAAGGTCCAATTTTCATTTATTGGAAGAAGTAACACTGCATTAATTATGGTTTCTTAAATTTCTGTATAAATAAGACCCTACCAATGTGAATTGTTTCTCCTATAATGTGGACTTTATTTGAGAGATGATTGATATTAATTAATTGTACTTGGTTAGATTTTTTCTTTTTATTTAATATGTTAAATCTCTCTTTCCTATATACATACTGTATTAATGCATATTTATAAAATTATATAAAAAAAATATATATATATAATGCATTACAATAATTAATTTTGCAGAGCAATGGACTCTGCAGAGCATTCCAGAAATCACACTGCGGTAACAAGGGCTTCAATCTCTTCAATAAATTCAATTTAAAAAAAAACCAGATTGAACTACTTGAGTTCCCATGGAAATATGGTGATGCAATGCAACTCCCAACAGACATAGTTCAGTTTTAACAAGGGCTGTGGAGTCAGTACACAAAACCTTCTGACTCTGACTCCTTTATTTATGGTATCTCCACTTTGATTCTGACACTTTTGTAGTTATAGTTATAGTCAATTATATATATACTACTTATAGTTTAAGGGCTCCTTTTACAAAGCCATGCTAGCAGTTTTAACGCACGCACCATATTACCGCGCACTAGCCGGAAATCTACCACCTGCTCAAAAGGAGGCGGTATCAGCTAGCGCGTGCGGCAATTTAGCGCGCTAAGGCCCTAGCGCGTCTTTGGGAGCCTTAAGTGGTTTCCATTCAGGTATTCCAGCATTTTTATCTATCTGGCTCACATTCTATCTAATGTACCTGGCTCTATCTAATGTACCTGGGGCAATGGGGGATTAAGTGGCTTGCCCAAGGTCACAAGGAGCAGCATGGGGTTTGAACCCACAACCTCAGGGTGCTGAGGATTTAGCTCTAACCACTGTGCCACACACTCCCCACATTATTTATACTGTATATCTATATAGGAGCTTGCGGGTTTGAGATGGGGACGGGGATAATCTTTGCCCCGTGCCATTCTCTAGGTGCCACTTTCACTAATATAAATATCATAACACATAATACATTTTGTAATCATCAAAGAACTTAATATCAAAATGTATTCAAAAATTAAAACATATTCTGAAAAAAAAATGGGTTAATCAAATTATTATCTGTGAAATGAGAAATTTAAGCATTATAATATTTGCATGTCATACATTTTAACTCTCTTAGGAGTTGGAGTCATCACATTTTCACCGACTCTGTCTCTGACTCCACAGCCCCCAAATTGCTTCCAACTCTGTCCAAGTGACCCTGGGCAAGTCACTTGGACCCCGTTTCCCCAGATACATTAGATAGATTGTGAGTCCACTGGGACAGACAGAGAAAAATTCTTGAGTACCTGACCAAATTCATGTAAACCGTTCTGAGCTTCCCTGGGAGAACGGTATAGAAAACTGAATGAATAAATAAATAAATAAGAGCCAAAAGGGTCAATCCCTTAGGCATTCCACGTACAACATCCATAACTTCTGATACTTCACTTCCACTTACCACCCTAAAAGATGTTATTTTCAAAATAGGTGCAAAATCATTACCTTTCATACTTAAACTCATTTTCAGCAACAGCAGTCCCAAATCTATAGAGTCAAAGGCACTGGACACATTTAGCAAAACTAAGCAAAACTTTTGATTATCATCCATCCCTCATCCCATCTGATCAACTATTGAGATAAGTAGTGTTTCAACTCCATGTACAACCCTAAAACCATACTGAAAACAATCTAATCCATCCACTTTATCTATATGAGTTCTCTAATTGTTTTAATACTGCTTTTTCAATAAGTTTTCCAATCACAGGCAGTGTAAAAATTGGTCGATAATTACTCAGTAATTTGTGATCAAGATCGCCAGCCTTCAGCAATGGTTTTACTGTTGCATATTTAGCCCTGTTAGGGAACATTCCCATTTCCAATTATTTATTCACAAATTTAGGCACCAGGACTTTTACCTACTAGGTGTAATTCCTGGCACCCAATTTGGGCACATATCCCCCGTATTCTATAATATTGTACACAAAGTTTATGAACATCCCTGACCTGCTCATGCATCTCTCATGGCGACCTCCCCCTTTGGGTTGTATGCTATGGGATTTGGGTGCACATTGTTATAGAAGTACATTGCAAAAAGTATATTAAATTCCAAATTGGTGCTGTTTGGGGCCAATTAATACTCAATTATGACACTAATTAATTCCCATGCCAATTTAATTTGGCACATATCTTGGATTGGTGCCCAATTTTGGGCACCATATATAGGATTTGGGGGATAAATGTGCACAAATTGCTTGTATGCACATACACCTATAAATTTGCCTATGTACATTCAATTTGGAGGCATAAAAGGTTCTAGTATACATACACAGTTGTTTTTTTACAGTTCAAATCACTCTTGATAATGCATATTTTCATGAAAGCTTTTAATATTTTAGAGTAGACTGAACTGAATTTCAGGCACTGGTACTTTTAATTTTTTTTAATTTTATCATTTTAATTTATTTTGTGGTATAATTTGTATGAAAGTTTTACCTGTTTGATTGTGTTACTTTTTCTTTTTAATACTGGCGTTCTTTTCCATAAGATTGCATTTTGTAAGCTTCTTTGACTTAATGCATTAAGCAGGGTATCAAATGAATAATAAACAGAAACAAAAACATTAAAACAAAATGTGTGAAATGAACTGAAAGGTAAACCTACTTCCAAATTGGAGAAAAATCAGAAAATCCAAAAACAAACCTATTTTACTTTTGGCTGTGCACATTACAAGTGCATATTCCATTAGATGCCTCTAAGAATCCAACTGTCATGCTCTGGTCTTTTTCACTGGACTCCACCCCAAGTCTGCTGATGCATTATTGGTCTTCACTTAGGGTTACCAGATTTTGTGTGTAAAATCCGGACCCCTAGTCCCTCCCAGTTCCACCCATTCCCTCCCCGTTATACCCATGCCATGCCCTAGCCCCACTCCCTCAGCCTTCTTGTCTTGGTCGGGAGGTCATCCGCGCATACGCGGATGCGACACAATGACATCACGTGCACACACATGTACACATGACATCACCGTGTTGCATCTGCGTATGCGTGGATGCCCCTTCCAATGCGATATGCTTTTCAAAGCCCAGACAAAGTGCTAGGTTTTGAAAAGCCATCCGGATGGATTTCCGGTTGACGCTCAGGCTTGATGGCAGCGTGAGCTGTGAGCTCCCACTTCCTGCTACAGAATATCAATCTAAGACTATCTTTCTAACAAAGTTTTTGTTGTGTCTAGTCTCATTTATTGCCTTTCTTAACCTTCTCAAAACGATGACGACTAAGAAGGCTAAAACGGATTCTCTACCTGCCAACAAACGACTTAAATCGGCGCTGCCTTTACCGGAGAAATCAGGCAGAAAGGATGACCACGAGGTCGAAGACGATCCCATACTGGCCGAGTTAAGGAGCCTCAAAATGATGATGAAAACCCACATTGACATCTCTAAGGATATGAGAATCGAACTTGAGTCCATACACTCACACATTGCCACTTCGCAACAGCACTTTGAACAACTTACCCTTCGGCTCTCCACGGTTGAAAAAGACCTGCCGGCTGTTCGCGCCAATTCAGCTGCCATATTAAAGCTGACGGTCGATCGTGAAAATATGGTGACCGCAGCTGACGGTGCAATTTGCGAATACTCAGAATGCCCGAAGGGGCCAAAGGTATTTCAAGTATTTTCAAGGCAATGCGAGGGGGTTTTTTACACCAGAGATAGGCAGATAATTTGCTTTTGATGGATTTATAAAATTCCCTCGGAGCTAGTTTGGGGAGCATGGATAGGTAATAGTTAACAATCGGGGCAATGGTCATTTTTATCGCCTCCATATGCCCCCCCACCATGAGAGAGATAGGGGGGACCAGCGTCTCAGTAGAGTATCCACTTTGGCAGTTATGGCAGATAGATTAAGAGACATCATAATATTTCTATCATGGTGAAAAAGAGTCCCAAGATATTTTAGAGATGAATGTGCCCATCGAAATGAGATGGAGCCACAGTCTGAAATAGAGGTGTTGTCATTTAAGGGCATAATTTCCGATTATCCCAATTAATACGATATCCAGAGTAATTTGAGAATTTGGAAACCAGTTGGAGTAGGATAGGAATAGAGGAAGCAGGCTCAGACAGGAATATGAGTAAATCATTGGCGTATGCCAGTGTTTTAATTTGTAGGGAACCAATAGGAATGCCTGTAATATTCGGGTGTTGATGAATAGCAATGAGAAGAGGCTCAAGTGCTAAATTAAAAAGAAGAGGGGGCAATGGGCAGCCCTGACGAGTTTCTCTGTGGAGATGGACAGGCGTGGGAAGAGAATCATTAATTCGTAATCTAGAAAAAGGTTTGATATAGAGCAGTTGAACCCACCTCACGAATTCAGAACCACAGCCAAACCAATGAAGAGTATTAAACAAATGAGTCCATTCCACCATGTCAAAAACCTTTTCCGCGTCGAGAGAGATAGCTACCATCGAGGTGGGAGATGAGTGAGTGACGTCTATTACTGAATTAAAAGTACGTGCATTATCTCCAATAAAGCGGTTTTTCATAAATCCTACTTGATCTGGATGAATAAGAAGGCCTAATATATTGTCCAGTCTAGAAAATAGTATTTTAGCTAAAATTTTACAATCTGTATTGAGAAGTAAGATGGGTCTATAATTTGCTACATTGGTTTCATCTCTACCTGATTTGGGCAGGGCTATGATATGAGCTTCTGCAAAACATCCCTGGTCTTCGGGGAAGGAAAACAAATAGTCATAAAGTTGTTTCAGCAGAGGCACAAATTCAGCGGAGAGAATTTTATAGAGTTCTTTTGGGTACCCGTCAGGTCCAGGCGATTTGTGAGAGGATAATGATTTAACTGCTTCCAATATTTCAGACTCCTCTATAGGATCACCGAGTCTAGATGTTTGAGACTGCGACAAAGAAGGATGAGAAAGATTACGAGAGAAATCATCACCGGAGGAAGAAGACGAAGCCATTGAGGACGAATAGAGTTTCTCATAGAAGGCTGTGAATATTTTGGATATGAAGGAATCATCAGTGATGGAAGCACCATCCTCCCCAATAAGGGCCGCAACTCTGGAGCATTGTTTACGGTTAGCTAGGTATCGAACGAGAAAGCGACCAAATTTATTGGACGACTTATATGTACTAGATTTGGAGATCAGAAAGTCTTGCTGGGCCTTAGTTCGGGATAATTGATTATATTCAACCTTTTTTTGTATTAGAACAGTGGATAACTATGGGGCATTGTTTTTAATCTGCTGAGCTTCCAGTAAAGAAATTTCCTGTTCCAACATAGTTAATTTTGAGGATTTGGACTTCTTTTTCCAAGCTATATAACTAGGAATTTCTCCTCTAAGACTCACTTTGAAAGCTTCCCAGACAGTGTTGTATGAGGATACAGACTTAACGTTATTATGAAAAAAGTCAGAAATGAAGCTGCGAGTTTTGTCTAGAAAGGCAGAGTCAGAGAGGAGGGAAGTATTCAACCTCCAATGATGTCCAAGGTGTTTATGTTGTATTTCAATATGTAGACCAACAGGAGAATGGTCCGATAAAATAATAGGATGTATCAGGGATGCATGAACCAAAGGGAGTAGAGATTTCGAGATAAGGAAGAAGTCAATTCTGGAGTTTGACCGGTGAGGGGCAGAGTAAAAAGTAAAGGAGCACTCCTCTGGATGTAAGAGTCTCCAAGGGTCGCAGAGGCCCAAATCTTGGATAACATGATGAAGTTCTGTCCATATTTTAGGGATACGGAACAGAGAAAGGGATTGTCTATCTTTGAGAGCATCAAGTGGAAGGTTAAAGTCGCCACCAATTAAAATAGGAAGGTCAGAAACCTCTAAAACAGTTTCTTGTAGAGAAGTCATGAAGGAGGCATGTCAGTGTTAGGAGCATAGATGTTCATAATTGATAGCAGTGTAGAGCCCAGCCTAACAGTAGCGACTATCCATCTGCCTTCCAAATCAGAGGATTGATGAATAATGTGTGCATCGGTAGAATTTTTAAATAGGATAGAAACACCCCTTTCTTGTGTAGAGCAGGAGAGAATAATTGTATATTATACCCGGGCCATTTAAGAAGGGAACAATCTCTGGAGTTGAGATGGGTCTCTTGTAGTAATATGATGTCATAATCTTTTAATCTAAGATAGTCCATTATCTTTTTACGTTTAAGGGAATTATTAATACCGTTGACATTCCATGAAGCAAATTTAAGTGACGTCATATTGGAAGAAGAGGGAGTTTACGAAACAGATTCCGTGGTATGAGATGCCCACCCTGCCAGAAGACAAATCAGGAAAGCAGTAAAGAGTAACATCAGCAATGAAGAGAAGATTAGGGAGCCCTCTCCAGGAAGAGGAGAAGAAAAGAGCACAAACCAGTTTGCCAAACATGTGACTGCAAGGCCTTAGAGACCCACTTCCAGAAAACTAGGAGAGTAAAGTAATTAGAGATATCACTGAGTATGATCAAGGTACATATTATATATAACAAAAACACAATCTCATATAAACATTGCTTGAAATGTGGTAATATAGTATGATCAAAAAGTCATATTAAGATACGACAAAGTCCAGGGCATCAAAGAAAGTATACAGCGTTGTTCGTACGAACCACTCAAAACACCACAAAGAGTGCAACATGGATAGGTTAATTGCGCTTAATAGGAAAAGCACTTGAAAGGTGCTCATGTTTGATAGAATTGTAGAAATAGGAACATTCTGATACAACAGGCAGGCCAGGTTTAGTTTGAGTGAGCAATACTTATAGGAATCAGTTGAGTAGGTAAAGAAAACGTAACCAATTAAACATGAAAATGCAAGTCATGCAAGCCCAAAGTTTTAGGACAAGGTGACACAGTGTGAGCTGCAACATCGAGGATCATCAATCCTCCCTACGATTACAGGATATGAACAATATGATGCATGAGAAGTGCCAAATGCACACAAATCAGAAGGGGAAGGATTTGAATCATAATAATAAGGAAATAAAAAAGGTGGGGGAGGGTGGGACAATAGGGAAGGAGTATAGAAAAGGACTAAACGGGTAAAGGCACCCATCGGAGAGAGGGGTTGAAAATTCATCAAGTTTTTATTCAATTAGAGTTAAATATAAAGGGAGTGAAATAAGGAAGTTAGACAGTAAAAATAGCAATAAGATATAAAATTCATAATGGTAACAAATAAGGCACTGTGGTATATCACTAAAGGTAGAAAGTGGTAATAGATACTGAAAAAGCAGAGGGAGCAGAAAGAAATACAGATAGAGAAGTAAAATACATTCAGTAAAACGTCCTGTAACAACAATAAATCAGATTCTGGTCAATAAATAGAATGTACAAGTATCATCAAGGAGAAAAAGAAATCCGACTTAATATATACAAGGAAAAGTATATCAGACAAAAATATCAAATAGAGAGAGAAACCTGAAATTAATGAATAAAATATAAAGGTGATACTGGTAGTCGAGTGCGGTGTGCAGAAGTATAAAAAGTAAACAACAAATTGATAAACAATCTATATCTAGGTTAAAATAGAGACAAACCATTCATTTCATAGCAATAAAATATATATTATGAAGGAAGAACTCAAGTAACAGAGAGAGACAGAGAGTTAAAATTACAGGGAGACCAATATAAAAGAACCCAAAGAGTGAAAATAAGTAAGATACAGAAGATTGACATTATAATAATATGAAAAGTAGAATGATAGAAGAGAGAGGAAGATGAGTTCCTAGTGGTGAACAAGGTTCAGAAACAGCAAGACGGAATAGATGGAATAGGGGGACAGAAAGAGAAAAGATGACAGGATATTAAGAGCGAAAAATAGGAGAGGCACAAGACCCCCCCCAGGAGCTGTCCGTTGCATCCTAAGGATAGAGTAGATAAGAAAAATAGAAGAGATCAAATATAGTAGTTAAACCGCAAAGTAGAAAAGACTGGAGATCGATGTGAGACAGTCCATTAAAGGTATAGAAAGCGACGGAATTCATAGATATTAATAGAAAGGAGGAACAATAAGTAGACAAAAGTTCATAACAGACGGTATAATTAGATTGAAGGAGGAGAGGAACAAGGGCACGATATCATTCGAGGGCATCCAACCTCAGGATGTAACTAATAAAATAGTGGTCGGAAGGATAACCAAAACAGCATGTTAATAAGGGTAGTCATAAAAAGAAAATATATATTACATGTTGTAGACGTATAAGTCAAAAAAAATAGAATGATAAATAAAGGAGTCAAGTTGATCCTGAGAGACAGAGAGCCACGCCAAGGAAACCAGGAGGATGGTACAGAAAAATATAAGTTGTAGAATATCGCAGTAGAGCTGAGGAAAGTGGCTGCATCTTACATCCATAGGAATTAATAGTATAAATCAGTCATTAAAGCCGCAGTTCAAAGAAGGCAGTTGTCCTTGTTCAAACATCGATCGAACGATATCGTAGGGGCGTATTAAAGGGAGGATCGCAGTAAAAAGTCACGTAAATGTTACCCCATTTTGGTTTGCTGGATCCACTTGCGTAGAAGGTCAGGGTCAGAGTAGTTGTCGGTCTGGTTACGGTAGGTCACACGGAACCTCGCCGGATAAAACAGTCCATATTGAGCGCCGAGGTCCTTGAGTTCCTGGCACAGAGCCAAGAAGGCCTTTCGTTTCGCCGCTGTTGAGGGCACCAGATCAGGAACGATGATGATTTTGTGGCCCTGATGAAGCATGGAGGCCTTCCCTTTAGCCGCCATTAATATCTGTAAGGCATGCTGAAATCAAAGGACTTTGACGACGATGGGTCTAGGATGTTTGTTTCCTTGTGTCGGTTTAGAAGGGGTGTGGTGCGCACGTTCCAATTCAAGTGCTGGAGAAAATTTGAGCCCAAGAAAGTTCGGTAGCCACGAGGTCATGAAAGATGGAGGGATGGGCTTCCTGGATTTCTTCCTATATCACATTGCCGCTTTCCTTAGGTACAGTTCCTTTTGGATGCGTGATTCGAACTCAAATGAACATTTCTCCGCCTGGTTCTCTATAGAACAACATCTGGTATATCCTATTCCTCTTTCTTGCCTCCCATATATTCCCATGCATATATTATCCACTAATTCCATCACTATTTGTGCCACTATCCATGCGATAAATCACTTTGACTCTATTTCTCATAAGAATAGGTGGCACACCACATCCTCCCCTATATGGTGCAGCTCCCACCTTCCCAGCTTATGGATAAATTTGCCCTCACTCCATCTGAATGCTTTCATTGGCTTCAACTCTCTCATTGCTTAAAACAATGTTCACCCTCTGTTTTTGGCTATCCTCAGACCTCTGCCTTTTTAACATCATCTCATTTGGGAATAGTTTTGGGCCACATTATGTCCCTGTTTTACAAAGAACTGAGATCTCATTTATTTCCCAGATCCAAGAAATCCACTGACATTTGGGTTCCAGACACGACCTGGCACGGCACTGACAAAGACTGGGAATATTATTTTAGTAAAATTGTTCACCCTACGGTCTCTTCTAATATTTCTCAGTCTTTGTACTTTCTATCCTATAAAGCTTTTTGGACTCCTAATAAAATGTTTCAAGCCGGTCTAAGGGACTCTAATCTCTGCTGGCATTGTCACTCGGATATGGGTGATCTTCGACACATGATCTTTGCTTGCCCTGTCCTTGCCTCCTTTTGGGCGCAGATCTGACACACCATCAAACTAATTCTACAGATTCATTCTTATTTCTCTTTTGATATTCTCATTTTTAGAGCTTTAGCTATTGTCGATACCCTCACTTCCGCTCAGAAATCTCTATTTAATATCTTGATTGCCATAACGAAACAAATGATTTTACATAACTGGAAATCTGCGGATTTACTCAATATTACATTTTGGTGGAATACCGTACTCATGATACACTTATATGAAACTAAAACGGTAGAATTCTCTAATAGACAGATAGTTATATCCAAGCTTTGGGATCCTATTCAGTCTTTCTCTCCATAACCGCTGACATTTCCATTCTCTAATTCTCTAGAGTATTCCAATTTTCAACTGTGATTTCCTGATACTCTAGAATACTCAATATTTTTATTTTATTTATATTCTACTTATTGGATTGAAATGCTCACCCTGATATGCCCTAGTACTGTCTCTCTATTAGATACATGATATATTTCTCTTTTCTTCTCTTCTCCCTCTCCAGGTTGCCCTTCAGCCCTTTATGGGACTACCTTGTACAACCTACTTGATTCACTGTGGTAATTATTGTTCACTATACTGTTTTGTACTGTTGGATGGTCCTATTTATGCCCTATCATCTCTGTGTTACTGTTCTCTTTGATTTATTTGATAAAATTCTAATAAAAATATTTGAAATCGAAAAGCCATCCGGATGCCTGGACATGCCCTCTAATAAGAGAACATGTCTGGGTAAATCTGGATGTCTGGCAACCCTATCTTCACCTTCTGTTACAGCTGACCTTGGCCAATTGCCAGTTTTTCCATCCCTCTCCTCTCAATGCATCACTTGTATCACTAAGTCAATGGGCCAGTGATCATGGTTTTGGAAACCTTTATCAAATTTCATGGTTTTGCTTAATATTTAAATGCTTCAAACCACTAAATGATCTTTTTTTTTTCAAGGCGTATCAAGTGCAAAGGCTGGCATGCATGAACAGAGACTTTCATATCTCAGTAAGTCTTAAAAATTCTGATATCTCTTTATGCAGTCTACTGATAAATTCAACAAAGGTCAAGATGAAATGCTCTAGCAGAGATAAGAAAGGCTGCATTTTTTTTGACTGCACAGATCACATGACTAGGAGATGGCCTCAGCTGTTTTTTTGGTTTTTTTTCTACTATGGATCAATAGTTTGTATGATCAAATGTAGTGAACCATGGAAGACTGTGTTGCAAAGACATTTCTGACTGACCTACCTCCATGAAAATATAAGGGTTTGGAGTAGTTTATGCTTTGATATTTAACAATGTTCCTGAAACTGGGATGGTTGCATAGAAACCCCATTTGAGATAATGATTAGTCTATGAGGTTCATTTTCAAAAGAGAAAAATGTCCCAAAACTGTCACAAGGTGGGTTTAGACGGCCATGTGGGTATAAAACATTCAAAGCGTATAATCAAACAGTAGTTCAAAGCATGCAGTGCCTTGTTAGTTGCTCAAAAACGATGTCTACAAAGTAGGCGTTTCATAGGTGGAATTTGGGTGAACCATGGCCGTTCCTACCAGATGAATGTCTTTGCGCCATAACGGATACCAAAAGAATTTGTTTAGGCATTCAGAAACATGCCCAGAGTTAGACTTGTTTAAAAAGTGAATAAGGTGAGCCCTACAGAACACCATGGGTGAATTCTATGCCACAGCCCACTTCCCCTTGGTCATAGGTATCATCGACTGCACACTCAGACCACCCACCCACCCCTCCTCGGGTGAATGAGGCCACCTATAGAAACAGGAAAGCATTCCACTCTATGAACATGCAAATTGTGTTTGATGATTGGGGGAGATAGTGAACATGTGTGCCTGGTACCCTGGCTCTACACTGGATGCCTGGAAAATGATTTGAGGGGAGTTCACCCATGGCTAGCTGCTAGGTAACACCACAGGGACATACCAACGCTATACCTCTAGCCCCCTACCATCTCCCACAAACACTCCTTCCTTGATAACTAGCCCCAATCCCCCCTTCCCCAGGTCAACTGGAACTAACATTTCCCCCCCATCTCTCCCTTTCCCTTGCTTCCCTCCCACAGGTGACAAAGGCTATCCACATTGAGTCTGGCTAATGACCCAAAATGCTACAGGATAGCATCTCTCCGCTCCCTGTGTGAATTGGAGATGCCAACTTTTAGTAAAATCTTCCTTGGAGTTTATACCCATAGAAGATATTCTGTTGCTGAACAGTTCCTGTTTAGGCTGGTACCTGTTGAAAAACAGATAATATGTTCTAGGACTTTTATATACACAGCTAGTAAGAGATTTATAGATGTCACTAAGTGGCATTGATTCCTTCAGAAATATTGTACTGTAGATAATGTTACAGCAGTCCATGGAATGATGGCCTAAAATATTTTATTAAGCATGTTTCACATCAAGTGATACCATCTGCTAGTGAGAGTCAGTCCATCTGTCTGCCTGTTTGTCCATCCATCTGTAAGGATAGTTTTGTTTATGTGTATGCAAAATAAGCTATGCATAAGCAGACAGAATACAGCAACAACCACTCAAGAAAAACTGGCTGTTAAGACCTCAGTACTGATAAGTGAGCTGGCTCAACACTGGTACAGATTGCAGTACAACTTGAGATTTGGACCTTACGCAGAAGGTGAGCACCATGATATGGGGTGCCTCTCCTGTTAAAGAAGTGTGGAGCCATCAGAGATATGAGTACTGCAGCAGGAAAGGAACTCAGGCCCTACCTGCCAAAGAAGCACTAAGGTCAGAAAATAGCATTGGAACAGGCAGAGAGCTCGGGCTTCACCTATCAAAGAAATGTGTAACAGCTGGCCATATGAGCACTGTGGCAGGTGAGAAGCCTTGACTAGGGCTGTCAAAGATCTGAAGTTTCTGAGAAAGTCGAGATCCTGGGCACTGTCTGTTATTCTGCCAAGGAAATGTAGAAAGGCTGGAGTTGAAAGCAACACAACAAACAGAGAGCTCAAGCAACCTGCAGAACAAGAGAAGGTACAGATTTATTGATTTATTGGCACTTGATGTACCACAAACTATCAAGAAAGCATCTATGTGGTTCACAAAAAATAACCTCCATGAAAATCTTATTATACACATAAACTATACAAAACATATCACACAAAGAGGTTGTGGGTTCAAACCCACGCTGTTCCTTGTGACCCTGGGCAAATCACTTAATTCCTCCATTGCCCCAGGTACATTAGATAGATTGTGAGCCCACCGGGACAGGCAGGGAAAAATACTTGAGTACCTGAATAAATTCATGTAAACTGTTCTGAGCTCCCCTAGGAGAATAAATATATACATAAATAAATAAATAGTTGCATCTTAAGTGCCTTAGACTCTGGAAAAAGCAGAGAGTCGAGAAGATGTTAGATGTATTTCTGAGAGTGAAAGTATAGACAGTAAGTTATTGTCAGCAGAATGAAGAGGGTGTTTAGGCTCTTAAAAAATTGTAAGTTTGTTGAGATAGAGTGGTGCTGTCTGAGAGAGATTTATAAACTACTGTCAGTAACTTGAAAGAGACACAGATGGATGCAGGGAGCCAGTGTTCCTTCTTTAGTGGTGATGTGACATAAACAAAACAGTTGCTGAATATAAAAGTTTGATCACTGCAGATTGGATGATTTGTAAGCATTTAAGAGATGAGAAAAGAAGTTCTGCATAAAGTGAATTGCAGTAGTCTATAACAGAGAACTAAAGTAAACTAAAACTTAGTTTTATAGACCGGGTCATCAACCAAAAGGAGCTCAGATGATGGAGGAGATCATGAGGTAAAAGAGATTTGACTAATCTAATTCAATGTAGTGCATAAAATGATGAATGGATAATTGCATTTATTTGAGGTTTGAAGCCTAAAATCTTGATTGTGCCAACAAATTGTAATGTATAACCATCAACAGTAGGAGCAGGGAATGTTTTACATAAGGTATTTGAGAAACAGATATATTTGCATTTTGTAAAGTTTAGAGCCAATAAATTATTCTTAAGCCATTAGGAAACCTGAGAAAGGCAACTGTTGTCTGCTAACATAGGATGTGGTATTTGAACTGGTAAACTATCTGAATATCATTGGCACAGCAGTAGGGGGTACCTTCTTGATCTTGAATAAAGGAACCAATAAAATGTTAAGGAGCAGGGAAAAGAATTGAACCACGAGGTATGCCTGAGATTATTTGCTTTTTAGTGGTGAATGTATTGTTGAAGCATATTTGATATGTTCTTGAATCTAAATAGCTAACAAACCACACCAAAACTGAACCTGATATACCAATGTCTTGTAGTCTGTTAAACAGTAGTAATGAGTGATCAACAAGATTAAAAGCCAAAGTAAGTTTCAAGTGAAATCAATACAACTGGAATGTGAGCATCTAAAGAAGTTCTTATAGTATGATGAAGTGCTAATAAAATGGTTTCAGTGCTATGAGTAGCACAGAAGCCTGCTTGAAACAGATGAAAAATGTTAGTTGAGCCTATATAAGCTGTAAATTGTTTAAACACCAATTTTTCTAAGATTTTTGAGAAGAAAGGTAAATTTGATACGGGATGGAAATTGTTGGGTTGTGATTGATCTAAATGTGGTTTTTTTTTTCAGGAGTGGACGAATAATCGTGTGTTTCTTAATCCTGGGGAAAATACCTTCACTGAGACTATGGCAGTATAGAGGTGTGAGGAGGGGCAAAAATGGGTCAAAAAGTTTCTTCAGCAGACATGCAGGCCAGGGGTCAGTTGGTGGAGCAGATGAATTTACAGCGGAAACTGCCTCAATAATAACTCTTGCTTATGGTAGATTGAATGTGGACCAGCCTGCAGGGCAATGAGGGTCAGTGTCAGTACTTGAAGGAGAGATAATGAATGAAGGAGATGTTGGTTGGGGAGGGGGAGCGGGTCTTAATGGCACCTATGGAAGAATGAAGACTGGATTTTCTTCTCCCATGCATGTGATAGGGAGTCTAATGGTAGATGAAGAGGATCATAGGGTTAGATAGGAATTTTGGAGAGATAGAACTGAAAATTGAATAAAGCATAATGGGACTATTTTGGGTGGTTATAAGATGTTGGGCAAAGTACTCCCTCTTTGCTTGTTTAAGTGCTAGACAAAATTCCTTAATAAGATTGTCAGATGTACAGTGTTTTATCCAAGCATGCTTGGATTTCCAAACTTAGGTTTTCAGAAGATGAAAAGACAATGAAAGCTTATTTTTGGTGCTGGGTTTCTTTTGGGATCTTAATGGGGTGTGTTCTGGAGGATGACTAAAATTCCTCAACATGCCTATTTAAGAAAGCTGAGCAAAGTGATGCAGGGGATGTCTGAAAAGAAGTTCAGTACAGCACAGAGGAAAACCAGGTCAATGATAGAAAGGACATTTGGCATCTCAAAGTCACCATTCAGGTGTCTGGAGTCAGAAGGTGGGGACTGCTTTATACTATTTGAAAAATTGAGAAGCATATAATGCTTCACCAACAATATCCAAAAACATATGCTAGACACTTATCACAGTCTATCTGGTTTAAAAAACCATGAGGTGAAATAAACCCAAACAAGAACAGTGACAATTATTGTTTGAAGAAAAAGACCTCAGTTAAAGGGCTTCATGGGTCTAAAAAAACTCCAAAACAGGTGCTACTATTCTGGTCACCAAAATATATTTCTGTACTTTAGATTCTTTAAGTGATTGCAAATGATACTCTAAAGTCTAAAGGCACAGTCCCAGGTGGTACACACTCTTGGTATGATCCCAGATCGTCCCAAATCTACATGCGCTGCTAATAACAACACAGCACTGAATATATAAAAAAAACAACAACACAGATAGGGAGACTTAGGGCTAGATTCATTAAGCAAACCGATCATGTACCGATCGGTTTGCGACCCGATTTCCTTCCAACCCGATCCACTAACCTGTGTAGTGATCCCATCCCGATCCGTGAATGCAAATGAGGGGAATTGACATGAACAGCAGGAAGGACGCGATTCACTACACTTTTTTTCCCTACACACCGACTGGCTGGCTAATCAAGATCAAGCGACTGGTGAAGACCAGTTGCTTGTGTAAAAAAATGCTTTGCCCTGACTCTCTCTAGCTCCCTCAACTCTCCTGCTCTCTGCTGCCCTTCCCCGTGAGTCCATGGTTCTAAAGCGGGACTGCACTGCGGGAAGGGAAGCAGAGAGCAGGAGAGCCAAAATTTGCCCACCCCCTGGCCTGGCCTGACACCCCCTCTACATAAAAGTTGGGAGGGGTGTTCAGTTCCTCCTGCTCCATAGGCCTGACCCCCTGACTGGCCCACTGCACCATCCCCCAACTGGCCCACTGTACCCTGACCAGCCCATCTGTGGTCGGGCAGGGCCAGCCGTACCCACCCCCCTCCCCGTACCTTTAAAAATGTTGGGAGCAGGAGGCGTGCCCAGTCCCTCCTACTCCTTAGGCCTCCAGTTATCTTCAGGAGCAGGAGGAAGCGCAAAGTCCTCCTGCTCCTGTTGTTCTGCTGGTCCGATGCAATACTGGCCTTAGGCCATACCCCAGTGTATCATGTGATGTACGGGGAGGGGCCTAAGGCCCCAATTGACTGAGATGCCTCGGGCTACTCCCTTGGGAGGGGCCTGGGGTACCTCAGCCAATCAGGGTATTCCTTAGACTCCTCCTGGCGTGGCCTAAGGCCGGTATTCTATCAGACCGGCAGAGCAACAGGATCGGAGGGTTAGTGAATCTAGCCCTTAGCTTCTGCCAGGGTCTGGCGTTTTTCAACTTCTCTGCTGGTTCTGTTCAGTAAACAGGCTACAGATGTCCTTTCCTGGAGCCCAACAGGGAATCCTTGATTCGCTTGTCAAAGCTGTGTCAGGGGTATTTCCAACAGGACAGCGCTGCTGCGAGTTTAATCTCACACAAGTCACATCCAATGTGAAAAAATGGTGGCATTTTATACCCCAGCTAAAGTCTGTGAAATCTTCATAGGTGCTGCATGGTCCATAACCTAGCTTTCACTTGCAAGAGACCACTGCTGCCAGACACTGACCAGGATGATTAGGCTGTGCAATATCAGACCCAGGTGCAGATGCACTCCAGCCCTGGTCCCGATCTCACCAGCTTTTCAAAACCTGGACAAAGTGCCGGGTTTTGAAAAGCCATACGGATGTCCTGGGAAATCCAGACATATGGTAACCCTACATTTAGGTCTACCAGATGAGTACTGGGAACATATTCCTTTTCCTCATGAAAATTGCCTCTTTTGTTAGTGACAGCAACACTGAACTTTCTGTATCCTCCATATGGAAAAAGATTTGTAGGGACCCTCCTAGGAGGATCCATGCTAGTCAGGGGTAAGAGGAAGAACTCTTTCAAAGGCCCCATTGGAAAATCTGGTAACCCTACCCACAACTCCAAGGGGCCCCATAGTCTAGTATCTTTTCCCTTTCTCTCCACTATGGTCTGACATCTTCTTGTCTTCTCTTTCCCTTCCCTTTTCCTGTTTACTTTAAAAAACATGTCCTTTCACAGGAGATCACTGGCATGGCAGCAACTCTGATATGTTGCCTGTAGCTTCCCTGAAGCTTTCCCTCTGCCACGTCCACCTAGGCAGAAACAGGAAGTGACAGCAAAGAAGGCAGAATTTGACAGAGATAAATCTTCAGGGCAACTGAACTCAGCATATCAGAATCACTGCCATGCCAATGACTCCCTGTGAAAGGACATGCTTTTTAAAAAGTTTAGGGAGGTGAGGAGGAGGGAGAGAGATGTTGGACTGCGGTGGGAAGAAGAAGAAAAGATGCCAGATCATAGGGACCCTCTGGAACTATTTTAAGCCAGCTCTGGGGATAGGGGGAAGGGGGGATTATGAGAAAGAGGAGGAAGACACTTTCAATGGAAGTAAGACCCAGATCTCTCAATCCGTCCTCCTAGGAAGGAACAAAGAGAAGAAGGAATCATGGAGGCCCCCTTCTTAATTTCTGCCACAGGCTCCAGCATTTCTAAAACCATGCTTGGCTGTTAAGCTTTCTACTTCAAAGAAAAAGCTGGATTCTGTCCTGGACCAGGAAAAAAAAAATATCCCCTGTAAAACCATAACCTCTCAATCCCTCCCATGGGCTGGGTCTACACTCTTTTCATAGACTATATAAAAGACGAACATATGTCATTGATATGAAACATTTTTTCTGCCCTTTACCTAACCCACTTCATAAACAGGTGAACCTTAAGCTTAGTCACAGACTCATTAAATTCAGAGATATGTTAATCGGGGAGATGACAGTGTAATTTATTTCACAAGCTCAACTTAAAAAGCCAGACTCCTGTTGGGCCAATCCCTCTTTTTATTTTCTAACTCAAATATATGCTCGGTCCTTGCTAATGACAATGCCATCAACTTAACGTCTCACCCTCCACTGCAGCTGCATAGAATAAGCCAACCTGCGGCTGCAGACACATGCTGATCTGACTTGATTATTTCTCATTATTTAGTAAGGGAAGCAATGATGTTAAGGATTATTGTTAAGACCCTTTATAAACGTGCAAATCATTGGAGTCTTTTATTACAATTGTTCAACCTCAGGAACATTAGCCCTTATCTCCTTTTTATTTTCTGCTTCTCTGGTGTTCTGCCCTGGTTTCATTTAGAACAGCTGGTTAAATATATTTCCTGTCAGGCTCCTAAGGTTTTCTGGGAATTAAAAATACACTTAAAACATATTTAATGGAGTTAATGAGGTTTGATATGAAAAAGACAGGCTGATGTCAAACCTATAATAAGATCATTTTGCTAGATTGAACTAAATTGTATATTTTTTTAATCTGTTGTTTGATCTTATCTAATTTAATGGATACATTTATTGGATTATGTAAGGAGCTGGGCTGTTAAGAATAAAAAGTCTATGTGATCTGCTAGATAGAGATCTAAACAGGCTCTGGGTAAAGAACACATCCTGCACTTTGCAAATGCATTTCAGAGGGTATTTTCTATTTTATTATTGCTGGAGAAAATTTTATCCACCCAATATTCAAAGTGATTTAACCGGGCAACAGAGGCCTGGCAGATAAACAAGGGCCTTCCCTAGATATGATGGGAAATTAGGGTTACTAGACAACCAGGAAAACCAGGACATGTCCTCTTTTTAGAGGGCAGTCTGGATGCCTGGATGGACTTTCCAAAACCCGATTGTTTGTCCAGGTTTTGGAAAGACCCCAACCTCTGGCTGCATCTGGAGGACCTCTGAGTGTGTGTGGATGACATTGCGCGCATGCTTGAAGGACCTCCAGAGGCAGCCCAGAGGTCAGAGAAGAACTACAAGACTTTGTGGAGGTGGGGCCAGTGGTATAATGGGGGGTGGGGCTGAAGGCAGAACAGGATGGGACTAGAGGCAGAACAAGGTGGGGGTTGGAGAGCGAGGCCATGTGTCCGGGTTTCTACGCTGGAAATTTTGGTAACCCTATGGGAAACACCCAGTGGAACTGAGAGAAAGTTAGTGTTTACAATTTCATATTTGGGTCTAAAGTTAGGCACTAATAATGTGCATATACGTATTTATAAAATAATAACCCTTGCATGCATAATTGGTATCAATAATTGGTAGTTGTGCATGCAAGCACTAGCCATTATTTTATAGCATGTGTGTTTAACTTCCCAGGCTCCTTTTAATAAGGTGCAGTATACCCTCCTGTATAACACCCCAATAGCACTCATGGCTGCAGGTGGCCCCTATATAATTTTATTTATTTATTTATTATTTTTATATACCGCCATACCTAGGGAGTTCTAGGCGGTTCACATCAATTAAACATAACTTAATAAGAAATTACAATAAACTATATTTACAAGTAATGAAGATATTGGAACAAAATTAACAAGATATTACAATTGATCATAGTTACAATTGATCATAATTACAAGCAATGAGGTGATGAAGGTAAGCATGCGAGGGGGGGATTGAGTAGGTCATTGGAGTTAGTGAGATGGGGGAGATCAAAAAGAGGGGGTACCGGGAGAGTTGTGTCGTTTGACGGAGGGGTGAGAGAAATGGAAGAGAGGGGATTAGGGATATTGAGCATGGAATAAATGAATAAATATGGCAGTAGAGTAGGGTTTGGGTGGGCTCACACGTTCTACCATATATGTAATGGTTAGAGTGGCTTATGGGGCTGGGTCCTCCTCTCTATGGTTCACTAGCCCACCCACCAGACTACTTGATACCTGTGTGCAGCTTTACTAGGCTCCCCCATACCAGATGCTGCTGTTTTAGAGACAGGCAGTGTTCTCCCCAGAAATTTTTTCCAGTCGGGTGGCATGAGAAAGTAGCCGGGTGGGGCGGGATGGAGAAATTTGGTGGTGGGGAAAATTAACCCCCTCTTTTATTAAAGTGCGCTAGCATTTTTTAGTGCGCGCATACCCCTGTGCTATGTGGGAAAACTAACCCCAGCTCAATTCTGGCGTTAGCATCTAGCACACATGGCAATTCTCCACGCGCTAAGCGCACGCTAAAACCACTATCGTAACTTAGTAAAAGGAGCCCTAAATGTGTACTATTTTTATTAGTTAATTATTATTATTATTGTCCAATACTCAATATGACTTCCTTTTTTAAGGTTTGACACTTGTGCCAGAATATTTTTACTAAATTTAAGAAGTATTTGCCCTCTTTCAAATGGTAAAGACGTTAAAAAAAGGGAAAGGCGTTAATGAAGTCATTAGGTTCAATCTAGCCATTTATTTCTGCATGAATTTAAACAACTAAAAAAAAAAAAAAAGATAAATATAGCTCATCCAGTCATACAAGAAATGGGGTGCCTACACTTTTTGGGCTTGAGAGCTACTTTTAAAATGACCAAGTCAAAATGATCTACCAACAATAAAATTTTAAAAAAACACAAAGCACACTGTACGCAGAGAAAATGTTAATTATCATTTATATTCCGTGAGTTTTCAAGGCAGACGATTCTATGCAATGTCACCTCAGGAACAACTATACAAAAATAGACAAATATATCCCCTCCCTTTTAACTAAATCGCAATAGCGTTTTTTAGCGCAGGGAGATAGGCTGAATGCCCTGCACTACTCTCGATGCTCATAGGCTCCCTGCGCTAAAAACAGCTATTTCGGGTTAGTAAAAGGGGGCCATAGTGCAAAATATAGACAGCAGATATAAATTCTCAAAACAGACACATTTTGATTCTTTTTTGATTTTTAATCAAAAACAGTGTCATACAAATGAAAGAATAAAAGATATTACACATATTACACTATTACCTATATAGATAACATAAATATCATTCAATAATTTCATTTTCCTGCATATAATAATATCATAATATATCCTAATATACAATACAAATTACCCAAATATCACTATCAATAAAAAAAGACACATTTTGATCACTAAACTGAAAATAAAATCATTTTTCCTACCTTTTTGTTTGGTGATTTCATGAGTCTCTGGTTGCACTTCCTTCTTCTGACTATAAATCCAATATTTTTTTCTTTCTGCCCCTCCCCTTTTCTTTCTGTCTCTTATTCTTTCTCTCTCCCCCCTGCCTGCCTGTCTTTCTCTCTCCCCCTGCCCCCCAAGCCATCACGCCGATTTCTCCACTTCCCTGATTCTTTCCCTACCCCCTAAGCCACCACGCCGATTTCTTCCTGCTGCTTCCATGAGCCAGGCCAGGCACGTATAAGCGCCGGACTCACAAGACTTCACCTCTGACGTCAATTCTAACGTCGGAGAGGAAGTTCCAGGCCAGCTAGGCAATGATTGGCTGGCTCAGAACTTCCTCTCTGACAGGGAGGCAGGAAGAAAAAGATTGCAAAGGCAACGCGATCGACTCACATTGCCTTTGCGATCTACTGGTCGATCGCGCTTGACCATTTGGGCACCCCCTGCTGTTATGGTATCCTGTCCTGACCTGAGGAAAGGGGTTTAGTCCCCAAAAAACTGCCTTATTTCCATTTTCTATTTATAAACTTTAATCAATAGATACAATTCTACTTGATTCTACGTAAAGCAACAAAAAATTTTTTTTCTACCTTTTGTCGTTTCTGCTTTAATCATCTTCTCTTCGCTCTCTTCTTTCTATTCAGCATTTGTCCTCGCTCCCTTCCATGAAACATCTGTCCTCTCTTTGCCCCTTCCACCCAGCCTCTGCCCTCTCTCTCTACGGCTTCCATTTACTGTCCACCCTCTCCGTGCCCCTTACATCCACTGACGACCCTCTCTGCCCTTTCCATCCAATGTCCGCCCGCTCTGTGTTCCACATGGCATCTTCCCTCTTTCTATGTCCCTTCAATAAACTGTATATCCTGTGCCCTTTCTCTCCTTTGCACATGATTCATTTCAGCTTCACCCCCTCCCCTATGCTCTGGCATCTCTCTCTTCTCCTTTCCTTCCTTCCTTCACACTCTACCCCATGGTCTGGCATCTCTATCTCCTTCCCTTCTCTCCCTCCATGCCCTGGGATCTCTATCATCCCCCTCCCCGCATATGCGCTGACATCTTTCCACCCTCCCTTCATGGTCTGGTAGCTCCTTTCCTTTTCCTCCCATGGTCTTGGCATCTCTTGCCTCTCCTCTCCCTTCCCTGGTCTTCCTTCTCCCCTCTCTCTCCCCAGTTGGGTGCTGCTGCAGCAGCACTTCTCTTCCCCCCAATTGGGTGCAGCAGCAGCTTTTCTCTTCCCCCCAATTGGGTGCACCAGCTTTTCTCTTCCCCCTCCCCCCAAAAAAATTGGGTGCAGCAGCAGCAACATTTATCTTCCCTTCCCCCTCCCCCCCAAAATGGGTGCAGCAGCAGAACATTTCCCTTCCCCTCCCCCATTCGGTGCAGCAGCATTTCTCTTCCCCCCTCCCAATTGGGTGCAGCAGCATGTCTTCCCCCCCATTGGATGCAGTAGCATTTCTCTTCCCCCTTCCCCCCATTGGGTACATCAGCAGCATCATCAGCATTTCTCTTCCCCCCCCTCCAATTGGGTACTGGAGAAGCAGCAGCATTTCTCTTCACCCTCCCCCATTGGGTTTAGCAGCAGCAGCAGAATCATTTATCTTCCTCCTCCCCCTCTAATTGGGTAAAGCAGTATTTCTCCTTCCATTCACCCCCCCCCCATCTCACACACCCAGCAGATTCGCTACAGACAAAGGCAAGTTGCAAGTTTCCTTTCATCGCTAACCTATCTCCCAAAGGTCAGCGACAGAGTGAAGCTTACAACTTATTGCTCTTACTTACTTTGGGCCTTTCTCGTTGCCTGGTCCTGCCTTCATGGAAACAGAAAGTAGGCAGGACCCGGCAATGAGAAAGGCCTGAAGTAAGCAAGAGCAAGTAAGCTTCCCTCCGTGGCTGGCCTATCTCCCGCATGCTTCAGGGCTCTAAAAGTACCACTGTCTGTGCCGGCTTCTCTTCCCTATCCCCCCTCCCCCGGATGTAACTTCCAGTTTCTGAGGGAAGAGAAGGGAAGCCGGGTTCAAGTCGCTTGCTGAGTTTTGTTTTGTTTAGTCAGGTGGGAGTCTTTCGGCGGCTCTTCAGCTGCACGTTAAGCAGTGGCGGCAGCAGGATTCATGGCAGATGACAGCGGGAACCGGGCAGGTATCTAAACTTGCTGGGCGGAGCACCCGGCTAAAAAGCTCTGGGGAGAACACTGGAGACAGGTATATACCTTTTTTTCTCATTTTTGTGTGATGGAAGGGGGTCAATGAGCACTGGGGGTGTGTGGGGATGCATACAATGCATACCTTGATGCATACAGTGGTCATCTGGTCAGTTCCAAACGTATAAGTCCTGTTGAGGATGTCTTGCAAAATGTTTGATTATTGCTGCAAGACGTCCATGTCTAACTTGCCCTTAAGACCACCCAAAGCCAGCCCATAACATGTCTCCATCATGCCCATTTCATGCTATGAACGTACAGAGGCTGGAGCAAACAAAGGCTGGAACACCTCGCTAGATGCACAGAAAGACGGTTTCGATTTTCGGCACTTGGACGTCCTAGCAATTAGGACATCCAAGTGCCAATTTGTGATGCTTTTTGGATAGCTGTGTTTTTTTATTATGAGCCTGAAAGAAAACCAAAGTATTATGATTTACAATCATCTTGAAAACATACACAAATTAGTATCAGTCAACCAAAATGATCATATATAAATTGATAGCATTTTGAGTATTGGCTATAATTTTAGACTCATCTTTATCTTTTGAGGCTCCAGTAGATAATTTGCTCAAAAAAGTCTTTTTTTTAAAAACTGAGACAATAAAGATATGTTAAAGCTTCCTTCACTGGCTCCCAGTTCACTCCAGAGTCCTCTTTAAATGTGCCTGTTTAGCTTTCAAGATCCTACATGGCATCCTCCCTCCCATTATCCCACTTTTCTGGAACTCCTCTAACCCTAATTCCACTAGATCCTCCCAAAAACTGAAACTATCATTCCCCTCTGCAAAAGGTATATCCCGCGTAGGAAAACTAGGAACATCCCTCCCCTTTAGAACCACAGAACTCTGGAACAACCTCACATCCCCGCTCAGAATTTCAAGCTCCCTCCAATCCTTCCGCAAACACCTGAAAACTTGGCTCTTTTCAAAAATCTAACACCTCCTGCTCTTTGGTACCCTGTCCCTCTTTATCTTCCTAGCTCCTTTCCTATAACCCTTCACTGTAGCTCCTTTTCAACCTAACCCTGTAAACCGTGCCGAGCTCTACGCTTGTGGAGATGGCGCCGTATACAAACCTAAGGTTTAGTTTAGTTTAGTTTAGTTTCATGATCAATATTTCAGGCTTTTGATTCAGAGTATGATTCTGTCCTAAGTAATCACCAGCAACTACTCAAAATACCACAGCCCACCTGATTTTTTTACAAAGGGTATGTTTGCTCATATTTCGCCACTCTTTAAGGAGTTACACAGGTTTCAACTTTGAGCACAATTAATATTTAAGACCTGCTGAACTATTTTTTTAGATCTATGGATTAATTGCTGTACAGACAGTTTATCTAATAGCTTTTTCAATAAGAACTAATACTAGTCACGCTCTACAAAGAATGGATTTTACATTACATAAATATTTATGAATCGTTAATATACCCCAATAGGAGTTTTAATTTTTTTCAGGATTGCTTAAATCATTGTTTTTCACAATGTGAATTGTTTATTGCTTTGACATTTATTGACACAAATGAGATTAACAAACATAATGCAAACATAATTTTCTTTGAAAACTGACCTCAATATATTATGTAGCACTAAAACTGTTATGGGGGGGTGCTGATAAGTTCTCAGCCCAGCCAAGAAGAGAATGACATAGATATGATTCAATCAATGTTCTGAAACAATGTCAAAAACATAAAATTTTGTTTCTGCAAAGTGGCACTTAACGAAATAAGATAGCACTCTTTTCAGCTACAGTGACAAAATAACACTCAGAATTTAGGAAGTTGGGGCAGGATTCACTAAAGTCTATCTATCTGATTCATATCCTATTCATTTCCAAGTCATTGTAGGCGATCGATTCAGTAATGCTTGTCCATGCAAATGATTCAATCGTAAACACGCCGCTATTAGCACTGAAACATCGATTGACGCACGTGCGCACTGTATCCTTGTTGGTTTCGAAGCTCATAACGCATATGCTAGCTCTTTAGGACTTCACTGTGAAGAAATGGTGCGTGGTTTAATCGCGGACATCATTAGCGGGCTCCGAATGCGCCTACTGCAAAGCTGTGCAGCTCTATCTGCCGTGAAGCACGTAGCAACCACGAGCGACACCCTGACATCACATGCACGCGACAATCCAGCTGGAAGGAAGGGGGGATGGATAGCTGGCCCATAAAAGTTTTATTTGATTCTGGATTTTTTTTGTTATTTGGCATTGATATTTGAATTGTACAATGCACAAGGAGAGCACGGGGTTAATCCGCAATTTTATCACGATGCGCATTACAAATCCGAGATTCACTCCCGCGCTCGCTATGTGCATTCCAAAAAAATAAAAAAATATTTCTAACGCTTATGTACATGAAAGTTTGCATGTATTTAAAAGTTTTGATATATTTTGGAGTTTTGGAGGGGTAGATATATATTTTTAATGGGGTTCTTAACATGCACGTATCAGTTCCTAGGCAGAAATAGTCGGCGAGGATGTAAACGACTGGTCCTCAGCAGTTGTAACTTTTTGGACAGGAAAGGCCAATCGGTTTGGATGAAATGGTTTCATGAATCGACGCGTTAAGAAATTGACATGCCTTTTTATTCATTTGCATGCACAGATTGGATCGGGTGCGGATGGGGTCTGGAGGAAGGTTAGTGAATTGAACTGGAGTCAGAAAGTGAGCGCAAACCAAGCGGTACACGATCGGTTTGCTTAGTGAATCTAGCCCTTGGTTGGTTGGTTGGGCTGAGAACTTTTCAGCACCCCCTTGTGTCATTTTCTGATACAGGTTCCAAAGATTAGAGCATGTGAACAGTTCTAACAGCACACAAAAGAGGCAGTGAATATTTAGAGAATATCCAAAAATGGAAGGAAATTGAACTGCAATTAAGAACATTTATGCTTCATTAAACCAAAAGAAAAGTATTGACTGTGAATTTTGGAGTGACTTTAGTGAGTATTCTTGGAATGACTTTGGTAAGAGTCTCTGATATGCAAAATCTGGCTTTTCAGGCATCACAAAAAACTCCTGCTAATGGCAACTTCCTGACGTTTGCTGAATATTAGCTTATCTTTTGACCCCAAAATAGATGAACATTTTACAAGATAAAAGACACAAATTCTATAAACTTGCAAGCCCAAATTTATGCTTAGCATCAACTTTGCGCACTCAGGGCCATATTTCGATATTAATTCCTTTCGATTACTAGTTCAATCATTGGCTCTCAGTCGGCTCGATTATTGTAACATCGTTCACCTTGCTGGAGCTCAAAAAAATCTCCAAAGACTACGCATAATACAGAATGCAGCAGTTAGATTAATTTTTGATTTGAAGAAGTATGATCATGTCACCTATTTATATCGTCAATTGCACTGGCTTCCGGTTGAAGCACGGATTAAATTTAAGTTTGACTGTATTTGCTTTAAGGCACTAACAGGTTTAATCCCAGAGTATCTTATGGAATCTTTTATCATTACGAACTCCAAACATTCCAGGAAATCTTATGCGTTATTCTCGTTTCCATCTGCAAAGGGATGTAAAAGTAAAAAATTCCAGGAGCGTCTATTGTCCTTTCAGGCAGCTTCATGGATTAGGGTCCTGACTCATGGTATATTCACATTTTCTAACTCTTCGACGTGCTCTAAAAACACATCTCCTTATAGAATCTATTGGTAGTTAGACACTTGTTGTTATTCATTTGTATTTTTTATCTTCTGTGAACCGCATAGGATTTAACGGTAGTTGCTATACACAACTGAGGTTTTATGTTATGTTATGTTTATGTTCTATATATCATGCCTAAAAATTGGCACCGAAAAGGACAATGCTTAGTGAGATTCTGTAAAATGCCTTTGAACTTTTGTGTAATTTATAGAATCATGCTTACTGGCCAAACATGTGGCTAACATTTAGGTGTACCCATTTAGACCAATGAAAACCAGGCCTAAACACCTGTGATACATGGACTGGGTATATTCTGTAACAATGCGCTTAATGTTTTGGATCATCCATGATTTACCCATGTTTCTCCTCTGGCCATGCAACCTTTTGAGATTCACTTTTACAAAGGGCCGGATTCTCAAAACTTACCGTGCCTTTAATGATGGTTGCTAAACCGGCCTCAGCCAGTTTAGTGTGCCAGTATTCTTCTGCCCAATTATCAGAACAGCTCACAGTGGTCTTTTCCAAGCTTCCTAACAGCCTCCAACTCTGGCATTCAAATGTAATACAACCAGGTCATCATTACTATTAAAATGGTAGTAAAATGGGTTTATTAATATTTAAACAAGCGCTCTGGGCAATTCTCTGTCATTGCCAGGTGATTCTCCAAATGAAGCACTGGGTTTTAACGAACAAAATTATTGGCTGGTCCAGGGGTGCTGGTTCTATAAAAAGTATGTCTCAGGTGCATGTTTATGGCTGTGGCTCATGATACAAATTTTTAAAAACACACACACACCATTCACATAAATTATAGTAATATAGTGATGGGATTAAAATCTCAAAAGTAAGCGTCTCGAGCACGTGTATTAAAAGTGTGTATCATATGCGCTTGTTGAAAGCTGACGATTGCACCTCCCTTCCCTTCCCCTCCTTTCAATAGTGATGGCATGCCTGTAATTGATGTGACAACATAGCGTTTTCTGGTAGTTTTCTGCCACCCCCTCTATCCACTTATGCCTCTTTCCGTGGACTATTCTGCGCATTCTGTGCCAATCGTTATCACCAGCGACTGATCTCATGAAAATTTGGTGACCCTCCGTGAACTTCATTTCCATGAGCAGAACTTTGAGAATGGCTCGTCTTCTTTGAATCATTAGATTTATGGCTGCTAGAGTGACCCGTTGGATTTTACTGTTGATATTACAGAATCCAGCCCAAAGTTGAGTGTGTAACTTATAATTTTTGCCAGTTATCAGTGTTGATGAGCTTGTTAAACAACTAAGTTACATGTATAAATTACATACACAACTTTGGTCACACTATACAGAGTCTGATCCACAATTTGTAATATTGGGGAGATCATTTCAGGTCTTGAAACCTTGGGGTGATCAGATGGGTAGGAGGAAGGTATATAGCTGTCAGCAGTCACGTACCAAGGGGTGGCGGGGGGCGGTCCACCCCGGGTGTAGCCTTAGGGAGGGTGCACAGCTGGACAGGTCCGGAAAATTCCTGGGCTGCGACGGCACTCAGTGACATTGGCGCCCCCCTACCCTGCGACAACACTCAAGTTTGGCCTCCTTCTCCCGGCATCAGCAGAACTTCAGATCGGCAACAGGTGCTCAGTCAAAAGCTTCCCCTGACTGAACTGCCTGGGCGGAAAAAGGAAGCTGAGTCAGGAAAAGCTTTTGACTGAGCACCTGTTGCCGATCTGAAGTTCTGCTGATGCTGGGAGAAGGAGGCTGAACTTGAGTGTTGTCGCAGGGCAGGGGGGGCGCCGATACCGCTGAGTGCCATCGCAGCCCAGGAATTTTCCGGACCTGTCCGGCTGTGCACCCCCCCTAAGGCTGCACCCGGGGCGGACCACCCCCCACCTGCCCCCCCTTGGTATGCCACTGGCTGTCAGAGAGTCTCTCTTCCAGAGATCTGTGTGATTTAATATAATATGAGTTAACAGCCAATTATTGACTTAAATTGGTGTTAATTTGTGCTAATTCTATCATGTCCAACTTCTAGGTGGCATGGATGTGGTAGGGACATGAGTAGGTCAGGGGCATGCCTAGGATTTGGGCATGCTGGTCATAGAATACTAGGAGTTACATGCCAAACTGCGCACAGTTAGGCATGAGCACTTATACCAGCCTTTGGCATAGCACTTAGGCGTAAAACTGCAGACTTATGATGATATTCTATAATGAAAGTTCTGTACGGAACTGCCATTAAAGAATTCATTTAAAATAAGGCGTTGTGTAGGAAAAATTAGTTTCTTGGCTAGAAAATGTATACTTCAATACTGGACAATCCCTGATCCTCCGAGGTTTTGGCATTGGCGGAACCAATTACATCAGTTGGCCATTTGAGAAGCTAGAGATGCTGGAATTATAAGAAAGCGAAAGATGTTATTTATACAAACCTGGGATTCATATTTGCAAGATTTGCATCCTAAGGGCCGTAGTGCAATTTTAAGTTGGGTCTCTTAATTGGGCTTTTATTTAGTTAAATAAAGAGAGTATCATTGGGAAGAGAGTACTATTGGGTGGGGACAGGTAGGTGTGGAGAGGGATGGTAGAGGTTCAAACACTTATAGATAAAGTAGGGGTTTATTGAAAGTGGAATTTGTCTTTTATTATGTATATTATATTATTATAGTTGATGCATTATTGACGTGCTTTGATGTTGTATTTGTTGTATTTGATGATGTTTGCATCCATAAAAACTGTTTGAATCTAAAGAATTCATTTAGAGCACACATCATCCCAGTGCCTAAAGTTTGGCGCTCGTTCAGTTGCTATCCCGTACCAACATAGAAATCCTAATATCTATTCATTCTGCCAAATACTATTCAGTCATTTTAGATTGCTCACCAGATGTTGGTTTTGCAGAACTAATGGCTATGATCCTTTGCTTTTTGGACATAGTTGCAGACCCTCCGATAAAAGTTTCAGTCGTTGATTTGTTCATGTGAGTGCATGGCATTACATTTCACTTTGTGGATTAATTTGGGGATCGGTCTGTTTCACAATGGAATGTTAAAGTTGGACCATAGCCGAGAACTTTGGACATCTGGTCCAGCATCATACAGCTAAGTGAGAATTTCATTTTGTAAAACATTTGATCTGGACTGGAAATATGATTGAAATCTGTTTTTTATTTATGGGTGAAACACTTCAGGGTTTTCTGGGAACCGCTAGAATTTATTTAATTCATTTTACACTGGACTTTTGTTATATTGAAAAAGTTTAATCTATCTTTCTTATTTATTAGGATACTTAAAAGAAGCTATATTAGGTGATTTACTCCTATAGTTTTTGGTATTGACACATTTGTTATTGAAACAATTGTAGCCTCAAACGTCCAAACTGTTCTTTAGGCATTTTCTACAATGTTCCATTATTGTAGAAAAAGTCCAAATCATAAGCCTCTCAAAACACCCCCTCAACATGCCCCCTTGAAATTTAAATGAACAGCACAGAAAATCACCTGCACCTTTATGTTACTTTTTAGACGTTTTTATTTTTAGAAAATGAGCCCCATAGTCTAACATTGCCCAGCCAAAATGGTCTTCTTTAGGAAAGATTCAGAACCTCTCACCATGAGGGAGTACCCTGCTTAGTCGGAGGAAACTGGAAAGTCCAGCAATATGTTTCAGGGTTTTATGTTTTTTCCATTCTTTAAAGTAAACACAGAGATTGTGATCCAGCATTTGCGATGACTATGAAGTAATGAATTGCTGCATCAAGTTATCACTTATTTCTAAACTGAAAATAATAATAATAAAAATAAACACCACCAAAGGTATATAATATAAGACCTGTAAATGGAAATCACACTTCAGTCCATAAATTTTCAGATTGCCTTTTTACATCCTGGTGTTGTATTAGACTATAAATCTATTCTATTTTCCACTCTGGGCCTTAACCAGGATGGTTTCAATGCTATAAATTCTAGTTTAGTGAAATGTAAACTGACCCTTATGGATGTAGGATTGTAGACTTCACAGTTTATTTTTTTTCCCCTGTGGGTTTCTGCTCATAAAAAGGGCTAAGATTTACAGGAGTGGAAAGTTTTTTTTCATTTTATCCAAGCAATTGATAAAGACAGTTGTGAGTATTTTCCTATTGCCAACAGTCTTGGCCTTATCAATGCCCTCCTCTAGAGGCAGGAGAACATGGTCAGTCTCAGTGTAAACTCAGACTCTGTAGAGATGCCAAGGACTGTCTGCCAGGATTTTAATTGATGATGCTCTTAGGGCCTCTTTTACTAAGATGCGCTAAGCGTTTTAGCGTGCATTTATTGCACGCTAAATCAACGCATGCGCTAACCGCTGTGTCCATAGGATAACATGCATGAATTAGCATTTAGTGCACAGTAAAAAGCATCGCGCACCTTAGTAAAAGAGGGGGGTTAGTCTTTGCAAATAGAAAAAAGATCATCAGTTCATTTCATAACAGTCACTTGCCTGGTTTGGCGCTAATGTTTTGTCAATTAGACAGTGGTTAAGTAGAAATGAAATGTTGAATCGGTATGAGTGGCATCGCTGAGGCTCTTGAAGAAGTTAAATCTGATGTGTAAAACCGTTTCATAAGATATCTTAAGCAGTATTTGCAGTTGCTTTGATCAATTCTGTTTTCTACATTCTATGCAAACTGGGACTCCAAATGAACAACATTTTGTTCTTGTTTCCCATTTTGTTTTAAAAATAAAAGAAAATAAAGCAGGAACTTACTGACATTATTTCAGTATTCTCCAATGAAACATCCCTAGTTCTAGTCCAGTGGTTCCCAACCCTGTCCTGGAGGACCACCAGGCCAATCGGGTTTTCAGGCTAGCCCTAATGAAATATGCATGAGAGAGATTTGCACATAATGGAAGTGAGAGGCATGCAAATCTGCTTCATGCATATTCATTAGAGCTAGCCTGAAAACCCGATTGGCCTGGTGGTCTGAATAGTCAGAGCTTGATAACTAAAAGAAACACTTAGGGGTCATTTTACAAAGGTGTGCTAAAGGTTTTAGCGCATGCTAAATATTAGCGCGCACTAATCACGCGCTAAACGCGAATATATGCATATTAGTCTATGGATGCATTAGCGGTTAGCGCAAGCATATATTTTGCACATACTAAAACGTCTAATGCACCTTTGTAAAACAGGGGGTAGTTTGACAGAATAGCTTAATTGATATAGGCAATGAAAATTGTAAACAGAATTGATTTTGTTGTATATGACCCTGTCTACCAATCATTAAGGGGGTCTTTTACTAAGGTGCGATAGCCGATTTAGCGTGCACTAAATATTAGCACATACTAAATGCTAATGGATCTATTATATTCTATGGACGCATTAGCATTTAGCGCACGCTAAATATTAGCACACACTAAATGCTAACGGATCCATTATATTCTATGGACGCGTTAGCATTTAGCGCACGCTAAATATTAGCACACACTAAATGCTAACGAGCCCATTATATTCTATGGACGCATTAGCATTTAGCACGCTAAATATTAGCACACACTAAACGCTAACGGATCCATTATATTCTATGGACGTGTTAGCATTTAGTGCGTGCTAAATCAGCTAACGCGCTTAGTAAAAGACCCCCTAAGTAAATTAAATCCAGCAAATGAGAAGGAGCTAGGCCTTGTAAAATATTAAAAAGCAATACACAGAGCTTATAAGTTATCCTAGCAGAAACTGATAACCAATGTAATTGAACAAAGTAAGTTGTAATCCTTTCATATTTGGGAATCGAGAATTTAACTCTAACTGCAGGCAACAAGTAAGAGATGCTTCTCATGCCGGGGATCTAAACAGGTATGAGGGAAGAGAAGGGGGGCGTGCATGGCAGGAGGGAGGTGGGGAAGAAGCCAGGTGGAGTGGGGGTTTGGAGAAGAGAGCAAGGGGCAGAGAAGAGGGCAAGGGGTTGAGAAGAGGGCAGAGGGCAGAGAAGAGGGCAAGGGGTGGAGAAGAGGGCAAGGAGCGGAGAAGAGGGCAGGGGGCAGAGAAGAGGGCAAGGGGTGGAGAAAAGGGAAAGGAGCGGAGAAGAGGGCAAGAGGAGCCAATGCCCGGGCACCTTCCACCCTCATTATACCACTTGTCCTACTATAGCTTCTGGAAGCTACTGAAATCCCAAGAAGAGCGAGGCAGCTAAAAATGCAGAGGAGTCTTTTGCCATCAATTGAAGGCAAATATCTCACATTTTTGGTGAGGATCTATGGCATTTGAACTCAGCTTTCTATTCTGGTATAGAATCTAGCAAAGTCTTAATATCAATTTATGCACCTAGGGGCTCTGTCTTGAGATTGCTTCTTTTCTCTATCTGTGCTCTTCCCTTGGTCTTCTCCCAGAGTTTTATGTTGGTGACTCTAAGATCTAATTCTGTACATTAGAAATCTCACCAGGCAACCAGTCCCAAATTTTAGCCTGCTCGTCCAGCATGGCTTCCTGGATGCCCTGCCTTTGTCCCAATTCCTAAATGACACTAGATGTATCAGAGGCATCCTAGAGATCAAATTGCCCATGGGCATTAACTCTGTCATTAAGGCCTTAACAGGTGTTTATTTCAACAACCCAAACCTGCTGTGCAGAAGCTGTTCAAAGCAGGAATGAGTTTTAATTAAAGACAGTTTATCCGATATGGCTCTTCAGCATTCCAGCATATATAAGATCTTTGTGCACTGAAACCTTGGCATCGATGGCAGGAAATTATAACACAGTTGGTAAAGTTCTTGATCACCACATATTTGGCAAAAGGGCTGCTTTTCAGAACATCCTCTCTCCCACAAGGAAGAGAAAAATGAAGGAGAGTTAAGTTGTTAGAGCAAGAAGTAGACCATGAAAGCAGAGTCCTACTGTTGAAAGATTATTTGCAGGTAAATACTGCTGAGCATTAAAAAGAGAATAATTTAGCTCACAGAAAGATAAAAAGTAACAAGAATGGAATTTTGTGGAACAGGTGTTATATATGAACATAAGAACATAAGCAATGCCTCCGCTGGGTCAGACCTGAGGTCCATCATACCCAGCAGTCCACTCACGCAGCGGCCCAACAGGTCCAGGACCTGTGCAGTAATCCTCTATCTATACCCCTCTATCCCATTCACAGCAGGAAATTGTCCAATCCTATTACGTCCTCTGGAAGCGCATTCCAGGCGTCCACCACATGTTGGGTATAGAAGAACTTCCTAGCATTCATTTTGAATCTGTCCCCTTTCAACTTTTCTGGGTGCTCTCTTGTTCTTTTATTTTGCAAAAGTTTGAAGAATCTGTTTCTCTCTACTCTCTCTATGCCCTTCATGATCTTGTAAGTCTCTATCATATCCCCTCTAAGTCTCCTCTTCTCCAGGGAAAAGAGACCCAGCTTCTCCAATCTCTCAGCGTATGAAAGGTTTTCCATACCTTTTATCAGACGTGTCACTCTCCTCTGAACCTTCTCGAGTAACGCCATATCCTTCTTAAGGTATGGCGACCAATATTGGACGCAGTACTCCAGATGCGGGCGCACCATCGCCCGATACAACGGCAGGATAACTTCTTTCATTCTGGCTGTAATACCCCTCATGATTATACCTAGCATTCTGTTTGCTTTCTTAGCAGCCACTGCGCACTGTGACGTTGGCTTCATTGTCATGTCCACCATTACCCCCAAGTCCTTTTCTTGGGTACTCTCGTTCAATAATATCCCTCCCATCGTATAGTTATACCTCAAGTTTCTGATTCCCACATGTAATACTTTACATTTCTCAATGTTGAACTTCATCTGACATCTCGTCGCCCATTCCCCTAGTTTGTTCAAGTCTCTTTACAATTCTTCGCAGTCCTCTTTAGTCCGAGCTCCATTAAATAGTTTGGTGTCATCTGCAAATTTTATTATCTCACATTTCGTCCCTGTTTCTAGATCATTTATGAAGATATTAAATAGCAGTGGCCCCAGCACCGAGCCCTGCGGGACACCACTCGTGACACTCCTCCAGTCCAAGTAGTGGCCCTTCACTCCTACCCTCTGTTTCCTACCCTCCAACCAGTTTCTGATCCATCTATGTACGTCTCCTTCCACCCCATGGTTCTTCAGTTTCCGGAGTAGACGTTCATGGGGCACCTTGTCAAAGGCTTTTTGGAAATCTAGATATATGATGTCTATGGGGTCTCCTTTGTCCATCCATTTGTTAATCCCTTTGAAGAAGTGCAATAAGTTTGTTAGGCACGATCTCCCCTTGCAGAAACCATGTTGGCTGGTTATCAGAAGTTTGTTTCTTTCAAAATGTTCATCGATGTTAGTACATGAGTTGGAAGAGTGACTCAGGTTGTGTATAAACAACTATTAATGTAATCAATTATGATAATTTTGTATAGGACATTTAGCTGCGAAAACAGATATTTAGGTCCATAAGTCCAAAAAAATCCTAGTATTTTATTAAAGGCTCAGCGAGCATGAATATATGTATATAATATATATATCCATGTTCAGTGAGCCTTTTATAAAATACTAGGATTTTTTGGGCAATAGTATAGATATATAGATATAGAGTAAAACCTTGGATTGAGAGTAACTTGGTGTGCAAGTGTTTTGCAAGACAAGAAAAATGTTTTATTAAATTTTAACTTGATAAACGAGTGATGTCTTGCAATACGAGTACGTATACGTGCAGCACATCATCACAACTGAGCCAAAGATGCTGCAAAGTCTTGCAATACAAGTACATACTGTATACGCGCATCACAACTGAGCCAATGGTTCTTCTCTCTCTGACGCTGCGAGGTCTTGCAATATAAGTACATACTACAGTACAGTATTTTCTATTAAAGTTTTGGGGTTGTGGAACGAATCGTCTGAGTTTCCATTATTTCTTAAGGAGAAATTTGCTTTGATATATGAGTGCTTTGGATTACAAGCATGTTTCTGGAACAAATTATGCTTGCAAACCAAGGTTTTACTTGTGTTGCCAAAACAACACAAGGAGGAGGGCTGGAGGAGAGAAATGATGCCTCCATTAATAGCCTACCCTAGACTTCAGGAAACCTAGTGTATGTTTCTAGTCTCTATCATATCTCCCCTCTCCTGCCTTTCCTCCAAAGTATACAGATCTTTAAGTCTGTCCCCATATGCCTTATGACAAAGACCATGCACCATTTTAGTAGCCTTCCTCTGGACCGACTCCATCCTTTTTATATTGTTTTGAAGGTGTGGCCTCCAGAATTATACACAATATTCTAAATGAGGTCTCACCAATACCTCATTTTTCTTACTGGCTATACCTCTCCCTATGTACCCTAGAATCCTAGTTTTCGCCATCACCCTTTCAACCTGTTTGGCCACCTTAAGATCATCACATACAATCACACCCAAGTCCTGCTCTTCTGTCATGCACATAAGTTCTTCAGCTCCTAAACTGTACATAGAAACATAGAAACATGTGTGATTGACATGCGTGATTAACATGTGATCAGCGGCAGCCTCTTAGGTGTCCACCAAGATCAGCATCCTAATGAAAATCAGGCCCTAAAAGCCTATCTGCAGTACTGCTTCAGAAGCATAGCCATAGCTGAAAGCACGTTCAAAGGCAGACAAGATTCATTACACTTTTCTCTTTAGACCTATCTCATCAATGTCATTGAACTCAAAACATTTTGACTGTCATAACTGGACATAGTAAAGCCTCTCTTAAGCCATCACTCGAGCCTGGTGTGCTTGCCAACTTCTTTGTTCTCTTGAAAAAAAAAAAACTCCTTTTCAATAAAGCTATTAGATAAGGAAGTCATGTTCCCAAATTTTTTCATGTATTTGATTATCCTGTCTAGATTTAGGTCAGCGTATAGCTCTGCAGGTGGTCAACAGACCTATGGCAAAGAAAGAAAATGTTAAGGAACATAATAGAACTGAGGAATGTAGGCCTATTCTATTGATTACCTGTTCAAACTAAAGTACAAGCTGGGTAGTGTTGGTTAAAGCTCAGTCTGAATCACATTTTGCTGCTTGACTCTTAGAAGCATTTTTAGTCACTGTTATTTCCTGTCCCTCAAGGGACAAACCTGAAGTCCAAAATCTTAGCCTATTTGAGCCTGGCCCAACCCAAGGGCTTTCACGCCATCCTCATACTTCTTGACCTATTTGCTGATTTTTATACTATTGATCATCACCTAATCCTTGATATTTTTTCTTCACTTGGATTTTGGGACTCTGGTTTGTCTTGGTTTCGTTATTTCTACCAATATACTTTTGGTATAGAATCTAGCAAAGTCTTAATATCAATTTATGCACCTAGGGGCTCTGTCTTGAGATTGCTTCTTTTCTTTATCTGTGCTCTTCCCTTGGTCTTCTCCCAGAGTTTTATGTTGGTGACTCTAAGATCTAATTCTTTACATTAGAAATCTCACCAAGCAACCAATCCCAAATTTCAGCCTGCTCATCCAGCATGGTTTCCTGGATGCCCTGCCATTATCTGAAACTTAATATGACTAAGACAAAGTTTTTTGTCTATTCTCTTCCTCTTTTTTTTTAATTTTCCTGTGGATATCACTCATCTTTCAGTCCTCTAACCTTGTAATCTCACAGTCAACTTTGACTCTGTTTTTCTATACATATGCAACAGTCTACTAAAACCCATTATTTCTTTCTCTAAACCAGGAGTAGGTAATTCCAGTTCTCAAGAGCCACAGGCAGGTCATGTTTTCAGGATATCCACAATAAATATGCATGATATAGATTTGCATCTCAAGGAGGCAGTGCATGCAAATCCATCTCATACAGTATATATTCATAAATACACTTTCAACACCTTCTTAGGGTACTATAACCATGGCATGGGGGGAGGGAAGGGAATAAGACAGAGGTGCGAGACCAGGGGAAAGGAGGGGAGGAGGGGAGGAGAGAAATGAAGGAGAAGAGTTGCCAGAGCATCGAAGGGAGTGAAGAGATGGAAGGGAAGGAGCGGAGGGCAATGCCAGGTCATGGGGAAAGGGAAGGAGACAGTTGCCAGACTGTATGGTGGACTGGAGGGAAGGAAATAAAGAAGAAGAGAGAAAGAGATGCCAGAGCATAAGGAATAGGTGAAGCTGAAATGAATCATGCATATAGGAAAGGGCACAAGATAGAGAGTTTATGGAAGGGGAATAGAAAGAGGGAAAATGCCATATGAAAGGGGGAGAGGATGGACATCAGATAGAAGGGAGAGGGCAGACAGTGGGTGGAAGAAAGAGGGAGGGTGGACAGTGGATGGAAGAGGCAGAGAAAGAACGTGGACAGTGGATGATAGGGCAGAGAGAGTGAGCAGATTCTAGAATGAAGAGAGAGAGGGCAGATGCTAGATGAAAGGGAGAGAGTGAAGAGAAGCTGATTGTAGAAATGACAAAAGGTAGAAAAAAAACTTTTTTTTTGTTCTTTTAAAGTAATATTGTAGCTGTAGTGATAAATGTTTGTAAATAGAAAATGGAAATAAGGTAATCATTTTACTGTACTAATTTTAATATATTTTTTACCAACCTTTGGAAACCAAAACCCCCTTCCTCAGGTCAGGACAAGATACCATAACAGCAGTATACTGTACTGACCTGAGGAAGGAGGTTTAGACCTCTGAAAGCTAATTGAAAATGTACTAAGCATATTAAAATGGTATTTTCATATTTTCTTTTATTTCTATTAAATTTGTAAAGTGATGATTGTTATTTGTCAGATGTTCTTTTTCAAATTTACATCTGCTATCTTTATATTTTGCACAGTATCAGGGGATGTGTCACTGTTTCTGTGGTGTTGCATTGTATGCAGAGTCTGGCTTCTTGTTGGTTCAATTTATCTTTTGTCAACATATTTCTATTTCTATTTTTAGTTTATTATTAATTATTCTATATTGGGCAAGGGTATATCTGTGTTCTATGTATATGAAAAGTACTTGTTTTTTGTTAGCATTGACTGTATAGGATTGATCTGTATTAATCTGGCTTGTTTGGTTTTACAATGGGTATATTGATGTTCTAGTATTCACTGCAGTGTTTAAGATGTGGCTTTTTCTCAGGTGTACCCTTGTGTGACTCATGGATTATTACTAAAATTATTATTTTTTATATAGAGGAGGGGGGTGTTAATAAATTATCATTCCCAGGTGTCAAATATATTAGGTACGCCACTGATGCTGTCTAATAGTGCTATAGAAATGATAAATAGGAGGAGGAAGAGGAATTGTCTAAATTAAAGAATAACCTATTGTAATTAACTTGGCTATATGATGATCCTTAACCTTGTAATGTATGTCAAAACCTCAATGTGAATAATATTATGTCCATGAAAATGACTTTTTTTTTCTAATTCTTTATTGATTTTCAAACTACATATGCGCAATAATGATTCACATATATGTGCATTATATAATAAGTGCAACAAAACTTTCAAATATTGCAACACATAGAAATTTATCCCACCCTCCCAATTAAAAAATAAATATATCAACCCTTCATGAAATTATTCGTAAAATACTTAGACCAATTCTAATACCATTCCCTTCCCTTCCTCCCCAGCCCCACCCCAGGATGTGTTTGTGTACTTATCTATTAAATGAAACTCAATTATTTTTCTTTACAGTATTTATCCAATGGTTCCCAAACATCCATAAAACTCTTAAAACGACCCTTTTGTATAGCCATACATCATTCCATTTTATAAGTTTAACACAGGGATTCCTCTTGAAAAGTGCCGATGTGGTGCAGGGAGAGACACTCGTTTGTACTCCCAAAGTTTCAAGTTTCTTTATTTTTGATATACCGTCTATCAAAACAAGTGTCTAGACGGTGTACATTATAAAAATATTGTAAGGGACAATTAAAATAGGTAAATAAAAGCAATATTTTATCAAATATTAAAAATACTAGACAAATTCAGATTAACGTACATGAAACGGAAGGAAAATAGGGGAGGGAAAGGTTGTTTAAAATACATTGAAGTAAAATTAATAAAAAAAAAAGGATGGTAAATGGAGAGTGGCAAAAACATTAGGAGGGGATTCATTTCAAAAGAAGTATTAGATGTTTCAAAGCTTCACATGAATCAAGGAATTAAGAGGCTGAAGCTAATACTAAAGAAAAAAGGCATCAATAAAGAGGAAGGTTTTAAGTTTGGCTTTAAATTTTTCAAGCGAGTTCTCTAATCAAACGTCTAATGGGAGGACTTTCTACAGAGAGGGGGTGGTAACTGAAAAGATGGATTTGCGAGTAGTATCGTAAAATAGTTCCCGTATGATGAGAGTGAATTTTGATTATTTGATCGGAGGGTCCTGGATGATGAATAAGGGATCAAAAGTGTATCTATGAACACTGGTTGGTTAGAGTTTTTTGTTTTAAAATTAAGGAGGAGTATTTTATAGAAGAGACGATGAGTAATAGGTAGCCAATGTGCTTTGCGGAGGAGATTGGCGATTTACACCCTGAAGCAGCAAGAAATTGTGAAACGCTGGCCATTATTGGTGCACTGATCCCTGACCAAGATAAATAACTTTTTGTTGCTGTTTCTTTGATGGTTTGCTTTGAACAGAGCACTTTTCAAGCAAAATAAAGGAGGTTTTTTATGCCCGTGAGATATCGTATAGCCTTTCTTTAAAACCGTTATTAAGACTGGCTTTTGCAATGTGGTCTGAGGCTTTCCTCCTTTAATGTTTGATTGGCTCTAGCATATGCAAACGGAATGATATAAAGTAGTAGAATTTAGATTTGTTGCACTCATTTGTGAAAGAGTTGTTGATTGGTATAAAGAGAATGGGAATATCATCTAGTAAAAAAATAATGTAACATAAATACATAGAGCGGGCTTCTCTTAACAGGGACACCTGCAATAGGCAGCGAATGAGACGTTCCTGTTATTCAAATGCCCCCATTAAACGATGTTCATTAAATCTGCACATCCATTAAGCACAGCACATGCTAATTTCTTTATTATGATGTTACCCCAATCGAAGACTGCAGAGCAGATGTTTAATCCTTTCAACAACCTTCAGATTTTAAAATCTTTTATTCTCCTCCCTGGGTTTATCCCCATGATGCTACTTCAATAGAAGCCAGTAAGTGCCAACACTTATTTTTAAAAAGGTGCTCTCAAGATATCTTTGTTGCCTTGAATGAGTCTGGTTTTCTTTTCCTCCCATTGTTGTCCTGACTTTTGACTGAATTATGAAAAGAAACTGTACAAAATGCATTTATATATAGTACAGTTTTGAAAAGTTCAGTAAAGGACCAACTGTGATGTGGAAGTTTATGCAATAAAATGTCTGGGCCCCAAGACCTCCCACAAGAGTCTTCCTTGACAAGATTTAAATCTCAACAAAAAACACTTCTATTCAAGGATGCATTCAATACGTGAAACCTAACTCTTCATATGAGGAAGACAAACCATTTTCCTACTGACCGTTTTGGGTTTTTTTAAAAAAAATGTATTTATTTATTTTGCTAAATGTAATATTGTAGTCCTCTTCCCTCTTTCTAATGGGGTCATGTTAGTTATGTATTGTCTACAATCCCCTTTTAATTTCTTTTTTCCTTTCTTTTTTATATGACTTCTCTTATTGTAAACCGTTTAGATATCTTTGGATGGTATATCAAGAAATTAATAAATTTGAAACTTTAGTCAGCATTACTTAACCAAGTAGGAGAGGCTCCCATCCTTTTTGGTAGCGCTGCCAGGTTCTAATCTAGATTTTCAGCAGTACATGACCGGATAGTGCTACTGAAAATTTAGCAGAACTCTGTGGCACTGTCTGGTTAGTGCTGGGGCAGTATGGGGCAGAGAGTCTGGGTGGAGCCAAAAAGTATCCTGATACCATTGATGTTTAGCTGTATCTGATAAAATTACGACAGCATAATGGCTGTTTCTTATACAAGGAAACAAAGGTTTTGTCACTCTATGTTGGTTTTACCTTGCTTCCTTTTTGCCATCTTTATTTCTTAGGGGCCCTTTTAAAAAGCCATTCAAAAAGTGGCCTGCGCTATTCCCAGCCCCCATTTTCCATATTTTTATATTAATGGCCACATGCTAATTTCCCCATTAGTGCATGACCATTAGCGTATGAGCTCTAACTCCCACCTATATTGTAGGTGGTAAGGTCTCAGACACTAACCATGTGATAAGAAATGAAGCTGCATTAACCAATTAGCACTTTCAGCCTCAGGCCTAAAAGAATAAATTATATTTTTTAGTGCATGGAATGTGTGTGCTGAACCCAAAACTACCGTGGGATGTCTGAGGTGGTACTTTTGAACCTGCTGTAAGCACACATTACTGCTAATCATTTTCCCGTTCCTGTCTCGGCGAGTTCTTTTCCTGTCCCTGCCCTATTTTGCAAGCTCTGTCCTCATCTGCACAAGCCTCAAGCACTTTAATATCATAAGTAGCAACATTCTAGAGCTCAGATTGTAAAAACATAAGAAGTTTTCAAGTTTCAAGTTTAAGTTTTCAACTTTAATTAAAAATTTGATTTGATCGCAAAATCATAATCCAATGCGATTTACAAATAATGATAAAATTGGAGTAAAAAGAAAAACACATTAATCAAACCAGACAGTTAATACAACTTTAGACCTCATCTGCACAAGCCTCAAACACTTTAAAATCATAAGTGTTCAAGGCTTGTGCAGGAATGGAGAAGGGACAGGGACAGTGACAAAAGTTGCGGGGATGGGACGGGGAAATTGAGTTCCTGCGGGAATGGGGATAAATTTGTCCCCGTGTCATTCCAAAGTATGAGGGCTACTCCAGAGGTAGTTTCCTGGAGGGTATCACATTGTACAATGTCTTTAAAATAGGTATTATTTGGCCTGTTGGATGAACTGACCTGTTATAAAATTATCTTCTAGGTAACACTAAAATCAGAGACATGGGGGGGGGGTGGCCCCTCAATGTTCAGACTGGGTAGGAAAAGTGCACACACAGTAAAAGGAAAAGAACCCCTTAATACAGTGTATCGCAAACTGTGTGCCTCCTGAGATTTCAGGCGTGCCATGGCACACCGGGGAAGAGGAGAGTCGCCGGCTGACTGTCTACAGGATGTGCCTCTCAGGGCCCGTCTGGAGGGCCTTCACGCATGTATGGACATGGGTGTGATGATATCACACATGCACCTGATGTTGTCATGGCGATGTCCGCACACTTCTGGATGCTTCAAGCCGCGGCCACTACATTTAGTGTGCCACGGCTCGAGAAAAATTGCGGGACACGGCCTTAATAAATCAGATGTATTTTCCATATTATCATAAATCTTTTGTAACTGAAATTTTACAGGGAAAAAAGCCCATTCCTTAGAAGGGCTTTTTTTAAAATTCAACCTCATCTACATCAAGATTTTTTTAAAAATGACTAAAACACAATTACAAATTGATCTTGTCTTTGGAACAATATTTGTTGGAAGACATTGAATGAATCCAGTTTTCCATTGAATGAATTCAGTTTCCAGAGATATATCCTCATTATACATCAGGACCCTGATTCTATAAATGGCACCTAACTTGTAAGTGCTATTGAGCGCAATTATCAATCATCCACTAGGCACCATTTATAGAATCACGCCTACAGGCACCTAAACGGTCTTAGGTGTCAGTAGGTATTGAAACTTTAGGCAAACTCCCATGTATGCTAGGCCTAAATGAGTGAGCCTAAGTTAGACCACACCCAAACTCTGCCCAGAATCTGTCCCTAATCACACTTACTTTCTGATAGGTGCCTCAGAGTAAGATATATAGGTAACAAAAATCTCATGCATGAATATAGGATGTCTGGGCCGGTACTTGGAGAGATCTCCCAGGAAAGAGACTTGGGAGTTCTTATCGACAAGTCGATGAAGCTGTCCATGCAATATGCGGTGGCGGCAGCGAAAAGGGCGAACAGAATGATAGGAATGATAAAGAAGGGGATCATGAACAGATTGAAGAGGGTTATCATGCTGTTGTACTGGGTCATGGTGCGCCATCACCTGGAATACTGCGCCCAGCACTGGTTGCCGTACATGAAGAAGGACACGGTACAACTCAAAAGGGTCCAGAGAAGAGCGACTAAAATGGTTAAGGGGCTGGAGGAGTTGTCCTACAGAGAAAGATTAGAGAAAGTGGGCCTCTTCGCCCTCAAACAGAGAAGATTGAGAGGGGACATGATCAAAACATTCAAGATAATTAAAGGAATAGACTTAGTAGATAAAGACAGGTTGTTCACCACCTCCAAGGTAGAGAGAATGAGAGGGCACTCTCTAAAGTTAAAAGGGGATAGATTCCGTACAAACGTAAGGAAGTTCTTCTTCACCCATAGAGTGGTAGAAAACTGGAAAGCTCTTCCGGAGTCTGTCATAGAGGAAAACACCCTCCAGGGATTCAAGACAACGTTAGACAAGTTCCTACTGAACCTGAGTGTATGCAGGTAAGGCTAGTCTCAGTTAGGGTGCTGGTCTTTGACCAGAGTGCTGCCGCGTGAGCGGACTGCTGGGCATGATGGACCACAGGTCTGACCCAGCAGTGGCAATTCTTCTGTTCTTATGACACCTACCTCAAAATGGTAGGTGCCTATCGAGTTAGGTGATCACCATCGAATTAATTTTTTAAAATTGTTTTAAAATTACTTTTTAATGGAGTTTTTCAATTAACGGTGCTGATTAAACTTAATTGGATAATTAAGCTAGATACCTATATTGGCTAGGTGCATCGATCTTGGCACCTAAATTCAGATGCTGTTTATAGAATCTGGGCCTAGGAGTGCACAAATGAATCAACAACAACAAAATCTCATTTAGTTTAGTTATTGGTTTTTTTTCGTTTTAATTTTTTACAAATTTTCATTTTGTTTTGTTTTCATTCATTTTTGTTTCAGGTTCATTTTGTTAATTAAGAGGTGGTTGCAGCTGCTACTCAGACAAAAAGATAAAAAATGCTTGTGGCAAACCAACCTGACCCACAACTCATATTCCCAACAATAATCTGAATCTCCCTAAGAATGTCATACAACCAACCCCAATCCCCTCCAGCCCCCTCTAGTGCCAGACAAAGCAATAACACTCAACAACAAAGAGGTAGTTAACATCTGCCCCCTCCCCCGATGGCAATTTCCAGGGGTATCATTAGTGATATAATATCAAGGCAAGAGAGATTCACCTTCTTTCCCAGCCCATTGCTGAAGCCCCTGAACGTGAATTCCTGCAGTATGAGACCTGGAAGCAGGAGGTTTTCAAACATGGCTTAAGATCACCACCAACAGTCTGAGCCAGTCTAGGAGTAGCATAATGGTTAGTGAAGTGGGCTGTTGAACTAGGTTCAATTCCCACTGTGGTTCCTTGTGATCTTGGGCAAGTTACTTAACCCACATTGCCCTAGGTATAAAACATAGATGATCCCATTAGAGACTGAGAAAGTACCTGAATATAATAAATATAAACTGTTTATTGGTTATACCTCAGAAAGGTAGTAGGACTATTTATCCTTAGTTCTCAGAGAACAAAAAAATGGCACAATCTGTCCCTCATGTTTAGGAACCTACCTAGCACCTGTGCATTAACTGAGAGAAACATATAAGGACAGCTTTTAAGCTGTCCTAAATGCACCTGCTCATCTTATGTGGGCACTGGCTGAATATCGTCAGAGACCACATAAGCCCCAGCTCATCCTCAGCACTGCCCCCTGGCCTATCCCTGACCAGCCCCCTTTTGGATGTGTGTGTATATGTGTTTGGGGGGGAAGTGGGGGCTCAGAGCCAATATTCAGCCGCACTGCTTGTATAAATGTCGTGAATATTGGCATTTAGATGCTGATTGATTTAAGCGGGCCAGAGTTTCTCTGAATCGTTTAAATCACTCTGAATTTCAGGCTCATAGTAATCTGTTTTTATAAACATTTCTCCCCTATAAGCAGTTACTTTGATTTTAGGGTTTATCTTAGCAGGGCCATTGTTAGGAAATTGCCACAGGGGACCCCAGGCCTGCCCAAATCTGAAGGAGATGCAACCTGTTGATGGGCTTTGAAGCCCCCTTTTAAATTTATGCCCTGGGCCCAGCATGTTTAACACGGATCCTGTATCTTAGACCCTGTAAGTTTTCATTTGAAGAGAGGAACTTGAAAGAGTTGTCTCTGAAAACTTCACAAACAGAGCCGGAGAATCTCTGCTTGCATGCACTGTGCACCAATGATGGAAACATAAAAGCATTCCTCCAGTGTAAATTCAGGGACCGTAGGCTAAACAATGATGAATGAAGGAACTCTAAAATGAAAACAGGAACCTGTGCTCTGAGCAGCAGATGGAATGAGAGCGTGGTGCCCACCGGGTACCTGCTGTGCTATGCTCCCTGCAGACAAATATAACTCCATAAGTCACAAAATCTTACAAATCTGAAAGGAAAGCTCTACTGGAGAGGATTTCATTTCCAGACATGTTATGGGAATGACAAAGCTGTTTTCTAGACTTGGCAAGTCACCAACTCAAAAAACTCAGAGCAGCAAGAAATACTTTCTAAGGGAGAGATTTCAGGTTTGATAAATAGGTGCAAAAATAACAGGTAGCACACCAGGTAACGAATGCAGGTGATAACTCTTGAAGAAGTGGCTCTTGTTAAATTGTAATTGTGCAAGATTTGTCTCTTGGCTTGGAGGGGGAAGGATAACCCTGAGGAACCATTAAACATAAATTCAGTTGTCCAATGAAAATCAGCTGAATTTTGTCCTATCATGGACATATATTTTGGACCTGGTACAGAGATGAGGAGGAAGTTCATCCACATCATGTATCATGGGTAATGACTACTAACAGACAAGTACACTAATCTATCCTTCCACCTTTTCCCACTGCTTTTTCCTACTATGATCAAAATGGATTATTCTTTGATGCATGGACTCCCTTACCCACTATACTGCACATCCTGTGTTTGCTATTGCTAGTGTGTTTGAGATCCTATTAATGGAGTTTATTTCAGAACTAGACAAAACACCCTTTAAAAACAAAAAGACACATTTCAGATATTTTGGGGTCAATATTCATAGGGTTTTAACCAGGCAGGAGCGGTTATTAAATCTCACTGAGCTGGCTGGTCACTGATATTCAGGAGCACTTAACCAGGTAGTGCCACTCAATATGGGCTCTAACTATGGTTACCAGATGTCTGGGAAAACCCAGACATGCCCTTTTTTTAGAGGATTGTCCAGGTGCCCGGACAGACTTTCCCAAACCCGGCAGTTTGACTGGGTTTTGGAAAGCTCCGACGAACTCTAGCCTTGTCTGCAGGGCCTCTGAGCATGCACAGATGACATCACACACATCCGTGCATGCTCCAGGCCATCCAGACACGGCCAGAACTCGTTGGGGAAGAGGATTTGTGTGGGGTGGGGCTGAGGTGGAATGGGGCAGGATGGAGGCAAAACTGGCAGGGCTGGGGAGGAATGGGGCAGGGTTGGAGGCAGAAAAGGGAGGGGCTATGTGTCCGGGGTTTTGCAGTCCAAAATATGGTAATCCTAGCTCTAATTAGCCATTCCCTAAACAGCTAACTAAGGAGTAGAATTACCAGATTTCCTCTTTAAAAAAAGAGGACACCTGGCCCCGCTCCACCCTTGCCCCACTCCACCCCTAGGCCTACTCCACATGAACCTCATGTCTCCTTCCCTGAGCTCGGGGCTGTGTCTTGTAATGTGGCCGTCCCTTGGCCAACAGTAGAGACCAGCTCAAGTCACTAGGATATGCCTGGCGTGCTTCCCCAAATGGGAGGAAGTCCCTGTACAGGCGGGCTTACCACAATATGCAAAGGTCAGAATGGCACAAAAAAGAAAACAGGTAAGCTTTCAATAAGTTCATTTATTTCCCTCACAGGATTTGTTAGGAAATCAAAACCAATCACATCGTGACACAGCCAATTATACAAAAAAACAACACAAAATTGTTCAAGTTTATTGAAAATTTGATTAATTCAAAATTCTAAGCGATGTACAAAAAGTAAAATTACAAATTTCTGGGAGAAAAAAAACAAACGAATAAGACTAACCTGACAAAACAAACTAAACAGAAGGAAGAGATGGTGAAAGAAATACAAATTGAGCAGACCAATCACAGAGTTCTCACCCAAATGTCCAGATAAGTTCAAATTACTGCAAAAATCAAAAAGAAACAAAAGTCCATTAGCACAGTTCGTTCTGTCATTAATCCAAATCAGAAAAATAAGGTGTTGGCATCAATACATTAAGAAGCTCCTCTCCTCTGAATTTGTTAGGAGAGAGAGATTGGTGAGTCTGCCAAAATAGGCACTTGAAAAGCACTCCAAAATGCAAACCCCCTAGACCTACTCCAATGATGTGGGGCAACTCAAGCCCCACAGTCTCTAGAGTTCTTTCATACAGTAAAGGACTTCAACTTTTCAGAAGAAACACAGACTCTTCTCTGTCTCATGCAGTGCTTGACCCTGCTTAGCCTTAGCGGCGGCCATCTTGAGAAAAAAAAAACGCATCAAAAAAGCAAAGAAGTAAACCAAAATGTCCAGTACCTGGGAAAGTTAAAAATAAAACTTCCGCTTCTCTGAGCTCACCACCAGCTCTCAGTAATTCACCTTAGCTCAGAGTCCTAGGCTTCAGCAAGAAGCTGCAAAGCAAAAAAACAAACCTTTTTTTTCCCCCAAAAGGCAACAAGCAGTCTTAACTCATTTCCATGGCTTCCATAATAGGTTGTTCAGGTAAGTCTCCCAAATCCATGGCTTCAGTCTCATTGTGCTGCTCTGCTAGCTCCCTGTCCTCCTCAGGAAACACCATTTCAACATCCTCTGGCTCTGAGGACAGGAAAGCTTCCCCCTGCCTGTGTGCTTCTTTAGGCTGCCTCCTCAATTGAAGCTTCCAACCTTCCAAATTTTCCAGAGCTGCGGAGTCAAGCCACGCCCAGACTTGTGCGGGGATAGTCACAGGCTAGCTCTGACTGCCTTTCTGCCTGATTAGCCAGCAATTTCAAGATGGATGAACTTAACATAGTAACACAGTAGATGGACTTCAGGATGGCCTCTTTGAACTGTTAACACTTCTGCTGGTAATGTATGCTGCTTGCTCTGGTCTTGCAGAAGACCACAGAAGGACACTCCTATACAGAAGTTTTAGGTTTTTGTGTCTATTCCCCCCACCTGTGAATTGAGCAGGACTCCTAACCTGATATCTTCCATAAAGCATTATTTTGTTCACTTTAAACCCTGTGTGGTTCCAGTTCTTCCTGACTCCAGGACTGCCCTCTCCCACAGTACCACACAGCTCCATGGTGCTGGTGGGGCTGGGGCAGAAAATGTTGTTGGAGTTGGAACCTTGTTCTCTCTCCCTCCCTTTCTCATGTACCATTCAGCTGGTTGATGAGGTGATTTGAAAGGGGAATACTATATCTAGGGCCTGTCACCAGCACAAGCTGGCACCCAATTTGTTGTGGTAAGCAATGTGACTCCATTTTACTACAGTTCTGGAGCTGTCAACTTTTCCACCATGCTGCCCTGAGGTTCTTAATTTTGTCATCACTTTTCATTGAAGCTGGCATTCTTTTCTGTATTTAAACATCAATCCACTTTGTCAGGAGTCAAGTCCAGGTTCATAAGCTGTCACCAAAACCAGTTGCAGCAAAGCCTTAGTACTTTTACTGTGTATTAACTAGCTTTGTAATAAGACGCTGGTTGGACTTGTTCCTATCTATCTCTGTAATCATTTTGTGCTCCCTGCATATTCTCGTCCTAAGCGGGGAATTTTCACCATTTTCATTTCCAACACTAAGGGCTCCTTTTACGAAGCCGCGTTAGCAGCTTTATAGCACGGGACTTTTCATCACGCGCTAACCCCCGCGCTAGCCAAGAAACTACCGCCTGCTCAAGAGGAGGTGGTAGCAGCTAGCGCGGCTTCGTAAAAGGAGCCCTAAAAGGATGCATCTCTAAAAGATTTCTGGGCAAAACTCTATCTTATCAGCCTGGTGTTTGGAGTAGAATTATAAGTGGCTTATTTCTGAATTCAGTGTCTTACCAAATGTTTAGAAGATCTGTGAAGACTTATTTATATGATAAATTTGTTTAAAAAATTTTGGTTATATGATGGATATATTTCTGTATGTATTTAATCTGCTTCTGGCAGATCTTGATGTAAACCGCTTTGAACTGTCAAGATATAGCGGGTATAAATAAAACTTTATTATTATTATTATTATTAAGAATAGCCTTACTGGGTCAGACCTATGGTCCATGAAGCCCAATACCCCGATTCATAGGATCCTTTCCTGCAATATACTCTCATTTCCCAGGCTTTAAGAAGTAGGAAGCCAACTTGTGCATGACAGACAGTGTCAACAAAGAGTGACTAATAGGAATCTTAGTTTTGGAAAACTCCAACCTATGCACTGTTTAAATTTTGTTCAGTCAATAGGCCAAATGGAAGAGGAGAAAGGCATGCCAAAGGTAGGACTGCAAAAGATAAATACGTATAGGAAAGGAAGTGTGTTAAATCCTGAAAAAATTTCAAAGGACTGTGTTCAGCTAGACTATAGGTCAACAAAGCAATGGGGCCAGATGTCATACATGAAGGAACTGTGGCTGACAGGGTCCCCAAACTCTGGCAGCTCTTTTGTCTGATCTTTTTATTGCTCCTCTAGAGTCAGGAGTGGTCGCAGAGGACTAGAGAAGGGCTAATGTGGTCCATCTCTACAAAATTAGAAGTAACGAGGAGGCTGGGAACTACAGGCCAGTTAGTGTGACCTCTGTGGTAAGTACATTAATAAAATACAGTACTCCCCGATATTCGTGGGGGTTCCGTTCCAGGAACCCCTGCGAATCTTGGAAAAACTGCGAATATGGTTTTTCATGGGGGAGACTGGAGAGGGCAGCGGGAGAGACAGGAGAGAGCAGCCGGAGCGCCGGCGAGTGCAGGAAATCACTCGCTGTATGCTCCGACTGCCTCTTCCTGCACTAATTCGGGCCTTACCAATCAGGAGCTGCTCTCTCCTGCCTCTCCCGATGCCCTCTCCTTGTCAGCAGTTCTCAGTCAGAAAATACTGCGAATGACAGGGACTGATTTATTTCTTTGACTGGGCGACTAGAGAATTGAATTGAGGGAGAAGAGCTAGATGTGGTGTACCTGGAGCTTAGCAACTTTGACATGATTCTACATAAATGACTTATAAATAACTGAGTGCCCCTCAGTATGAGCCCTAATGTGACTACCGGGTTAGGATCTGATCAAGTGGAAGGTGATTGAGGGTAGTGGTAGAAGGAGCTCACTCTGAGGAAAGGCATGCTATCAGTAGTATGCTGCAAGGCTCAGTTCTTGAGCTAGTTCATGGGTGGCTATTAAAATGGTCAGTGGTCTTCATCATAAAGCATATGGGGACAAACTTAAAAGATCTCAATGTATAAACTCTGGAAGAAAGGCAGAAGAGGGGGGATAAAATAGAGCCATTTAAATACCTCTGTAGAATAATTGCATAGGAGACAAGTCTCAATTTAAAGGAAGCTCTGGAATGAAGGAGCATAGGATGAAGGTTAAAAGACTCAGGAGGAGCCTGAAAAAATACTTCTTTATGGGAAGTGTAGTGAATTTGTGGACCAGCCTCCCTGTTGAGGTGGCAGAGACAAAGACATTATTTGAATTCAAGCAAGCTTTGGACAATTATAAAGGATCTCTAAGGAAGAAGAAAATATATTAGATGGCACGGATAGGTAGACTGATAGGCCATACAGTCTTTATCTGCCTTCATTTTTCTCTGTTTCTATGTCTCTAACTACGTTAAATTGATAGTGCTACAAAGCAACTACAAGTACAAATAATTTGAGGGAAGGGATAGGGAGGCAAAGGCTAGGGAGATCCGATTGAGAGAAGGGGAGATTTTATTCTGCCTCTCACTTAGAGACACTGAAAACCCATCTTTTTGACACTTAATCTCCCTTTTCTCTCCCTTTCCTCTTCCTCCTCCTCTTCCACTTCTATTCACCTGCCTCTCTTCCGTCTCCACCATTCCTCTCTCCCCTCCCCCTCTCCTCCCTACCCTCTTCCGCTCTTTTTTGTCGCCTTGAGCCTTTATAGGTATGTGTGACACACAAATAGGAGATTAGATTGACATGGATTGGTGGGGAAGGAACATTTTTCCCTCCCCCATCCCCAGGTCTGACTCCAGCACTCTTCCTTTGCTCCTCCCTCCTTTTCTCTTTCTCCTTCTCTGAACCTTAGCTCTCTCCCCTTCTTTCTTCCCTTTCCCCACTACTCCAGCATTCTTCCTACCATGCCCATAATAGTCTTAGAAATGTCTAGTCCCTAAATATAAAAATGATGTGTTTTGTGTGAAAAAATAGCTGAAAGAGAACAAACTTACCAATTCCTGCCCAGAAAATGCACACTAGTAGAAGAATTTTGGCGATACATAGTAAACACAGAAAGACCCTCATTAAATATAGAAATCTAGAGAGAAAAAAATTTCCCCTCCAGAAACCAATGTAACTAATAACTTAATGCATTTAGAATTGATTTATGTGCAGAAAGAGAATAGGGTTAAATAGCCAATTCTCTCAATGGAGGAAGGTGCACAGAGGTGTACCAGAAGGATCTGTATTGGGACAGGTGTTTTAATACCATATTTATAAATGATTTGGAAATGAAAATGATGATTGAAGGGATTAAATTTGCAGATGACATGAAACTACTCAAAACTGTTCAATCACATACAAACTGTGTGAAACTGCAGGAGAACCTTGGGAGGCTGGAAGACTGGGCATCCAGATGGCAGAAGAAATTTAATGTGAGTGTAATAGCATGAGGGGGGGGGGGGGTCGAGGGGGGGCCTTCAATGACACAGACGGACAAGGTTGTCAAAGGTTAAAGTAGGCACCTTATTAATTCAAAACCTGAAACACGTTACTTCACAGGGTCAGGAACACAAAAAAAGTAGTCTCTTAAGTCAGAGGAAAAAGTCTTGAGAAGAGCTTGTGGTTGACAGGGCCCCAAAACCTTGTCCATGGCTTTGGACTGTCATGTTCCAAACACAGTCTACAAAGTCACTCTGAGTTGCCAGCTTTGATCCCAGTCAGGCCTCAGAACAGGGTCCACATGTATTTAGTATAGAAAGATTGGCTTATCTCAGCCAAGCAGAGTATCTAGATGCATATCGTTAAGGAAGTTGCCAGGAATCACTTCTTCCTTTCTATCAAAAATAAAAATGTGTGGAAAGAAATCGAATAATCTCCCACAAAACACTTTCACTAAAACATAAACACTACATGCAGTTGAAGTAATTCAAAGTAAGTGTCTCAATAAAAGTGTTATTGTAAATGTGAATCAACTGAAATAAGGCGGAAAAGCCTTAGAGCACTTTCCGGGACCCCCATCTTCACAGACTTTCTCTTGCCTCCTCATAGGCATAAAAGCCTCCTTATTGTTTCAACATTTACATGTAAATGCCCTCTCAGAGTTCAAAAGTTACTTTAAAAATATTCATTATAAAAAAAAAACATCTGATTGGAAGGCAAAATTAGAGGGTATTCAAATCTTCCACTGCAATGCTTCAGTTTCACTGCTTTCTCAGAACTAATTGACAATTGAAGTAGCAAGGTCCTGCCCATCGATGGTGGCCAGCGTTTTGCTATTCCAGCTGCTTCAGGGTTTAAGGGACTCCTGTTGCTGAAAAAGTACAGGTAGCAATGCTAAACTTATAAACTCTAAAAAAAACTTCAGAAACAACCCCTGTTCCAAGCACAACTTTATGCTGCATTCAGCTTCATTCTCAACATGGCTGTTTCTATCCTCAAAAGTTATTACCGCAGAATGTGACATCAATGTTCTCAGTTTCCCAATTAGATGTTTAGAAACATGACACTCCCTTCACTGCTGAAACCCATCAATTTAACTCTTCATTTCCAAGCTATGAAATTGATTGTTTTTGAAGTTAACCGTCAAAACAATAAAGAGGTTTTTGTGCCTATGAAGTAGCACGAGAAAGTCTGTGAAGATGGAGGTCCCAGATGGTGTTCTGAGGCTTTTCCTCCTTATTTCAGTTGATTCATAACATTTGACATTCGCACAACTGCACTCTACAACAATCAACCAAATATAATAATAATAAATAAATAAACAACTCCATTATTGGCAAATAATTTGGCCGCAGCTTTATTTAAATTCAATATGTTTTAATAACCATGTTTACAACTTATCATTTTCTACCTAGGCGACCACTCCCCTCCCCAACTTTCCTTTCCCTCCCTTCAGCTAGTCGGTCACGACCTAGCTGCTCCACCCCCAATTCCCGTCATCATATTCACTTTACAAATCCCATTTGCGAGACCTGCGGTGTCGCCCGGTCTCACCATTCTCTGTGGCGGTGCCGCACACAGAATAATAAACTTAGATACTTTTACACCCCTATCCAACTAGTGGCCGCCTGGCATAACCCCATTTTCCGCCAAGCTGCGACTGCCCCTCCCCCCCAAAGAACAAAAACCCCACCCTACCAACCCCAACAAACCGGGTGGGATGGGAGGGCCACTGAAAAGCCCAAAATTCCCTCCAAATACCCTGCTACCTAATTCTCCCTCTGTCTCCTACCCTCCCGATATCCCACAACTTTCTCACACAATCTTTCCCAGCAATTGCGCCTAAATCAACCAATCAGCTCCATTCCTCTTCATCCAATCCCTGAATGCTATATCCTCACAACCTTGCAACACCATTCCCCAATCACCCTACTTCTATCCTTCTTTAGCCAATCACCACTAGTTAATAACCCCTTCCCAATCCCCCCCCCTTTTTCCCTAACAACAATGTTGCCGTACAGTGGCTCAGTCAATGTTATCAGCCCACTGCTTCAATCAATGGGCTTCCTTAACATTTGACATTCGCACAACTGCACTCTACAACAATCAACCAAATATAATAATAATAAATAAATAAACAACTCCATTATTGGCAAATAATTTGGCCGCAGCTTTATTTAAATTCAATATGTTTTAATAACCATGTTTACAACTTATCATTTTCTACCTAGGCGACCACTCCCCTCCCCAACTTTCCTTTCCCTCCCTTCAGCTAGTCGGTCACGACCTAGCTGCTCCACCCCCAATTCCCGTCATCATATTCACTTTACAAATCCCATTTGCGAGACCTGCGGTGTCGCCCGGTCTCACCATTCTCTGTGGCGGTGCCGCACACAGAATAATAAACTTAGATACTTTTACACCCCTATCCAACTAGTGGCCGCCTGGCATAACCCCATTTTCCGCCAAAGCGGTGATAGCTAAAGCTTGTCACCGCTCCCCCCAGAAATAAAATTAGCTGCGGCCACAAGAATTCCCATAAAGAGACTCCAACAAATCTTGAACAGTAGAAAGAAAAATATCCAAACCAATATCCGACAAGTGGACACCATCAGGCCTGTACAGACCTGGACAGTCTGCAGTCAACAAATCATGACTCAGCACCATACCTCGCATCACCCCCAACCAGCGGGATACCTCACCATTCACACGCTTACGTAAACGCTCAATGGCAGGCACACTTCTGGCATCCTTCCACACCAACCGGGGGATAATCTGGGACCAAACAATGCGAGTTAATGGAAAGTGACAGGCAAGAATCATCAAATCCCACTTCATTTGCCTAATTAAATCAATACCTTTTACATGACATAAATCATTCCCACCTAAATGAACTAATATCAAATCAGGATAAGAAGAACGTTCTGCTGCAAACAAAGTGGGTAATAATTGAGTCCAGCGCATCCCCCGCTGTCCAAGCCACTGAATGTTGATACCCAAAGCAGCAAGACCAAGATTCATGCCCCAACGAGATTCCACTGCATGCTTCTGCCCCCAAAAGATGAATGAATGCCCACATATCCAGACACATATATCAATGGGCAGGGTCCGGATAGAAACTAGCACAAAAAACAAGAAGCAAAAGAGAACAGTGAATCAGCACTAAAGGTGTCTAACATATCCTAAATATCTATTTGAAGCCCAACGCCCAATATGACGAATAAAGTCAGGGGACCCACCCCTACTGGCAGCATAAGTAGCAGCCCCAATCCTAAAAGAATGGGTCCCAAAGCAAGAAGGGTCCAAACCCACCCTACCCAAAACTTTTTTAAATACAGCTGCAAACTGAAAACGTGTTAATGGATCCCCAGAAGCATGCACAAGCCAGAATAAACCACCCGCAGGCCGCTGCTGCGAATAAGCATGGGCCAAAACCACAGGGCACATCAACAACTGGGCAGACTTGTGCAATTGAATCCATTGACCTTTACCCAAGGGATCCGTTTTGGAACGTCGTACATGCAGATATAAATCATGCGAGGACAAAAGCACATCAGACTGTAAAATACCAGTCCAACCTGTCGCTCGCTTAGAAGGAGCCACCAATTCACTAATGCGCATTGCTCCAAAAAATGCCACAGAAAATGCCAAGCGAAAAAGAGCAATCTCAAAAGGAGAAGTACATATTTGTTGTAATGCAACCCCAATAGACTCCAAAGTTGACGGCAAAACAGGTAAACGTACCAAGGAGGCACTATGGGGGGGTCGCCGACGCCCAAATCCTACACGTAACTTCCGAACCAAAAAGGAAGAAGTAGGATCAGGCCACCCATACAACTTACAAACAAAACCTACCCCTGCCATAGACTGATTCACTAAACCCATAGACCAACCCATCACTCGAGCAAATAAAAGAAAATAAATAATGCAGCGTTCATCTAAAACTGGAACTACCGGTCCCCAAAAAAGCTGCAAAAACTGCTGAAATCGCCGCCAACCAGCACTATATCCTTTCCAAGTATTAGAGGCCAAGGCATCAGTCAGCAACTCTGTGAAGACTCCCGGAAATGCTGCCACAATTCTGGAGGCATCGCTGTTGGTCCATCGTCTGCTCCCGGAGCCAAGGCTCGAAATCGCACCCACTGGAAGCGAGAAAGAGCATCCGCAAGTTCATTAGTATGACCAGGCACATGTTTAGCCTTCAAAGTCAAGTTCAACTTTAAACAAGCCAACACTACTAAACGCAACAATACCACTAACAGTGGGCAATGTGCTGATTGACGATTCACTGCTTCAACCACTGCCACATTATCAGAATAGAGCAACACACGCCTGTTTTGTAATTGAGTACCAAACAACTCCAATGCTACCCACACAGGAAATAACTCAAGCAAGGCTACATTCTTGCACCAACCCTGATCTCGCCACCAGTCAGGCCAAGCCTGTGCACTCCAAGCTCCTTGAAAATAAATACCAAAGCCAGAGCTACCAGCCGCATCCGTAAACAATTGCAAGTCAGCAGCAGTCACTTGAGCTTGAGGCCAAACGCACACCCCGTTAAAATTATCCAGAAAAGACTTCCATAATAACAAATCATCTCGCACACCTCGAGAAATGCGAATATGATAATGCTTCTTTAAAATCCCTCTGGTTAATAAGGCTAGGCGACGGGCGAAAACACGGCCCATAGGAATCACTCGCGTTGCAAAATTCAAACGGCCGACTAAAGACTGAACTTCAGCCAAAGTCAACTTGCGCTGCAAAAGAGCCTTATCTATCTCGCTACGCAAGGTCTGCACCTTAGCCGCCGGCAAGCGAGATTCCATTCGAGTAGAATCTAATTCAATACCCAAAAAGACCAGACATGTGCAAGGCCCTTCCGTCTTCTCTTCTGCCAAAGGAACACCCATATCCAGTGCCACCTGCCGAAAAGCAGAAAGTAAAGCACCACACTGAACCGACCCAGCAAACCCCCCAAACAAAAAATCATCCAAGTAATGTACAATATTGGTACATCCAGAAGTTTGTTCAGTCACCCAATGCAGAAAAGTGGCAAAGGCTTCAAAATATGCACATGAAATTGAGCAGCCCATGGGCATACATTTGTCAAAATAATAAGAATGATCAAACTTAAATCCCAATAAATAAAAGGCAGATGGGTGTACAGGAAGTAAGCGAAAAGCAGATTCTATATCTGTCTTTGCCATCAACGCACCTCTACCCAAAGAACGCAACATGTCCACAGCCCGGTCAAAGGAAGCATACTTTACTGCACACAACGCGGGATCAATAAAAGAATTAACACTCAAACCCAAGGGAAAAGATAAATTATGAATTACACGATATTTTCCCGGTTCCTTCTTGGGTATCACCCCTAAAGGAGAAATCACCAAATTGGCAAAAGGAGGAGTCGAAAACGGGCCAGCAATCCTACCTAAACGCTGTTCTTTGCCCAATTTAACACGCGCAACCTCCAAATGTGTAGAAACTGAAGATGCATTGGCACAACGATGGAACAAGGGAGGACCCTGAAAAGGAATACAGAAACCAGTGACAAAACCCTCCCAAAGCAATCTGGCATCTCCCCTATTGGGGTAACTAGGCAACCAGAAAGCAAGGGACTGCAAGCTAATGGGGGAGGGTGCCTTGACCAGGCACTCCTGGGGCAACGGATCCCATGGAACGAAATGCTCTACCTCTGGCCCAGCCTCCAACACAACGGAAGGCAGGATGGGGCCCATCACACTGATTGCACCGATGACGGAACCTGCACCCCGAACGGTCGCATCGCCCTGCATTGAACTGAAAACAGGCATTCCCGAACAACCCACCCCGGTGCCCACCCGTCCACCCAGACAACCCAACTCCTCCCGCTGCCCCAGATCCTGACCGTCCCACCCCTGTATTTCCCCCAAATCCTGACCCCCCCAAGGGCAAAGAAACCCCCGAGGAGGTCGCTCCCCGAAAAAAGGATGACCGAGCAGAAGTCATATCAGACAACCACAAGTCCACATCTCGAAAACCCCAAGCTTCGGACTTCTCCTGTGCCATGCTATGCCGGAAATGATCATCATAATTCAACCAGGCCCATCCCCCGTATGTCCTATAGGCCCGCAAGATCATATCAGCATACCTCATTAACCCGGGATATAATCCGGGTTTTGCTGAACCTAACACGCTGGCATAAACATTAAATCCTAACAACCAGTTAAAAATCGTACGAGATACCCTACTCTTTTTTGTTTTCCCATCATCCTTAGAATTCTCACCATGCTTCTTATCACCTACATCCTGCTCACGTTCCAATAAAGAAAAAACATCAACATACCTACCACGCAAAATCCGCCGCCGCAGCTTTTGCGAAAGCTGACTATCTAAAGGGGCAATTTCACATAAAGTGTGCCCAGACCGAGAACACTGAGCAATACCACTCGCCGGTGCAGAAATGCTCGCTCCCACCCCCAAGGCAGGATTCACACGCACAACACCGGAGGAAGAAGAAGAGGATGGAGAATGAGAAGAGTCCCAGGAATCAGACGATTCCCAAACTCGTAGAGGATCCCCGGACGCCTCCCGACGACTCTTCTTCTCCTTATCCAAATGCCGCACAACATGCTGTAAACGGCGCAAAAAATTTTTATCTTTTAACTTTTTAGCCAAAGATTTACCTCCACCCTCAACTAAAGGGGCTGCAACCCCCACCCCTCCAAGACCCAACTGCCCTGATGCACCCACCATAGATAATAAATCTGAGACACACTGGGAAAACTCACCAGGAAGAGTTGAAGCCGAACCAGAAGAAACCGCTGCTTGAGAAGTACTAGGAACAGCCTCCTCATCTGCATGCACAGCCACCTCTTGTCTCCTGGTACTGCTTGAAGGTTTTTTAGCAGCAGAAGCCTTAGACGGGGCAGCTGCCCCCTTCCGCCTAGAAAGAGCAGCTGTGGGGCGGGAGGTCACAGAGGTAGACTTACCCCGAGAGCCAGACAGGCCAGGTGCCGCAGACAAGGCAGCAGACCGAGGTCTAGCTGTGGGGGTCTTTGCTGGAGGGACCCGAGCCCTAGCTTTTGTGGGAGCCATAGCAAGGACTCACCAGCCCTAGTAAAGAACAAACCCCCACCGACCAGAAGCAGCACAAGCAGCACAACACCAATAAAACTAACACCTACCTGCCTTCTGGACAGAAAACACCCCGATATTCAGCCTACTCCACTGGTAACAGTGATCCACCACTCCACTTTCAGCAGGACTCTGCTCAGCCGCGCAACCGCTCAGCCGCTCAGCCGCTCAGCCGCGAAGTCACTCAACCGCGAAGCTGCAAAGCCCAGCTGCAGGCCGACACAGGAAACAGGAAACAGTCTCCGAAGCTGCACCTCAGCGCTTCCGAACTCACAGAGACCGACACCCACACCCCAGAGAAACTGAGGCCATATAATGAAGACAAACTGCCTGGTCACCCGGCCTGACTAAACACCCCACACACCGCAAACCGCCGCAAAAACCTCCGAAACTGCTCAAGGTAAGACAGACACACACCAACATCAAATTGACTGAAAAAACCTCCACTGAAAAGCCCAAAATTCCCTCCAAATACCCTGCTACCTAATTCTCCCTCTGTCTCCTACCCTCCCGATATCCCACAACTTTCTCACACAATCTTTCCCAGCAATTGCGCCTAAATCAACCAATCAGCTCCATTCCTCTTCATCCAATCCCTGAATGCTATATCCTCACAACCTTGCAACACCATTCCCCAATCACCCTACTTCTATCCTTCTTTAGCCAATCACCACTAGTTAATAACCCCTTCCCAATCCCCCCCCCTTTTTCCCTAACAACAATGTTGCCGTACAGTGGCTCAGTCAATGTTATCAGCCCACTGCTTCAATCAATGGGCTTCCTTAATTACAAAAACACCTGTACTGAGACACTTACTTTAAATTGCTTCAAATGCCTGCTAACCTTTGTAGTGTTCACGTTTTAGTGGCAGTGTTCTGTGAGAGATCACTTCTTCCTTTCCTGGGCCTCCTTTAACTCTACTCTGGCCCTACCTTTTATACCTCCTGACAACTGCTTTTCTGATTCCAACCCTCCCATGTCACTTCCTCCTTAGGTAGGGCTATGGAAATTAAAGGTGGCTCTGTCACTGTGAGGACCTATCCAGCAGGGGAAGTGTTAGCATTCTTTAGGCTCCCTCTCAGTGGACAAGTGCAACATAATACACATTGGGAAGAATAATCCAAATTAAAACTACATGATGCAAGGATCCACATCAGGAGTCACCATTGAGGAAAAGGATTTAGGTGTCATCTCAGACATTAATCTTTTGTTCAGTGTGTGGCAGCAATGTGCCAAAAAAGCAAACAGAATGTTAGGAATTATTAGGAAAAGAACAGAGAATAAAAGAGAGAACATCATAATGGCCTTTTACTCCGTGATGAGACTACTTCTTGAATATTGTGTGGATTTCTGGTTAATGCATCATAAAAAAAAAGATGTAGTGAAACTGGAAAAGGTAAAAAAAAAGGGCAACCAAAATGATTAAGGGAATGGAACAACTCTCATATAAGGAAAGGCTAAAGAGGTTAAGGGCTCTTCACCCTGGAGAAGAGATGGCTAAAAAGAGATATGACAGAGGTCTATAAAATCCTGAATGGAGTGAAATGGGTAAACATCAATTGTTTACTCTTTCAAAAAGCACAAAGACTAGATGAGACGCCATTAATATATTCGTACATAGCAGCACATTTAAAACAAATAGGCAAAAATATGTTTCACTCAATGAATAGTTAAGCTCTGGAACTCATTGCTAGAGTACATGGTAAAAGCAGTTAGGGCGGATTCTCTAAATGGCGCCCTAGCTTTGGCTGCTTAGAAAATCGGCACCGATCATGTGTCAATCATGTGACAGCACTGTTTTAGAGAATCACGGCCACGTTGAAAGTAGGTGCTGCAGGCCAGGGTTTTACAGGCTAACATTTCCAGCGCATACTTTTGATGAAACTTGTATCCACAGAGGCACTTACTGGTGCCTACGTTCACTTCCAGCATAAGTCATACCTACTTTAGATGTAGGTACTGGTAGGTGCCTCTATAGATGGGAGTTGGACACCATCGTTTTTGATGCTTGCAAGTGCATACATTTTTAAAATGAGATTTTAATTGGTTTTAAACAATATGGTCAATTACTGCACCTTTTATCACCAATTAAAACAATTAAGTTAGGCGGTAGTAAGGCATCTATGGCCACCTAACTTATGGCACACTATAGAGAATTTGGGCCTTAATATATCTGGGTTCAAAAAAGGTATGGAAAAATTCCTCAAAGAAAAATCCATAAACTATTATTAAGGTAGACATAGGGAAAGCCACTGCTTATCCTAGGGATTAAATAGCATGGAATCTTGCTACTTTGGAGGACTTGACAGGTACTTGTGACCTAGAATGGCCACTGTCAGAAACAGATACTGGGCTTCATGGGCCCTTGGTCTGACCCTGTGCAGCAATTCTTATCTTCTAAAATCTTATAATGCAGCAGCCTCAAAGAAAGCAAACAGAATGTTGGGCATTATCAAAAAAAGGTATCGCTACCAGAACGAAGGAAGTTGTCCTACCACTATATCAGGCAATGGTGCACCCATATCTGGAGTACTGCATCCAATATTGGTCACCGTACTTTAAGAAGGATATTGCAAAACTCGAGATGGTCCAGAGAAGAGCAACAAGGATGATAAAAGGCATGGGAAACCTTTCATATGCTGGAAGGCTAGAGAAGCTAGGACTCTTTTCCCTGGAAAAGCGGAGACTTAGAGGGGACATGATAGAGACTTATAAAATCATGAAAGGCATAGAGAGGGTGGAGAGGGACAGATTCTTCAGACTAGCGGGGACAACAAAAACAAGAGGGCATTCAGAAAAGTTGAAAGGAGACAGATTCAAAACGAATGCTAGGAAGTTCTTCTTCATTCAGAGGGTGGTGGACACCTGGAATGCGCTTCCAGAAGAGGTGATAGGACAGAGTACAATATTGGGTTTCAAAAAGGGATTGGATGACTTCCTGAAGGTGCAGGGGATTGAAGGATACAGATAGAGGGTAACTATAAAGGACACTAAATGAATAGGGAATACACAATTTAGGTAAAGGATCACTTACAGGTCAGGGACCTGGGGGACCGCCGCGGGAGCGGACTGCTGGGCACAATGGACCTCTGGTCTGACCCAGCAGAGGCAATGCTTATGTTCATATGTTCTTAGTATTATTGTACCAAAAGTATGAAATGAACTGAAAAAAACCACACACCTGAAAACAGAGAAAATTCATGAAAATTCCAAAATAGAACTTTTGGGACATATACATTCCTTGCACTTGTCCAGGAAAACTGCTCAGATATTTGCCCTCCCCATTCAGAGATGGCTGTAATTAAAGACCTACCTCAATAGCTTTTTCAAAAAGATTGATAGCGATCCCATGGGCTTGTTCATTATTGATCAATAAAATACCACACTTCTTATCAAGAAGAGTCTTGAAAGTGATTGAGTAATGTTTTTCTGATCATCACATGCAAGTTTCCAGTTTCCTTTGGATTTGGCTTTTTTCTACCTCAATCTGACTCTTTTCAAGTATTTTTTTTTAAGTTAATGAGCTGAGCTAGAATTAATGAGATGAAAATGAACAAATTCCAAAATGGTTTCTCCTTAGAATGCAAATTCCATGTTCCATAGAATAACCTATTTCCTGTTGTCACATTCAATTATTCATTTAAAAAAAGCACCTTTTCTTAAAGCAGCATTTTTGTACTCTCATTCATTTATTTTATGTCAAGATGCTTGTATTTTTTCCATTTAGTAACTGTTCTTAGAACTAAAATCTAGCATCTGTTCCAAATCATGAAATCCAGTGTTGCAGTACATGTTGAACTGAACTTCTTAGGGTTCCCAGTTCAAGTTTATTTGTTTTGTTTTTTAAATTTCTGTCTCTAATTTGTGATCCCTTGTTCTATATTTCAAAATGTTCTGTCTGGGACAGATTCTGTAAATGCTGCCTAAGTGCGCCTGCATTGTAGGTGCCACTCCACACACTTGCCGGTCTACTGCTAAGCACTGCTTATTGAATCATGACTAGTAGCATCTAAGCAGATTTAGGCATCGCATGGCGCTGTAGAGATAGGGGTCGGTATATTAGAACAGGTTTAACTGGCTTAATTTACTAGCACTTCTCTTGCATACCTAGTGATGCCTAAATTTACCACGCCTATTCTCCACCCCAACCACACCTACTTTTCAGGTAGGCGTCATTAGGGATTATTATATGCCTCAACTTAGGCATCATTATACATCATAAGAGTTTTGCACCAAACTCTGAATTCATAATTTAAATTTTTGATTGATTAGCTGAAAACTGGCATGGTTAATTACCACACCAATTAAGCCAATTAAAAAAATTGCATGCATAAATTAGGCTTCACCTTGATTAGGGTGCCCTAGCAATGCTTAATATAGGCATCCTAAACAGAATCTGACCCTCTGCATTTGCATGTGGCTTAAGTGTAATATTTGTTTGCATATAGGTAAATACTATTGAAAATTGATGTCTCTAGAAGGAAGTGACATCATCATCTGAAATGTCTGCATGAGTCGATAGCTCCTGGTATCTCCTGATTATAAAGCTATTTATCCATACCATCAAACACTCTTTATAGCTAAAAGCTGGAGAAGCAAATTCAGCTAACATCGCGGACCCCAAGGTGATGAGTATTGAGAGACAAATAGTTGACTTGATGAGTTTTGCTTACTTGGAAGGATCGAGATCTAGCCACATGGTGGAAACAGAAGACGCGTCAGACCCTTCACAACATCAAGAACTTATGATGTCCTCACTGAGTTGTTTATTGATGGAGAAACTTTAGTGGCACAATTCAGTGAACCATTGCTAAAGATTCGGGATATTGCCTACGTAGAAATTTGAAAGGCCAACATATCTTTCATTAGCTTCTCTGGTTCTATCTATATTTTTTACTCAGAGAATAGTTAAGCTCTGGAATGTGTTGCCAGAGGATGTGGTAAGAGCGGATAGTGTAGCTGGTTTTAAGAAAGGTTTGGACAAGTTCCTGGAGGAAAAGTCCATAGTCTGTTATTCAGAAAGACATGGGGGAAGTCACTGCTTGCCCTGTATCAGTAACATGGAATATTGCTACACCTTGGGTTTTGGAAAGATACTAGTGACGTGGATTGGCCACCGTGAGAACGGGCTACTGGGCTTGATGTACTATTGGTCTGACCCTGTAAGGCTATTCTTATGTTCTTATGTTCTTAATGTAAAGCTCTAACTATGCTATACATCAGGGCTGCCCAAGTCCGGTCGTCGAGATCTACTGGCAGAGAGATTTGCCTGCACTGCTTTCTTTTTTATGCAAATCTCTCTTATGCATGCTCATTGTGGATATCCTGAAAACCTGGCCTGCCAGTGGATCTCGAGGACCGGACTTGGGCAGCCCTGCTATACATAGTATTGCAGGTTATGCTATTGGTAGTTAGATTGTTAATGAGTCTTTTATTATGTCTAATGTTTGGCAGTTGGAAAAATAGTGAGAGGGAGATTTTGCCTGTGTAGTCTTGAATGGAGCAAGATTCTGCCAGAGACATTACCTACCGGAAGGAGTAGGATTGAGGAAAATGCTTTCTAGTGAAAAACATTTGGGGAGTTTTTGAGCTGGATATTTCTTAGATATAGATCAACAGAGACTGAATGAGATAAATTAAGTCTGACCTTAGGACAGTCTGAACAGATGTGACGACATTAGGAGTCAAACTGCATTCTGAGATATGGGATATAGAAAAAGTTTTTCCCAGATATGAGGTTTTTTTTTTAATTATTATTTTTTACAAACATCTATTCAATATGCTTCTGGATTTATTCCCAGAATACTAGATCATGCATTTTCTCTTTGGGAGTCCAGGGTCCTTTATATGCTGGGTCTGATTTGGGAGGGGGGGGCATTATTGACCTTTCCCAACTTGAAAGAGGAGTATGGCCTTCCTTCTTATGATATTTTCCATTTTAGACAAATACAAACATATTGTATATACAGCAAAGAAGGAAATGAGTCTAAGAGACCATGTTGGAACAAGCCCTTAGGGGAGGTGGTTGCAAGGGGAGTATTATATAATGGTCCAATAGATTATTACACCCAATGTTAAGGAAAAGATTTAGAGGTAATCTATGAGAAAAAAAACAATGATAGAGAAATTTTAAATATTTGCTAAAACTATCTATAGCAAGTAACCAAAATGGTTAGAGAATGTATTGGCATTACACACCTCAGATATTGTTGAAAATGTTTAAATATGGAAAAGGGTATTACTGGAGGGATTGTGGTAAGATGGGAGACATGTTTCACATATGGTGGACATGTCTGAAAGTGAACCAATATTGGACTACTGTTTTGAAGGCAGTACATCAAATTACAGGAAAACAATATCCAGCTAAGGTTGTATATTTCATGTGCCTACTACATATTAAGTCTTTTGAAGACTATTTTACACAGCCTAGCATCCAACATCTTTTACTGCAGCTAAAATAGCATTAGTGGCAACTTGGAAACAGCCATATACTCCCCTGTGGAAAGTGGCACTTTACAGTGGCATACCTAGCATATGTCAAAACAACACTTTCAAATGGGAGACTAAAGTGGTCATAAGATGTTATAATAATATAAATTTTATAAATTTCTGCAGAAACAAATGGGAAACCAGTATTAGCTTCTAATTGCTCAAAAAGAAGGAAAAAACCTCAGAAAAAGGCCTCCCCACCACCACAATGGTGGATATACAAGTGGTTAGGCGATAACCTCATAGGCAAAACCTTCATTCAAAATTGAGCAGTTTAAGGTAAAAAACTGTGCTTCTCATATATATAATAGATAGAGGAAAAATCCACTTATCTGAGGCTGATCCTCTATCTATTATATATATGAGAAGCACAGTTTTTTACCTTAAACTGCTCAATTTTGAATGAAGGTTTTGCCTATGAGGTTATCGCCTAACCACTTGTATATCCACCATTGTGGTGGTGGGGAGGCCTTTTTCTGAGGTTTTTTCCTTCTTTTTGAGCAATTAGAAGCTAATACTGGTTTCCCATTTGTTTCTGCAGAAATTTATAAAATTTATATTATTATAACATCTTATGACCACTTTAGTCTCCCATTTGAAAGTGTTGTTTTGACATACATTGGTTTTCAATATATCTGAGTTGTAGTAGCTAATACCTAGCATATGTGACACCCGGGGCCCATCATTTTTTACACCCCCCCATCTATATCAAAAATATGATTTTTAGTAACAATCCACATATCGCACAACAAGAGTATACCTAGGAAAAGCATCTTAAACACTGCAGTGAGTACTAGAACACCAACACATACATTGTAAAACTAAACAAGCCAGATCCCGCACAGTCAATTGATCCTGTAGTCAATGCCAAATGAAAACTATGCCCTTTTCATACACACAGAACAGAGATACACCCTCGCCCAATATAGAATAATCACAAACTAAAAATAGAAATATGTAGATAAAAGTTAAACTGAACCGCCAAGAAACCAGACTCTGCATACAATGCAACACCACAAAAACAGTGACACATGTCCCCTAATACTGTGCAAAATATAAAGACAGTAGATGTAAATTTGAAAAAACTGATACATAACAATCACCACTTTACAAATTAATAAATAAAAATAAAACAAATAATGAGAAATAAGAAAATACCATTTTATTGGACAAATCTGTTTTTCAATTAGCTTTCAGAGGCCAAATCTTTCTTCAGAACAGTACAGTATACTGCTGTTATGGTATCCTGGCCTGAGATAAGGGGTTTAGTCCAAAGAACTGCCTTATTTCCATTTCCTATTTATAAACTTTTATCAATACAGTTACAATACTACTTAATTCTAAGTAAAGCAGCAAAAAAAATCTTTCTACCTTTTGTCGTTTCTGCTTTAATCATCTTCTTTGCTCTCTTCTTTCTATATAGCATTTGCCCTCTCTCCCTTCCATGCAACATCTGCCCTCTCTTTGCCCCTTCCACCCAGCTTCTGCCCTCTCTACCACTTACATCTACTGCCCACACTCTCTCTGCCCCTTCCATCTACTGTCTACCCCCTCTCTCTTCCATATGGCATCTTCCCTCTTTCTTTGTCCCTTCAATAAACTGTATATCCGGGGTCCCTTCTCTCCTTTGCACATGATTCATTTCAGCTTCACCCCTCTCCATTTTTCTGTCTCCACCCCCTCCCCTATGCTTTGGTATCTCTCTCTTTCTCTTCTCCTTTCATTCCTTCCTTCCCACTCCACACCATGGTGTGGTATCTCTATCTCTTTCCCTTCCCTTATGGGGATGTCAGAGGGAATGCTTCCGACACAGCTGTGGATCGCACGAGGAGCAGAAGCCCACAGCTTTCAGCAGGGGAGCCGGCCAGAAGATGAGCAACGCCGGTGAGCACCCGTAAACAACCTAGTTTACTGCCACTGTTGCTGGTTAAGGAAAGCAGCAGCGGCAGAATAGGGAGGGTGGCCGGTTGTGCACTAGAGAGTTGCACAGGGACACAAGTCCCAACCATCCCCGGGAGGAATCCCTCTGTCCCCACCCGTCCCTGTGAGAAATCCCCTCCGTCCCCACCCGTCCCCGCGAGGAATCCCCTCCGTCCTCACCCGTCCCCACGAGGAATCCTCTTCATCCCCGCCCATCCCTATAAACTTCAGAAATAGTTATTTCATTTAATTATGCTACTGAATTAAAGGCTTATTGGAAAAATAAGTCTCCAAACAACAAAGGTAAAAAACGGAATTTATTGACTAAAATATGTTGGCTTTGGGAAATGTATATAGCAGATGTCTTTGTATTGTGTTCAAAAGAAAAGGAAATGCATTTCTGGTTTTATTTCTACAGTGTTGAAGTACTTGCTGACCCGTGCTGTGACTGGTGGGGATCCCAAAGCACCGCCAGCAGAGGACCTCCTCTAGAGACGGCCAGAACTCCCTTCCACCAAGCACAGCAGTCGCTGGCAACATCCATGAGCCTCTGAGGTGCCAGCATCTGTGACTCAGGGACACTACTGCTGCCTGCCAAGCTTGGCAAAAGGGACCCCCCCAGCCAACTGCAAAGGAAGTCCTCAGCTGAAAGCTTGGGGGGTTCTCATCAGCTGAGTATTTATATTTTATATTTACACTAGAGGCTCTGGTAGAAACCCATTTAAAAAGTATATATTCTTCCCAATTAATATTTCCAAATTAATAAAGTGTCTTTGCTTATTTGTAAAGCTTATTCTGTATTTTTACAACAGAATGAAAAAAATTAGAAAATCACTGGACTAAGAGGAAAATTTTATAAACAGTGCCCTACTGATGTCTAAGCTAATTGGGAAACATCTTTTGAAATGGCAATTATCATTAAATTTAAAGTGTTACCAGCGCCTAAACAAAAGGAACCGGAATTGCTCTTCCAAAGGTGCCTATCGTCGCCTAATGTAAATTGCCTATATAGGCGCGATTCATGGCAAAGATAGGTGCCAGAAATGTAGGCCTTGAAAACCCTGACCTACATTTCTGGTGCCTATTTTTCCCGGGGGCACAATTCTCTAAACAGCACCATCAAATGATTGACACATGAACGGCAGTTACTTTTTAGATGGCCGCCGATATTGGAACTGTATAGAGAATCCGGGCCTCAGTGTATAGCCCTCGATGGAGACTGCTCCCAACATTATTGGCTGGGCTGAGAACTTTTCAGTGGCCCCCTCGTACTGTTCATCATCATATTCTGGATAGTTACTAATAAAATATAAGAACATTAAGGAGCCCTTTTATCAAGCTCTGGTAAGCACTTACACATGCTTATCACAGCTGAAAATGGTATACCACAGAATACACCAAGATGTCCTCTGATACTTATGCCATGTGCGGACACTACCGGCAAACTAAAATATTTTTTATTGCAGGAGTTGTGTTTGGGGATAGAGAGTGGGTTTGTCTGTGATAATCAGTGTGGCTACATTTCCAGATACTACCTGATTACCACGCGTTTAGCTCCTAAGCCCCTACCACCTACAAAGTGGGTGATAGTAAGGGCCCAATGTGGCCATTAATGCAGAAAATAGAAAATCAACCATTCTCTGGACATGGCAAAAAGCGGCCTTAGCGTGCACATAAGGGTGAGTTAAGGCCACTTTTTGCCATAACTCTGTAAAAAGGCCCCTAAGTAATGAACATCTACTTTCACTATGCTATCTCTACTTATCGTCAATTACACTATCCCTATATCTTGACAACCTACCTATAAAGGAGTGAGTCAGGTGTCAAAAAGCAAAAATACAATGACCTGAAATCATTTTCATCAGAAAGGATCTAAAACACTTGAGCCTTACTTTTAGGATAAAAAACAACTTATCAAAGTATGGTTAGTCCACAATTACAGAGAAAATAAAGACTTGGCTTGATAGCCCCAGAACCATTTATCATTGAGCAGAACTACTGGATTCAATCCTTATGGTGAGGAGGTTAATTGACCTTTAGTAGTAATAAATTTAGATAACTGCTGCGGCTCATAAAAAACATATGTATTCTGTTGATAAGGGGCAATCATTTTTACCCTTATGGAGTTTTTTTGCTCACTACACCTCTTCCAGACTGCTCCAGATATCTGCTTGTTACTAGGATTTTCCATAATATCTGCAGCTGTCAGAGAGGCTGGCATGTCTCTCACATCTTTGGGGGGATGGGAGGGGATCAGTGACCACTAGGGGGATATGTGTGTGTGGGGTGGGGGGGGGGGTCATGCCTTCATGCATCCAGTGGTTATCTGGTCAGTTAGGATACCTGTTTGTCCCTTATGTGCTTTTAAAACGGGTCTAATTCAGAATGTCTAAATGACACTCTGGTTATCTTAAAAAAGGTTTCATTATCCCTGCAAGGCATCCAAGTCTTAAGGCAACCCTAATCCCACCCAAAACCTGCCTGTAGCACGCCCCTTAAGATTTAGACATACTGGAAGGATAATGACCTGCAAGGCATATAAAAAGTCACTTTCGAAAATCGGCACTTGGATGTTTTGTCAATTAAAACGTCCAAGTGTCACTTTATGCCATCGGTGCATATTTCTGTTTTGAAAATGAGCCCCATAACATATATTTATATATGTGTTTTACTGTTATAGCCACTTTCTACTAATACTCCTGCTATAAAGCATTTACACTGAGCTGCTAGCCAGCAATTCCCAAACCTGGTCCTTGAGGCTTTCAAGCCAGTCAGGTGTTCGGGATAACCACAATGAATATTCATGAGAGAGATTTTCATGCAGTGGAGGTGATGCATGGAAATATCTCTTATGAATATTCATTGTGGATATCCTGAAAACCTGACTAGCTGAGGTGCCTCCAAGACCAAGTTTGGGAATCACTATGCTAGACATTTGAAGCACTATACAGACACCTAAAACAGGTAATTCCTGCTGACATCTACTGCATACCCCTCATAAAATGAAGAAATATTATTTTCATCTAGATTGCTATAAGTATAATTTTCATTCTTAATGAAGTATGAGTGTAACCAAACAGGGCACAATCAATATTAAGTGTACTGCTACTTGCACAGTGTTTGCTGTAGGATATCATTCACAGAGGAAAAAAAATGAAGAGTTTGATATATTCTGGTCAGTTTTAACAGCATATTGATTACACTCTATCACTCTGCAAAATACATCCGTCTTCTGCTGTAGATTGGAGATTACGAAATGCTGTGGCACAGCTGTGAAATTTACACCAGCTATCACCATAAACTCTAGTAAGCAGCCATAGTATTTATCATTGCAACGGATATGTGGAAGGGGAGGACATACTGATAAATTGTTCATAATGTGGAACGTTGCAAAATTATGGCCTGAATGAGTCTTATATTGCGGTGCAATAATTTTCTCCTTTACATTTTCAGGGACAAGGTGACAACACCGTGATAAAAGAAAGTATCAGAGTTAGTAGGAACTGAAAAATTTTGAGGGGAGGTAGTAAGCAAATTCAGGACAAGCTACCCCTGGATTAGGGGGAAAGCGGCCACAAATGAGCCGAGGACCGACCCAAGCTAGAACGGGGAGGGGGGGTGGAAGGGGAGGAGGAGTTAGGGGTTAGAAAGGGGCAGAGAAAGGCTAGGGCTAGAAGGGTAGGCCAATCAGGGAGGAGGAAGAGGGGGCAGGATCCAGGCGAAGGCGGGGACAGGAGCCGGGTAGAGCAGTGCCGGGAGGAAGACAAGCCAGCACGGCACTACGTCCAGGCAAGAGAAGTTTTCCCTCCCGCCACTCCCTGATAGACATGTCACAGCCATAGCGGAATCACAAAAGGGGGTGGTGGGCAGAGACACAGTACCCAGAGAGGAGAAGATACAGGAATACAGGAGGAGTACTAGAGAAAAGCTTAAACATGCAGCATTACTGTGCAAAAGCTGGGGAACCGCGAAAGAGGCATGTCTCCCTGCTTGCACGGCGGGGAAGCCTGGAGACATCTATGTTAGGAAATAGACCCTCCTCCTTAAACGGGAGGGAGGGAAGGGGGAATGCTTGAACGGCACCCTCAGACATGTGGGGGAAATCAGGCATCGATTGAACCTTCTCTTGTAGCATTTCCTTCAACATTTAAATGTCCAAATATATGGAGTTACGAAGAGGAAGATGATTATTGTACTGATTCAAGAATGTTGGTTGTAATATTGTTTATGTTTGCGAGTTATGATGTATGGCATCTATGGCTGCGGCCACTAATAAATCCAATCTTGTTGAAAAATTGGTGAGTTGGTTATTTTACAAGAAGGAGCAGAGTGTGGAGTGCCCAATTTGTGTATCTAGAAATGTGTATGAGATAAAACAAAGGAAGAAACATTGATTTAAAGAGTGTAGATAAATGGAGTGTAGATAAATGGATTTTATATTACAGTGGGTGAGACAAAAATTTTAATATACATACTCACCTTCCAGCCTTTTATTCCATCAAGGTGACATGCCAGTTAAAGTGATTACAATTGATACAAAATAAAACATCCAGGTTCTTTCCCCCTTCATTGATCGCTGTCTTCCAGCTCACTTACCCTCCTCCTTCTTCATCAGCCAAGTTCGGCTAAAGTTGTTGTAAATCCAATAAATCGTGGTAAATCGGCCCGTTCGGCCCTTCCCCCCCCCTTTATTGACCGCTTTCCTCCTTCTCTACTTCCCACTCCCGCTTCTTCAGCCATGTTCGGCTGAAGGTGTTGTAAATCCAATACATTGTTTGTATATCCAATACATTGCCTGTAAACCCAATACATTGTTTGTAAATCGGCATGTCAATGCGGATCCTAATGTAATTATTGTGAACCGCCTAGAACTCGATGGGCATGGCGGTATATAAGAATAAAATTATTATTATTATTATTATGAACATAAGAATTCCCATACTGGGACAGACCGAAGGTTCATCAAGCCAAGTATCCTGTTTCCAACAGAGGTCAACCCAGGTCACAAGTACCTAGCTAGATTCAAAGCAGTAAAACAGACCCTATGCTGCTTATTCTAGGAATTTCCCTGAGCTATCTTAATAATGGCCTGTGGACTTCTTCTTTAGGAAATTATCCAAGCCTTTTTTAAACTCCGCCAAGCTAACTGATTTCATCACATTCTCTGGCAATGAATTATAAAGTTTAATTACACATTGTGTGAACAAATGCTTTTTCCTATTTGTTTTAAATCTACTACTTAGTAGCTTCATCACATGCCCCCTAGCCTTAGCATTTTTGGAAAGAGTGAACAAGAGATTCACATCTACTTTGTCCACTCCACTCCGTATTTTATAGACCTCTATCTTATCGCCCATGAGCTGTCTCTTCTTCAAGCTGAAGAGCCCTAGCTGCTTTAGCCTTTCCTCATATGGAAGGCGCCCCAAACTTTTTATCATTTTTGTCGCCCTCCTCTGTACTTTTTTAATTCCGCTATATCTTTTTTGAGATACGGTCACCAGAACTGTACATAGTTTTCAACTTGTGGCTGTACCATAGAGCAATACAAGGGCATTATACATTTTCATCTTTATTTTCCATTCCTTTCCTGACATATCCTAACATTCTATTCTTAACCACTGTTGCACATTGAACTGAAGGTTTCAATGTATCCTCAACAATGACACCTAGATCCTTTTCCTGGGCAGTGACTCCTAACATAGAACCCAGCATCATGTAGCTAAAGTCTGGGTTCCACTTTCCCACATGCATCAATTTGCACTTGCTCACATTAAACATCATCTGCCATTTTGACGCCCAGTCTTCCAGTCTCGCAAGATCCTCTTGCAATTTTTCACAATCCTGCTGCGATTTAACAACTTTTGAACAATTTTGGGCTCCTTTTACGAAGGCACGTTAGGGCCTTAATGCGCGGAATAGCGCATGCTAAAATGCCGTGTGCGCTAGCCGCTACGGCCTCCTCGAGCAAGTGGTAGTTTTTCGGCTAGAGCACGCTATAGCGCTCGCTAATCCGGTGCGTGAGCTAAAAACGCTAGCGCACCTTCATAAAAGGAGCCCCTTGTGTCATCAGCAAATTTAATTATGTCACTAGTTATTCCCATTTCTAGATCATTGATAAATATGTTAAAAAACAGCAGTCCCAGCACTGATCCCTGGTATAAGAACATAAGAACATAAGAAGTTGCCTCCACTGGGTCAGACCAGAGGTCCATCTCGCCCAGCGGTCCGCTCCCGCGGCGGCCCATCAGGTCCATGACCTGTGAAGTGGTTTCTGATCCCTTCTATGACCTACCTCTAGTTCTATCTGTACCCCTCAATCCCCTTATCCTCCAGGAACCTATCCAAACCTTCCTTGAACCCCTGTAAAGTGCTCTGGCCTATCACATCTTCCGGAAGCGCGTTCCATATGTCCACCACCCTCTGGGTAAAAAAGAACTTCCTGGCCTTTGTTCTAAACCTGTCCCTTTTTAATTTCTCCGAATGTCCCCTAGTGGTTGTGGGCCCCCACAGTTTGAAGAATCTGTCCTTATTCACCTTCTCAATGCACTTTAGGATTTTGAAGGTTTCTATCATGTCCCCTCTAAGTCTCCTCTTCTCCAGGGAGAACAGCCCCAGCATTTTTAACCTGTTAGCGTATGCAAAATTTTCCATACCCCTTATCAGTTTAGTCGCTCTTCTCTGGACCCCCTCGAGTACCGCCATGTCCTTCTTGAGGTACGGCGACCAGTACTGGACACAGTACTCCAGGTGCGGGTGCACCATTGCGCGATACAGCGGCATGATGACTTCCTTTGTCCTGGTTGTGATACCCTTTTTGATGATGCCCAGCATTCTGTTTGCTTTCTTTGAGGCTGTCGCACACTGCGCCATGAAATCTATGTTCCAGCTGCTGTATTTGGTGTTTAGCTGTATTAATTTATGCGAATTTTTTCCTGCTTGGGGCTCCTTTTACTAAACTGCGGAAGAGCTTCTTACCGCAAACCAGCAAGGTAAATGCTCCTATGCTCATTCAGTTCCTGAATGTCAGAGCATTTACCTCACCAGCCTGCGGTAAGAAGCTCTTCTGCGGTTTAGTAAAACCCGGCGTTGGTTAGGTATGTCAAACATAACTAATGATGGGCCATTAAGGCAGCCATGAATAAATTGATGGGCCATGCTAAAATATTCATCCTTTCTATTCTCCCCTTTATAATTATATAGGAACCAAATTTACATTATATAATTAATCAGATGTTAAATTTAGAAAATGCATTAGATACTGTTATGTAGGCATTTGTGCCCTACTTGGGGATAGTTCCTGAAGGCTATTGTATTTTATGATATAATTTATTGTTTGGCAAAAAAACAAGGAAATAAACCCCATGAGAAGACAATAGAAATCGTACAAGTGGGGATGGAACTGTACATGATAGATGAAATGAGTAAATATTTATTGAAATATTAATATAATTGCCTGTATCATATATGCAAATTTTCAATTAATATTAAACTGGGGTGCTTAATTTATGTTTATTAATACAAACATTCCCCCTGAAGCAGCCCTACTGGGCGAAACACGACTGTGTCGGGCATTCTTTTATGTGATCTCTTACAATAAAGGATCTTAAACAACTTCCAACATGCCTGTGCCTTCTACCATTCTGTTGGGATTAGCAGACCACTTACCCATCTGTTTTCTAGGACCTTCTTACAAAAGAAACCAGGAAAAACTGCACTGGAGTTAATAGTTTAACATAAAAATGAATAACTTTATAGGAATCTTTTGCAGGGTGAATATCACTGAGAGCTGTGCCTACATGCTTGTTGTTAGGCAGAGCTCAGATTCCTTTTCAAATGATTTTGAACATTTGTGAATTATTGCTGTTGTATTTTATTAGCATACTTGGAATTTCAGTTTCAGTTGTCACTGCAAGCTATTTTTTAAGCATGCCGACTTATAAATTTAAAATGCCATGACTACAAATAAGATATGGCTTCACTTAGCACTCTACCATTGTAAAATGCATCACACTGATCATGACTGATGGATACTGGCTTCTGCATTAGAATATATCAAAGGAATGGATGCAGCCTACTTTTAAACCTTTGCCTTACAACTGTTTCTATCTTTTTTCCCCCAACACTTATCATATAATATGCATTTGTTTCCATGAACCATCCAAGGAGAGGATAATTTTCAGAGCCGCTATTGTGGAAATGATTTTTCATAAAGTTGCCTCATTTATACAGTATACTAGTATCCTTCAAGGACATGGACTGTTGCTACTATTTGGGTTTCTGCCAGGTACTTGTGATCTGGATTGACCACTGTTAGAAACAGGATACTGGGTTAGATGGACCATCAGTCTGCCCAGTATGGCTATTCTTATGTTTTCATATGCATGCAAAAGTACACATGTAATGGCATTCACCTATACTTTTAGCTTCTGTAAAGGGAAATATTCCTTCTCGAGATGGGGTTTGGACCTACACATATACCTTTGAATTTTCTCTGAGAGAAAAATAGCTTCTGGGTCAGCCATGTGCAGCGTGCAAGAGCCGCTGCACGTGTCCCTGCAAACAAGTACGACTGAAGGCAGGAAGGAGCAACCTACCTGGAAGGAGGACTGTTGAAGTAACTGGGATCTCCAAGCTGAACTGGAAGGCTTCCCTCTGGCTTTGGCAGAGGGGGAGGGGGGCATGCCCAGCTGGACAGCCCTAAAGGGAACAAGTAAAGAAGAGAGGGGATAATGTGGGACAAAGAGAGAAAGGGGGAGGAGGAGGAAGGAGTGCATTAGGACATGGGAGGGGCATGAATTTGGGACAAAGGCTAGAAGGCAGGGAGGGGGACACAAACTTGGGACACAGAAGGAAGGGAGGGAGCATGAACTTGGGACACAAGGGAGGGAGGGAGGGAATAGAAAGGGAGAATTGTTGGGTATAAGTGTGTGAGTGAGAGGGAAAGAGATGGTGCACATGGGGAAAGGAAGAAAGATGAAAATTGTTGGGTAGAGAGCGAGAGAGGATTGAGGTAGAGATACATGGGGAAGAGAAGGATGAGAGGGAGAAATGTTGGATATGGTGGTGGAGAGGGAACAGAGGGACAGATTGAAGGGGATGCAAGGGGGAGAAATGTTGGACATAGTGATGGAGGGAGAGTTGTGTTATAGTGCTGGAGAATGGTGATAGAAGGAAAAATGTTGGGCATAGGGCTGGTAGGCAATGGTGAAAAATGCTGCACATGATCTGGGGGATGAGAAAGGGAGAAATGTTGGATGTGGCAGTAGAGGAAGAGGGAGAGATGCACCCTGGATCGCTCTCTCTCTTTCCCCATATCCTGTACACAGGGGGAGGGAATCATAGAATGGTTAGATGATGAAGGCAGGGAGATGGGCACAGGGGAAAAACTAGAAAGGGACAATACATATACAGAGATAGAAGATGGATGGTGAGCATGGAGAAAGAAGAAATGTCAAATGGTAAGGAGACCCTGGCAAGTGAGTTAAGAGAAGACAATAGAAAACAGAGATCAGCCCCTGAGACCAACATGATTTGAAGAATAAACTGACGAGACAACAAAAGGAAGAAAAATATAATTGTATTTTCTATTTTGTGATTAGAATATATCAGATTTGAAACTGGGGACCGCAAAGACCAGGCTGTCCTTCTTTAGTTTCCAGCTGGTTTAGGGCTATCTCTAACCAGGGGGCAATTGCCGTAGTTGCACTCCTGTAACACTATTCCTGTCATGTGTTGCTGTGGTATTCTTTTAACATGATTTTTCTATGTAGCATTCGGTAATAATTTGGCTTATTCAGTTTTCTCAAAAGTGGAGGGGATATTAGTGAAGGGGAGGGGAGACAGGGGTTTTGTTGATCCTTGCTGTGTATTATTTGTCTTTATAAAATGAGAATTGTACAGAATATTGTTTCTTTTTATACTTTAATAAAATAAATTCAATATAAAATCATAATTATTCGAGGCTTGTACGGATGGGATCAGATGGCTTGTGGGGATGGGGTGGGGACTGGGACCAAGCTTGGGATGGAAAATGAGCTGGCGGGGCCAAGCTCATGGGAAATGGGGTGGGGACGGGGACAAATTTTTTCCCTGCATCATTCTCTAGATAGACATATGCACAGTGATGGGAACAACTGGAAACCTGCTGAAAACCATAAGAATCTGCAGTGTTGATAACAAAACAGTTGATAACAAAACACTGCAGGGATAGGAGGGGTCAGATCAAAATTGAACAGGGACTGGAGGAAATGGATCAGAAGTGAATGGGGATGAAAGGAGCTGGGATTAGATTATGTTCCCATGCACACCTCAATTCAGAAACTTGAAACACCAATACCTGCTAAAAAATAAAACAAAAACAAAAATTAACCCCAACCCTTTTACAAAACCATAGCGTGGTTTTTAGAGCTAGCTATGGCAGTAACAGCTCTGATGCTCATAGGAATTCTATGAGAATCGGAGCTGTTACCACCGTGGCTGGTGCTAAGAACCATGTTATGGTTTTGTAAAGGGGGGTGGTAAAGAGGAGTCTATTTTTATAATATGTATTTACAGCTCCTCCCACTACATGGCAAATCCTTCTAATGTCCCCTCCCAACATGATAAAGCCCCATATCCATATGCCTTTCTGACTCTCCAACATGGCAAACATTTCGTATTCCCCCTAGAGAAGGACATCTGCACTCTCCAAACTCCCAGACAAGGACCCTACCCCCTTATCTTATCCACTGTTCTTATAAGATGTTCCCAGTGGGGAGCACAAATAAATCTCAGTTACCCTTGATCCTTTGAAATCCTAGGTTCAAAATAGCATCTGAAACTCCTAGCAGCCTGGCAGCCTGACCCCCTTGCAATAGTACACTGTCAGGGATATTGGGTGCCAATTTGAATTTGGATCTTTGATAGAGGAGAATTGAGGCTCACTCCTGCTCCTCACTAGATAGTAAGAGCTGGAGGTGGGCTTATGATCGCAGGAGGTATGAAGTTATTGTTTGGGTGGTTTGGAGTGGGATTGGAGTATAGGACTCAAGGGTTCTTGTCTGGAGGTTATGTGGGGAAGTCATAGTTTGAAAATCCCTGCCTGGAAGAAGGAATAAGAAGGTTTTTGCTCATATTAAGGGGTTTGTAAAGAGGTAAAAAAATATATATGGGGGGGGATCTGTTACTCTAAATATTTAGGCAGTGCCCACATTATCTGCATACATGTACCTTCCTACTAATTAATTATCCTAGAAACTGGAAGTAACAGAAACACCAAATAGCCATTAGGACAAATAGGAGTCAGTTTAATATGCAAGCATGCATCTCCTACTGATTCTACTAATCTATAATATGCAATAACATCAAGGATGTTAAGTCACTCTATCCACAGCTACACTCAACCCGTTATCCTGATCTACCCATCAGGCTTATAATTAACCAACAGGAAGACAGAGCAAACCATATCAAGGTAATCTCAAGCAACGGAAGACATCAACGTACCTCCAAAAATAAAAGGATAAGGGAAGTAAAACCTATCAGAACCACTACGTCCACCAAACCTATCACATCTACTTCCGTTCCCTGTGCATATCTTAACACCAGATCTGTTAGGAACAAAGCATTTTTAATTAAAGATTGGATCATCAACAAACAAATAGCCTGTCTTTTCCTAACGGAAGCGTGGCTATTGTCTGAAGATGACCCAATAATAAATGATCTTCTACTAGATAATTTTAAAATTCACATACTAAATCATGATGGAAGAAGAGGGGGAGGATTAGCAATTGTTGCCAAGGAAGGATTTGTAGTTGAACTATTGGATTCCAAAATGACCAACCAATTAGAAATATTAGCCTGTAAAATTAGCAATAAGGAATTAGAAGATTCCCTTTCTTGTATATTATTCTATGTTCCGCCGAAAAGCTGGCCAAAAGCTAGAGAGGACTTCTGCAAATTTGTACTACATAACTCAATCACTTCATCACATAATCTAATTGCGGGAGAAATAAACTTACATCTAGATGAAATAGACAATCTAGAAGTGAAAGACTTTAAAAACTTTCTTTCTTTACTCAATTACAATCTCCCTTCACCCACTCAAACACATGAAAAAGGCCATCATTTAGATGTGGTAGCGATGTCTATAAAGGAGATCATAAATTCTCCCATCTCTCTTTCGGATGGTACTTGGTGTCATGATATCTGGTCTGACCATTTCACTTATTATTTCAATCTATTCTGGACTCGGCTAAAATCTAAGACACGCCCACGGACAAAAAAAGAACACCTCACAAGGGGCCATATCAACCCAGAGGAATATTGGTCACAATATGATCTATAAGCGAAGATAGAAAAAGGAGTTGATTTCTATTATCACTGGATGAAAACTAGCACATCCATTTTAGATAAAATTGCCCCTAAACGAAATAGTAAAAGCTGCTCAAACAAATACAACAAATGGTTTGACATCGAACTCCTAACAATGAAACAATCAGTAAGACGATTAGAAAGAATCTGGAAAAAAATGGGAAAGCTGTCAGACCAGGACAACTGGAGATCTAACATAAAACTCTACAAACAACAGATAAATATAACCCGTAAAACATTTTACTCATCCAAAATTAACTCATCAAACACTAGCTCAAATGGAACTAATACTAAAGAACAGTTCAACATAGTTACAAATTTATTTGACACCACACGCTACACTCAACCCATGCATAACATCAAGTTACCCTCAGCAAATGATCTAGCATAACATTTCGATTCAAAAATTAAAAACCTAAGAAATAACTATTCGATAATTGCCGAATACGAACATCAATCAACTGCTATACAAAGAAATGAAATACCAGCAGACATGATTTGGAGTTCCTTCCACAATTTAGAATGGAATAACTACATCAAGTTATATAACAAATACTCTAAATCATACTGTGTCCTGGACTCATGTCCCCCAGAAATTATGAAAGCAGCTCCATTAGACTTTAAACTATCTCTATTGAATTACCTAACCAATAACCTAAACAATGGAAAATTCCTCACTAATAATGGTCATATTATAATAACCCCAATTCCAAAAAATTGTAAAGAATTACCAACATCAGTAACCAACTATAGACCAGTAGCATCCATCCCATTTATTGTAAAAATCATGGAAGGAATGGTACACACCCAACTGATGGAATATCTCGATCAGTTCTTTCTCTTGCACGAAACTCAATCTGGATTTAGGCCTCTGTTTAGCACTGAGACAGTAATTGCGGCTATCCTGGACAATGTGCACCTCAACGCCCTAATCATGCAATTTGACATGAGCTCTGCCTTCGACTTGGTGGACCATGGGAAACTATTACAATGCTTAGACGCAATTGGAATCAGAGGAGAGGTATTAAATTGGTTTCGAGGTTTCCTTATATCACGCACCTATCAAGTCCATTTTAATTATGATCTCTCTGATACATGGAGCAATCCATTTGGCGTGCCACAGGGATCTCCATTATCCCCACTGCTCTTCAATGTTTACATGGCCTCATTGGGTGCACAATTGTTCCAACTGGGGATAAAACTATTTAGCTATGCTGATGACTTCACGATAATTATCCCATTTACTACCTCTGTCTCAGAAGTCACCCCCAAAGCAACAGAACCACTAAATCGGATGGAGCAATGGATGACTGAATTCAGCCTAAAGCTAAATTCAGAGAAAACAAAATTTTTTATAGCATCGCCATGCCCACTTGACACTAAAGCATCACTGTGCATCAATAACCTTAGTTGTCCCATTCAACCCACTATGAAGATATTGGGAGTAACACTGGACCAGAGCCTGACCATGAAAGACCAGGTAGACTCCCTGATTAGAAAGATCTTTCTCACCCTCTGGAAGTTTCGGTCCATCACAGCTTACTTCGATGTCTCATCATTTAGAATTCTGGTACAATCCCTCATACTGAGTCAACTCGATTATTATAACATCGCCTACTTGGCACTCTCCCAGAAGAACATGCGGCGATTGCAACTGGTACAAAATGCAGTGGTTAGGTTACTTTGTGGACTGAAGAAGTTTGATCACGTGACACCTTCCTATCGACTTCTGCACTGGCTGCCGATGGAGGCACATGTGAAATTCAAGTTTACGGCTTAGCCCCTAAATATATAACAGACCTTTTCTCCTTCACAACCAACAGATTCAGGAGAACCTCACATCCGAACTTTGTTTCTCCACCGGTTAAAGGTTGTAAATTTAAAAGTCATCACCAACATCTTTTCTCACATCAAGCAGCATTATGGGGTAAAGACCTGGAACAACTGCTCGTGCCTACTACTTATAGGGAATTCAGGAAAGGCCTAAAAACATACCTGTTCCTGAAGTACTTAGGTAACTGACTTATACAATCTTAGTCCTCAACAAATGATCTTTAGAACTGTTATTCACTAACTCTGAACTTTGTTTATTCCACTCGATCTGTAATACCTTTTAATCATTGTAAACCACATAGAACTTCATGGTCCTGCGGTATATAAACTGTTATTATTATTATTATTCCTACCTGTTAGCACACAGAACCAACACTTCTAAGTTTTCTGTAGAGCATCTCCTCAGTGTGTCAAATTTCAAGGTCTTTTTTGTGCCTTCCTATTATTATTTTATAGTTCTTTTCTTCATTATTTTTTTAATCATTTTTCAGTGTTTTCATCAAGTTTGATTAAATTATGTAGTGAAATCAGTTAGCTTATCACAAGCTTGAATAATTTCCTAAAAAAGATGTTCATAGGCTTGGGGAAATCCACTGCTTATTCCTAGGATAAGCAGCATAAAATCTGTTTTACTACTTGGGATCTAGCTAGGAACTTGGGTCCTGGGTTGGCCATTGTTTGAAACAGGATACTGGGCTTGATGGACCTTCGATCTGTCCCAGTATGGCAATTCTTATGTTCTTATACAGTGGTACCTTGGAATCCGAATGCCCCAGAACTCGAACAACTTGGAATCCAAACTATTTTTTTAAATTAAATTTTGCCCCAGAATCCGGACGCTGGCTGCTTTGGAATTTGAGCGTATGTGAACTGCAATCATTGCTCAGCCCAAAGCTTCCCCTCTAATGAAGCTTCCTGTTTATGCCTGGGAGGGAAGCTTTGGGCTGAGCACCGCTTGCAGTTGCCATTGCCGATCTTGCTGTCTTTGCCTAAGGGGACCAAGGAACGGATTAAACCAGTTTCTATTATTTCCAATGGGAAAAATTGTCTTGGAACTCAAACGTTTTGGAACTCGAACGGGGTTTTGAAATGGGTTAAGTTTGGATTTCGAGGTATCGCTGTACTGCAGTTTGATAAAAATGTCTCATAGTTACCTCAATGCTACTGTCATTTCTGGGTATACAACTGCTGAAAAATGCCACATCTGGGGAATAAATATTGACAAATTAACTGTTGCTGAGGCTTCATATCATTTCCTCTTTGTGAAGTTATCCCCTCCAGAAAGAGTGCTTGATATATGTTTATACAGTAGTTTTGTCAATAACATAGGGTTCTGCCAGTTCTCAAGCTGTTATGCAAATACAGTTTTTCATTAGACAAAAACAAAACAAGATTTTTTTTTATTAAATGCTAAATATGTGGAGTACCCAATTTATAAATACTCAAATGCATTTGACAATAATAAGAAAATAACTAATTTTCCTATCTCCAACAGTATATGGTCAATTAACTTTTTCTGATTATTTATCTTGCACAACAAGTTTTAGTAGTATAAAATTTCTTAGCAGTGGGAAAATTACCCTACTGTAGCATAACATTATGCTCAGTTACATATTTTCCCAATATGTATGGTAATTACCTAGATTATTCATATACGGGATTCCCTGAAATATTATAGAAATAAATTGGATTCATTTGCTTTTTATACTTTGCCTTTCTGGTCACGCATAATACTGGCTGTTAATGGCAATATTGCACATCCATATTTTACAATCTGTACTCTGTTTCTATGCAAAATGCAAATGATTGGCTATGCCATTATGCAATGACTCCTCAAAACTTGTGCCAAATTTTCAAAAGGAAAGTATGCATATGTACAAGCAATTGGTGAAAAAGGACCTGTGGCTTTTTGCCTCTGCATTATCCTACAGACAGAAAATTTAGCTGTGGTCAGAAAAAGAGCTGGTGTGGAGAAACCGGGGGAAGCATATCAGGCACCAAAAAGAACAGACAATGCTAGTATGCAAATTACTTATTGGACAGACCCATCATGGCCACATTGTGATAAGAATGTATGAACATAAGAATGGCCATACTGGGTCAGATCAATGGTCAATCTAGCCCAGTATCTTGTTTCCATGAAGGCCAATCCAAGTCACAAGTACCTGGCAAGAATCCAAACAGTAACAACAATGCTGGTAGAATAGAATGGGGTACAACATCTGATGGAGGAGAAAGGTCTCAAAGTGATTTACTGTATGTGGTTACATAGTAATATACTTGATGATGACAGATAAAGATATGAATGGTCCATTCTTTGTTATTTCTAGACCATAGACTATAAAGTCCACCCAGTACTTTCCTTAAGACCCAACTTCTGGAGTTGCCATCAAAGCTAACTCCAGCCCATAACCATCTTGACGTTGGTGAATATATACCATAAAGGCTGCAAAGCAATGTCCTCATATTCCAAGTTACTGGAGTTCCCATCAGTGTCCTCCGTAGCCCACTCTAAACTGAATTGCCATATCCAAATTTGATCTTGATCTGTCCTTGACTCTTTCAGGGCACAGACCGTAGAAGTCTGTCCAACACTGGCCTTATTTTCTAGCTACCAGAGCTGCTGTCAAAGCTCCATTTCTGCCCATCCAGATCTAACTAGCCATTATCAGAACATAGACCATAGAAATCTGACCTTATTTCTAAAATTATTGGAGTTACTGTCCAAGAACCACTAAGATTGCTTTGCTCCCGTTGTCTCTCAATACAGGAATATTTTGTGTTTATGCCACACAATTTTTTATTCTGTTACCATTTGTGTCTCCATCACCTCCTGTGGGAGGGAATTCCTGGTATCTACCACCCTCTCTATGAAGTAGTTCCTGATGTTAATTCTAAGTCAGCCCACCTGCAACCTCAGTCCATAAACTCTAATTATACTGTTTTCCTATCTTTGGAGCTGATTTATTTGTGTAGTAATACCTTTTTAAATATTTAAATGTTTGTATCATAGTGCCCCTATCCCTCCTTCCCTCTAGGGCAGGGCTAGGGAACTCAGGTTTTCAGGATTTCCCCAATAAATATGCATTGAAAGCAGTGCATGCAAATAGATCTCATGCATATTCATTGGGGAAATCCTGAAAACCCGACTGGAATACGGCTCTCGAGAACCGGAGTTCCCTACCCCTGCTCTAGGGCAGTGGTTCCCAACCCTGTCCTGGAGGACCACTAGGCCAATCGGGTTTTCAGGCTAGCCCTAATAAATATGCATGAGAGATATTTGCATATAATGGAAGCGATAGGCATGCAAATCTGCTCCATGCATATTCATTAGGGCTAGCCTGAAAACCCGATTGGCCTGGTGGTCCTCCAGGACAGGGTTGGGAACCACTGCTCTAGGGTATACATATTCAGATCAAGTCTCTTCTCAAATGTCTCATGACACAGGCCACATACCATTTTTGTCTCTTTTCTCTGAACCACTTTGACTTTGAACGTCCTTAGCGAGAAATGACTCTAAAACTGAATACAATATTCCAACTGGGGCCTCACCAGTGGCTTGTACAGGGTGCGGAATAGATATAGGGAAGCCCCTGAAGTAGCTGAATTATGAGCTGAAAGAATGATATGAGAGCTTAGAAATATTTCCCATACCGCTTCTAGGCTGCTGTGATATCATTGGGGAGGGAAGAAACCCCGAATAGGGCAAAGCAGTACTGTTAGGCTCCATGCTCTGATGTCAGGCAGGTGAAAGGGAAAACCAGAGCAGAATAAGGTAGCTCTGTTCTGATCTCAACCTGATGAACACTGCTGCCCAGCAGATGGAGAGGCGAGGAGTTCAGTCAGTTCCCCTGATGTTAGGGATGATATAGTGCAAGTCTTCCTGAGAGAGAAGGAGAAGATAACTCAAAAGGGGAGGAGCATTAGAAACTTGGACACTGAGTTGCCTCCAGAAACCCAGGGAAGCAAGGTAGGGCTTTCCCACCCTTCTTCCCCCAGATGCTGAAGGCAGGGTGAGCAAGACTGACAAAAGCTTGAGGGTGTGAGGTCTATATTTATTCTTTTTCCTTAAAAGCTGCCCTGAGCCTAAGGAGTTGTTATGGGCTGTGAAACAGGATAGATAAGAGTAGGGGGAAAAAAACCCCAACAGTTTAATGCTACCTGCAGTGACCTTAGGAAAGTCAACAAATGTTCAAAAGCAACCTTGGCCAGTGAGGAAGTATGTGCTCCGAGCTACCCCAGAGAGAAAGGAGAGGGGAGTGAAACCCTGTTACCTAAAGCAGTGTTTCTCAACTAGGTCATGGAGTATCCGTTTGCCAGTCAGGTTTTCAGGATATCCACAATGAATATGCATGAAAGAAATTTGTATATAATGGAGGCAGTGCATGTAAATCAAGTTTATGTATATTCATTGTGAATATCCTGAAAACCTGACTGGCAAACGGATACTCCAGGAATGAGTTGAGAAACACTGGTCTAGAGTTCAAGTGAAAACAAAATACAGTCTCTGAACATTGCTTGCTGTTATAAAAGGGAATAATAGCCCTACAGCTAGAGCAGGGATGGGCAACTCCGGTCCTCGAGGGCCGCAATCCAGTCGGTTTTTCAGGATTTCCCCAATGAATATGCATTGAAAGCAGTACATGCAAATAGATCTCATGCATATTCATTGCTCTACCAACACTACAAAGCAGGGTACAATTAACCAAATTACCTATCTCAAAAAGTATTTAATATATATAATATAACTAGACAGGTTTTTTATTTAATGAAATAACACAGATCTTAACACTATATTGTGCATTAAACATAAATGAATCCATATTGCACTGAAATCCATATTGCAATCCATATTGCAATCCATAAATGAATCCATATTGCAATATTGTATTATCCCACAATACAGTAGAAGAAAACCTGGAGCGTGTACTCAGTCCATTCACAAGCCATAGTCTGTGTGTATTATTTCATTTCTATAGTATTCTCCAATGTTCCAACAAGTATATATTGATTCTTAGACAAAACTGTTATAATGCCTTCTCACTCCAATTCAGACTGTGTCCAGCCAGACCGACGTAGCACCACGTTTCGCTATTACAGCATCTTCAGGAGCTGAAACTGTGGCAGGTTTTCAACTTCTTTACTGCTTCATTTCATTATAGATTAGCAACTGTTTGTATCCTGTCTGAGGGGAGAGTGGGCTTGTGAACCCGTGCAATTGCTAATCTATATTATAGTTATGTTATATGTATTAAATGCATATTCATTGGGGAAATCCTGAAAACCTGACTGGGTTCCAGCCCTCGAGGACCGGAGTTGCTCACCCCTGTGCTAGAGTACCAGCATCTGTAACCTTGAAGATTTAAGCAACTTTGATACCTATGTAAAGAGGTGAAGCTACTGACTCCAGAGAAGGAAGAGAAAACACGTTAATGTGGCATTTGGAGAATACTTGTGCTGATATTAAAAATATGGACGAAAATTGCAGTTGAACCTAGAAATGCAAATATACTAGTTCTTCTAGAGAATGGACTTAAAGGAATTGAGAGCTGAAGAGTGGCTTTTCTGGGAGAGAAAATTAATACTTGTTTTTCTTTTATGCTGTTGAGAAGAGAAGATCCTGTTAGGGATGTGAGATAATGGAACTCTGTTGCAATCCAAATAAAGTTGAATTTTTTTTACTTTCCTTGGTGAATAAACTGCTTGCATTTAATGTTTTAGTAATCAGGTTCACAGTAAGAAAAATAGGAAGCCACTTTAGTTTGCAAATAAGTAGCTGAAGAGGCAGGAATAGAGAGTTTAGCCTTTATAAACAACAAAATGTTGCAGAAGGAAATAGGACACAGTATCTGGAAAAGCTAAAAGAAGCTGGCAATAAAATAAGAAATCAAAAGCCACAAATGGAAGAAAAAAAATAGCTAATATGGTAAAACGGGTGGGGGAGGGTAACCACATATTTTAGATTTGTTAGTGATGAAGTGCAAAGTGGCATTGTGAGGCTTAAGGGTGAAGGGGAGGAATATGTAGGCAATAAGGAAAATGGAATGAATTAATGTTTCTGTTCTGTTTTCAGAGAAAAAGGACTGGGAGTAGGACTGGGGAACAAACAGAAATAGACATGGAAGTATGAAAGATCGTGAAAGATTTTCAGAAGACGGTGTTAAGGAAGAACTTGCTAAACTGATAGTAGACAAAAATGATGGGCCAAGGAGGTTCTGCAGGCTCTGCTGTCTGAGCTTTTCAATACTTCTTTAGAGTTGGAAGTGGTCCTGGATGACTGGAGAAAGAAAGAGAGAGTCCCTCTTCACGAAAGTAGTATAGTAGGTATTTTTCTTTATCTGGAGAACTCACAATTCAAAAAAAAAAAGTTGAAGTGGAATTTGGACCTGGATCCCATGGTTTATAGTCCACTGTATTAACCACTAGGTTACAATTACAGTTATTTTATTTGATATACCGACAACATTAACAAAAAAAAGTAAAATCAAAGTGGATAATAATAGATAAAAATCAAAGGGAAATAATTTAAAAACAACACAACAGAGAAATGTATACTGTACAATTAACAATACTAGACACAAAATGACAATCAAGGGAAGGAAACATAAGAACATAAGAATAGCCTTACTGGGTCAGACCAATGGTCCATCAAGCCCAGTAGCCCGTTCTCACGGTGGACTATCCAGGTCACTAGTACCTGGCTAAAACCCAAGGTGTAGCAATATTCCATGCTACCAATACAGGGCAAGCAATGGCTTCCCCCATGTCTTTCTCAATAATGGACTATGGACTTTTCCTCCAGGAACTTGTCCAAACCTTTCTTAAAACCAGCTGTGCTATCCACTCTTACCACATCCTATAGCAACGCGTTCCAGATCTTAACTATTCTCTGAGTGAAATTTTTTTCCTCCTATTGGTTTTAAAAGTATTTCCATGTAACTTCATTGAGTGCCTCCTAGTCTTTGTAATTTTTGACGGAGTGAAAAATCGATCCACTTGTACCCGTTCTACTCCACTCAGGATTTTGTAGACTTCAATCATATCTCCCCTCAGCTGTCTCTTTTCCAAGCTGAAGAGCCCTCATACGAGAGGTGTTCCATTCCCTTTACCATCTTGGTCGCTCTACTTTGAACCTTTTAATGCCACTATATCTTTCTTGAGATAAAGAGACCAGAATTGAACGCAATACTCCAGATGAGGTTGCACCATTGAGTGATATAGGGGCATTAAGACATTCTTAGTCTTCTTAACCATCCCTTTTTAAATAATTCCCAGCATCCTGTTTGTTTTTTAGCCGCTGCCACACATTGGGCTATGGCTGCACATTGGGCAAAAGGTTTTATCATATTGTCTACAATGATACCCAGATTCTTTTCTTGGGCGCTAATCCCCAAGGTGGACCCTAGCATCCGGTAACTGTGATTCAGGTTATTCTTCCCAATTTAAATCACTTTGCATTTGTCCACATTAAATTTCATCTGCCATTTCGATGCCCAGTCTTCCAATTTCCTAAGGTCCGCCTGAAATTTTTCACATTCCGAATGAGTTTTAACAACTTTGAACAGTTTAGTGTCATCTGCAAATTTAATCACCTCACTCGTCATTCCAATTTCCATATCATTTATAAATAAGTTAAATAGCACCAGTCCCAATCAGTGTTCCCGCTAAGCTGCGTTGGCCTGCGCCCACGCACAAAATATTATATCGCAGCGCACAAGTTTCTCTTCACAGCGCACACACGCGTCGCAAAGGTAAGGGGAGGCTATAACAGCTCCTGCAGCTCTGCACTTCCCCACAATTGCCATGCTTCGGTTCCTCTTCTTCCTTCCTTCCTCCCCCCCCCCCCCGCGGGACCCTGCGGCACCATCAACTCTTACTCCCTCTAATGTTGGCCCTGCAGCTCCAGACTTCCTCGCACCTTCTCCCCTCCCCCTTTGGATCGCTATTATTTTAAATGTTATAGCCGCAGAGCTGTATCCATCAGTGGAGATGTCTAACCTCGGCCTGCCCCGGAACTCTTACTGCAACAGTGACTTCCTGTTCCTGCCTAGACGGGCGGCTGCTGCAGTAAGAGTTCCGGGGCAGGCCGAGGTTAGACATCTCCACTGATGGATACAGCTCTGCGGCTATAACATTTAAAATAATAGCGATCCAAAGGGGGAGGGGAGAAGGTGCGAGGAAGTCTGGAGCTGCAGGGCCGACATTAGAGGGAGTAAGAGTTGATGGTGCCGCAGGGTCCCGCGGGGGGGGGGGGGGGGAGGAAGGAAGGAAGAAGAGGAACCGAAGCATGGCAATTGTGGGGAAGTGCAGAGCTGCAGGGAAGAGTGTTGCGGTACCCAGCTGGAGGGAGAAGGAAGATGAGGGAGGGAATTAAAGGAGATGCCAGGGCTTGGAGCATAGGAGGAAGGTATGCCAGTCTAAGGGAAAAGGAAGGGGGAGATGTGAGAGCATGGAGGGGGAACGAAAGATGGAAGAAAAGGAAAGGAGAGAGATGCCAGAGAATCAGGGAAGGGGAGATACCAGACTATGAGGAGAGGTGTGGGAGAGGGAAGGCGAGGAGAGAGATGCCAGACCAATGGGGTGAAAGGAGAGATGGAAGGGGGAGGCATACAGTTTCTGGAAGGGGCATAGAAGGAGAGAAGATGCCATATAGGGGAAGAGAGACGGCAGACAGTGGATGGAAGGAAGAGAGTTACAAGAAGATGAGGAAAGGAGAAACCACAGAAGACAAAGGTAGAAAAAAATTTCTATTTATTTATTGCTTTAGGAGACATGTGTCACTGTTTCTGTGAAGCATTGTATGCAGAGTCCAGCTTCTTGCTGGTTCAATTTAACCTTTGTCTATGTATTTTTATTTTATCCCCCCTTTTACAAAACTGTGAAGCGTTTTTAGCACCAGCCTTGGTGGTAGCAGCTCTGATGCTCAGAATTTTATGAGCATCAGAGCTGTTACCTCCGTAGCTAAAATCCACACTACAGTTTTGTAAAAGAGGGAGGGGTTAGTTTGTGATTACATATTCCTTACTAGGCGAAGGTGTTTTCTGTGTTCTGTGTGTTTTCTGTTAGGATTGACGGTGTAGGATTGATCTGTGCTGGTCTGGCTTGTTTAGTTTTACAATGGGTGTATTGATGTACTGCTCACTGCAATATGTAAGATGCTGCCTTTTCCTAGGTACTCATGTGTGACGTGTGGTTTGTTACTAAAAATCATGTTTTTCTTACAGATGGGGGGGGTGCCAAAAAATGATGGGCCCCGGATGTTACATATGCTAGGTACGCCACTGTATGTAAAGATACCAGAAAGCTGGCGTAGCAAAAACTTCTAAGTTTTGAGTATTTAACCCTCCCACAATCTCACGGGCACTCGTTTCAAGTTTATTGAGATTTTGATTTAAACGCAATATCAAATATTTTCAATGCGTATAACAAAAATAAATTTGGGGAAATAAATAAAACCATTTGAACCAGTGTTCCCGCTAAGCTGCGCTGGCGCACAAAATATTACATCGCAGCGCACACGTTTCTCGTCACAGCGCACAATCGGAAGAGGCGTACGGCAGATGGCAGGGCGGCGAGAGGAGAATCGGGCGAGTTGGCTCATAACTTGCTGGCGCCTGATATTTTTGGCTCACGGTGAAAAAAGTTTGCTCACAACACCCGCCCGCTTAGAGGGAACACTGGTCCCAATACAGATCCCTGCGGCACTCCACTGTTTACTCTCCTCCATTGAGAAAAATTACCATTTAACCCTACCCTCTGTTTTCTATCTGATAGCCAATTCCTAATCCACAACTAAACTTTGCCACCTATCCCATGACACTTTGAGCTCCTTGTACAAAATCACGCTAGCGGTTGCCCTGCGCTAACGGTCCTAAAGCCCATAGAGATTTAAAAGGCTTCGGGGCTGTTGCCGCACAGCAGCCGCTAGCGCGGCTTTGTAAAAGAGGCAGTTTAATTTTCTCAGGAGCCTCTCATAAGGAACTTTATCAAAAGCTTTCTGAAAATCTAGATATACTATATCAACTGGCTCACCTTTATCCACATGTTTATTCATACCTTCAAAGAATGTAATGTAATTGTAATGCAATTTATTTCTTATATACTGCTAAACTCCGTTAGGATTCTAAGCGGTTTACAGAAAAATAGACAATAGGGTGCATTAAAATTATAAGTAAAATAGGTACTTAGAAATTCCCTTACTGTCCCGAAGGCTCACAATCTAACTAAAGTACCTGGAAAAATGACAATTAGTAGAGTAATGAAGAAATAAAATAGAGAATAGATGAGAAAAATAAGAAAATAAACATTCTAATAAGACTACAATGATCTAAAGGACTTTGAAAGGTTGAAAAAAGAGGGGAGATAAGAATAGATGCAGAGGGAGAACCGTTGAAGCAATAGAATTCTGGGGAAATTTAAATGAAATTTGAATGATAAAATAAAACAAAATAAGTGGTAAAACAATAAGTGAGATTAAAAAATATATCATAAACTAAAAAGAATTGAAAATAAAATCAAAACAGTCAAAACTGAAGTCCAGCTTGAACGGGCCCCCGAGCCAACCGTTGGTCCGATGGCCGGACTGCAGCCCTCCTCCGTCGGCTCTCCCCTGCTGGAATGGGGGAGGAGCGAAGACAGTGTTGGGTTCCCCGCTGGAACGGGCCCCCAAGCCGACCGTTGGTCCGATGGCCAGACTGAAGCCCTCCTCCGTTGGCTCTCCCCTGCTGGCATGGGGGAGGAGCGAAGGCAGTGTCGGGTGCCCCGCTGGAACGGGCCCCCGAGCCGACCGTTGGTCCGATGGCTGGACTGCAGCCCTCCTCCGTCGGCTCTCCCCTGCTGGCATGGGGGAGGAGCGAAGACAGTGTCGGGTGCCCCGCTGGAATGGGCCCCCGAGCCGACAGTTGGTCCGATGGCCGGACTGCAGCCCTCCTCCGTCGGCTCTCCCCTGCTGGAATGGTGTTAGATGGTGTTACAGGGTTTGGTTTTGGTCTTTTACTTTTCCCATCTGTAGCAAATACAGTATCCAATGTAAGTTGTTTTCTTGAAGCCATCTGAAATCACTTTAGTTAAACTGAAGGGATTAAATAGTTATGAAATCTTTTGTAAAATGTCCAGGGAGAGGAGCTCTGCACTCAAACTGCCATCCTCCTCGCCTCCAAGTTCCGGAATCAAAGAAGTCAAGCAAATTTGTGAGGCAAGATCTCCTTCGGCTGAAACCATGCTGACTCCATCTCATTAAATCAGGTTTGTCTATGTGTTCCACAATTTTATTTTTATAATTGTTTCTACCATTTTGCCCAGCACCGAAGTGAGGCTTATCGGTCTGTAATTAACCGGATCTCCCCTGGATCCCTTTATAAAAATTGGTGTAACATTGGCCACCCTCCAATCTTCAGGTACTACAGACAATTTTAGTGACAGGTTACAGATCACTAACAGCAGGACAGCAATTTCACGTTTGAGTTCTTTTAGTACCCTGGGATGTATACCATTCGGTCCTGGCGATTTATCACTTTTTAACTTATCGATTTGGCTCAGTACATCTTCCATATTCACCGAGATTTCTTTCAGTTCCTCCGCATCATCACCCTAAAAAACCATTTCTGGTTCAGGTAGATCTCTAAACAAAATGGAACTGTAACTATGAAATTTAATATACCATTAACTCATCTGGTAGATCTCTTACATCTTCTTCTGTAAAGACCAAAGCAAAGAATTCATTTAGTCTTTCTTCTATGGCCTTATCCTCCCTGAGCACCCCTTTTGCTCCTTGATCATCCAACGGTCCCACAGATTCCCTCACAGGTTTTCTGCTTCTGATGTACCTAAAATAATTGCTGTGTTTTTGCCTCTTTTGCAAATTTATCTTCATATTTTTTCTTAGCTGTCTTTATCAATGTTATCAAGGTTTACAATATCAAGAGGTAAGAACAAATAAGGTAAAAACAGACTTGTTTTCTGCTTTTTCAAGAATGCCAATAATATCTGAAGCTGTCATATAGAGATATGATTGTGACTTTAAAATACCTATGTATCATTCATTAATGTGCATGCAGCAACTCTCTTTTAATTGAAAGGACGCTCTGGATTGAAGGGGCATTTGATGAAGGTGAAAGGGTACAGACAAAGAAGTAACCTCAGAAATACTTTTCCATGGACAGGGTGATGAATGCTTGGAATGGTCTCCCGATGGAAGCGGTGGAGACAATATATGTGTCTGAATTTGTGAAAGCTTGAGATAAATACACTGGATCTCTAAGGGAGAGAAAAGGATAGTAGATGGTATGACAGGCAGACTAGCTAGAAAAATGAAGGCAGATAAAGACCATTTGGCCTATGTTTCTGTGTTTCTAAGAGGGATTGTGAGTGTCATTCTCCTGAATCCCCCATTGTTTCCCCCCCCCCTTTGTGATCATATTGGGTTATTTCCTTTAAAAAAAATACTCAGTGTTTGTTTCTTTTTTTTCTCTTATCTATCCATATTTCTGTAACAAGCAGATTTCTTTTTAAATCTTTATTAAATTTTTAAGGCTAATACAAAGTGCATAAAATTATACATACATTAATAATCAGAATCAGCACTTACAATCCATCACTAAAAATACAAAATGAATTCCCCCCCCCCCCCTTCCAGTACATTCAATCAAGGAATAAAACAAAAGAGATAACCCCCCTCCCACCCTTCCCTGGATGCTTCCAGACAGATTTGCTAGGGCATCAGGCAGCCAAGTGGTATAAATTAATTTCTGAATTTTTGAACAAGAAACCTAAAACTAGTCTAAAAGACATTTGGACATTGAGATAAAGCAGCAGATTTCTGCTACTCAATGGCCACGGATTTGGTCTTGGAGGGTGAGACGTACAGTGTCAGCATCTATGAGACAAACCTGTTTTTTTGTTACACAGAACTTTTTGGACCCCAGTTCGGTTGCAGAAGTTAGATAGTTCCAAATCTAATAGATTCTGGCACTGTCATCTTGAAATAGGGACACTGGATCATTTGTTGTTCTATTGTCCTTTGATACTCAATTTTTGGAAGTCGATATGGGGACATATTAATAACATACTGGAATCATCGATTCCATTAACCTATGATGTAGTCATCTATGGGACACTATTGCATACTAAACCCCCATTAGACCGATATAAATGCCGGCTTTTCATTATTATGACTAGGATTGCCATGCAAATGGTTATTCGCAATTGGAAAAATTGGGATTGGCTTAATTTTATCTTCTGATGAGCGAATTTATGTTACAAGTATGAGAAAATGAATGCTGACAAGTTGGGGTATAATAATTTATTCAGATTAGTTTGGGGTCCATTAACGACTTTTGTTACTTCAGTATAATTGTCTTTTATCTTTAATTTCCTTTAGATATAAACAAGCAGATTTAAAAAAAAAAAAAAAATCTATTTTAAGGGGGCACTATTCTTGTCATAAAATAATTTTTAAAAGAGAAGGGAAATCTAAGAACCTCTGGGAGCCTCACCACACTCTCTGTGATTTATAAATTGCATCTCATATACCAAGTATTGTTCATTGTTCCATGGGAGTTTTATTTTGTGACACTTTGCTAAACATGACTATATCAGGATGTTCAGAGAATCAGTTTAGAATTGCCACAATCACAATTGGCCCATGGTAGGAATTATTATTTGCTATTAAACATTTTGCAATATTGCATATTCCATGTGGCATTTGATCTTCCAAGACCTCCCTCAGATCATCTGACTATATGGACAGGTGGTTCTATTCCACAGATTTTACACACAGTCTACGTGTTCTCGTAAACACTCTGGCGAACCCACCAGGCAGCCCTTCTGGCCTACCATTTCTGTATTGACAGACGGTCTTTGTTCAGTGTGTTCTGTCCCACAGACATTTACATACGGATGCAAATATTTTAATTTTATGGGAGCCCTGGGTTTGATAAACAGCTAATTCTTTTTTTATTTTTGTCCTTGTGCTTAATTAGGATGGAAAGTCTGGCTACTTCAGCTGGTACCTCCTGATGCTGCAAGGGATTACGGCCACATTTGGAATGAGCAGACAAACACTGTGTACCAGTGGTACAATTACAAGTTCGCTGTCCCATTTGTCTGGGGTTATATATTCCCTTTGCAATGTATCACCAGCTTAATTAGAACCTATGAGCCTCTACCGCACTGCAAGGGGGAAGACAGCCACAGAACTCCCTTCAATGAGCCCTGTCTGTCTTGTCCTGCACTGCTGTGCTCCTGTTAGGAACAAACCAAAACAGCTTTCTAATCAGTAGTCTTGAAAGAGAAATGTTTTCTGTCTAGCTGTTACTTTGCATACAATTAAATGCATAACAGCATTACCAAGTACTGACATTCTCAGGAATTACATTTTAGATTTCAGGTTACTTTGTAATCTACCTGTCATGGAAAGGTATTTTGGCCAATAGTGCTCCTGATCAAAGCAAGCAATACAAAAACAGAACCAGTTCATCTTTTAGGAAACTGGTCACTAGAGTGATGAGATTTCTAAGGGCAGCAAGACATATTCGTCAAGTACCATATATACTTGAATATAAACCCATCTGAATATAAACCGAGATAACTTTTATCCCCTCAGATAGGGGAAAAAAAGGTTGACTCAAATATAAACCAAACTCATGTCCATCTCATAAGGTTAATGTGGAGTAGAGGTGTGGCCTAGAGGTTAGAGCTGCTCTGTCAGCACCCTGAGATTGTGAGTTCAATCCCAGCATGCTCCTTGTGACTATGGGCAGTTTACTTAATACTCCATTGCCCCAGGTACCATAGTTAGATAGGATAGATATGGAGGATAGTTAAGAATACCTGATTACTATACAATGTATTGTAAACCACTTTATGTGAATCTCTTTATTAAAATCCAAATAAATAAACTTGCATCAGCCATTTTGAGTAATGAGACTTCACAGGGCAGGAGCACAGAAGGATCGCTCTTGCCATGGCTCACCACTGGAGCAGCAGGGCTTAATATAGGCCTAGAAAGAGGCCTATGATGGATCCAAGAGTGGGAGGATATGAATATAAACCGAGACCCCTATTTTTGTGTCATTCTTGTCACAAAAATCTAGGTTTATATTTGAGTATATTCAGTACTTTAAATTCTATCCAAAAGACCCTACCCTAGTGCTTTAACCTAGCAGTTCAGCCTCCCATGGCCAGCAGAAAGGAGGGCACTTAATAACACAATTTCCTTTTTTGTTTGTTTTATTTACACTTGACAGCACTGACATGAGGTTGGAGAGTGAAAAATGGAAGTGTGGTAGGTGAAGAAGATGCAAAATGAACCCGCCAGGATAGGAAAAGCATGCAGCTGATGAGGGGTATCTGGGGACAGAGGAGGACATGATGTAATTCATGTAATCCATTTTTCTAGCTAATTTTAAAGCTTTGTCACGGAAAGTGAATCAAATTGTACCAAATCAATTTTTTTCCCCTGAATCAGACAGCTCTACTGAGGGTCATCAAAAGATTTCAAACTTACAAATTACCGTATTTTCACGCATATAACGCGCGCGTTATACGCGTTTTTACCTACCGCGCATACCCCTCGCGCGTTATACGCGTGAGCGCGGTATACAAAAGTTTTTCTACATAGTTCCCACCCCGCTCGACGCCCGATTCACACCCCCCCCAGCAGGACCGCTCGCAACCCCATCCCGAACGACCGCTCGCACGCGCTCCCACCCGCACCCGCGATCGGAGCAAGAGGGAGCCTAAGCCCTCTTGCCCGGCCGACTCCCCGACAATATCGGGCCAGGAGGGAGCCCAAACCCTCCTGGCCACGGCGACCCCCTACCCCCACCCCGCACTACATTACGGGCAGGAGGGATCCCAGGCCCTCCTGCCCTCGACGCAAACCCCCCTCCCTCCAACGACCGCCCCCCCCAAGAACCTCCGACCGCCCCCCCAGCCAACCCGCGACCCCCCTGGCCGACCTCCACGACACCCCCACCCCCCTTCCCCGTACCTTTGGTAGTTGGCCGGACAGACGGGAGCCAAACCCGCCTGTCCGGCAGGCAGCCAACGACGGAATGAGGCCGGATTGGCCCATCCGTCCCAAAGCTCCGCCTACTGGTGGGGCCTAAGGCGCGTGGGCCAATCAGAATAGGCCCTGGAGCCTTAGGTCCCACCTGGGGGCGCGGCCTGAGGCACATTTATGAGGGGGCGGTCGGAGGTTCTTGGGGGGGGGCGGTCGTTGGAGGGAGGGGGGTTTGCGTCGATGGCAGGAGGGCCTGGGATCCCTCCTGCCCGTAATGTAGTGCGGGGTGGGGGTAGGGGGTCGCCGTGGCCAGGAGGGTTTGGGCTCCCTTCTGGCCCGATATTGTCGGGGAGTCGGCGGTCCTTCGGGGTGGAGGTGCGAGTGGTCCTGCCGGGGGGGGGCAGGGCAGGGCGGGTAAACGGAGAGTCGGGACAGCGCACGGAGAGTCAGGGAGGGCGAAAGGAGAGTCGGGGTGGCCAGAGGAGAGTCGGGGCGGGCGAAAGGAGAGTCGGGGTGGCCAGAGGAGAGTCGGGGCGGGCGAAAGGACAGTCGGGCAGCATGCGCGTTATACCCGTGAGCGCGGTATACAAAAGTTTTTATACATAATATCGTGGTTTCTGCGCGCTATACCCGTGTGCGCGTTATACACGGTCCGCGTTATCTGCGTGACAATACGGTACAAATTGTATACTTACTTATTCATCTAGCTATTAAATGTTGTATACTTACTTATTGATCTGGCTATTAAATGTTAAAAATGAATACTAATATTGATTCTATAATACTTGAAGGATATATTTTATAAACTCACTTTATTTTGAATTGTCAACAGTAGCACAATCCATAAATGAGAAACCTGAGTAACACACTTAAGAGATTGTTTGCAATTACTATATCAAGTGGGCAAGATTGAAATTAACACATTTATAGGATTTGAAGAGCATTTCAGCCAATTGTTTGAGGGCTGCAATGGAAGACTTTGGAGGTGGGGCAGTGGGGTGGGGGTGGAGTTGTGGTGCCCACACACTTTGGACTATGATCTGCTCAAAACTGAGTGTCTGGCTTTACCCCTGTTTGGGACTTCTTGCATTTGTTTAGGATTGTAGATGTCACTTCCTGAAAGCTCATAGCCTGCCCACCCATTCCTTCTCAGACATCTCACGGTAGTTTGGTGTTTATGAGTAATGTAAGAAAGGGTGGTAGATGCATGGAATGGTCTCCCAGTGAAGGTGGTAGAGATGAAGAATGTATCTGAATTCAAGGTAGCGTAGGACAGGCATGTGGGATCTCCTAGGGAGAAGAGAAGATAATGGATGGTGGGGAAGGATAGACTGGATGAGCCATTAGGTCTTTATCTGCTGTCATCTTTCTATTAATATATATATATTATTATTTTTTTAGCAATCGGGCCATATTTGGGGGCAGAGAGAACACATACCACTGTCCACTCTAGGAGGGACATAGGAATTCTATGAACATTGGAGCTGTTACCGCCACGGCCGGTGCTAAAGACTGCACTACGGTTTTGTAAAAGGGGGTAAAATATTTAGATATATTTATTCTGCTCTCAGATTAAGTTTGAGGAGTTTGCCAAGTTTAGAAGCTAGTGTCTTTTAAGTAACTTCCAGGCATCACCGTGTCAAGGTGCAGCTGGCTAATCTAGTCTTTGTTTTTCCTCATTACATTTTGAGTCCTGGGAATTAGGGCTGTTGTGGTTTGATAAATTTGTTTTATAGGTTCTGAGTCATTTTATGTTCTTTCACAAAGTACGTACTGTATATGTCAGTGGAAGAAGACTGTACAGCTGTTCCAAATATGATACCATAATTTCAATAATAAATTTGTATGGTGACATTTATGGGGGAAGGGCCTTAGCTCTACTATGCGGGACTGTGGAATATGTTTCAAAAGCAAAAGGTTCAATGTTTATGATGAGATTTGCAGAGCTGCCAAGTTACCTAGTTCCAGCTGGGAAATTTTAGGCCAGTCTTGGCATTCTGACAGCCCTATCATGATGCATTATGAGACCTGCATTATGGATTCCAATGGGTAGAATCAAGGACCATAATTCCACACTGTTATGGAGTGTAATTTAAAAATAAGGATTTGCCAAAAGGTCTCATCTCTCTCTAGGAGCAGGGCAGCTTGACATATCTGGATTTCAATCCTATATAGAAGACTATGTGGTCCCTATACTAAGCTGCAGTATACAGTGGCTTTTGTGCACCCTATGTGGGGTTTCCCCATGCACTAAATTAATTTTTGCCATAGCAGTAGCATGACAGATTTTCCATTTTTCCTATTAATGCTCATATGCTAACAGGGCTGGCATTAGGGGAGGACAAACAGGGCAGCTGCCCTGGGCCCCACAGCTCCAGGGGGCCCTGTGGTCCAGACATCTCTTCCCCTTCTCAGGCTACCTCCCTCCCTTCCCCTTACCTCATCTTCAAAGCTGCCAAACGTCTAATTTTTTTATTTTTGAAAATGAACTAGGTATAAGTTTTGGTCCTTAGGTCTACCTTTTTGCCCATTTTCAAAAATAAAAATGTCAAGGGGTGTGGCTTGGCTGCAGACCAAGATGGATGTGTGTTCTCACTGCTTTTCCCTCAATAGCACTATTCAGATAATCTGTCAGCAAATGAGATCAAATTTTCTCATTAAAATTGAATAATTTACTTAGCAATATCTTCTACAGCAAGTTTGGCTTCTGGGAGACAGACCAGATTAGATACAGCGTTTGCTGTGGGGAGCACAGCTAAGGAGGCTAAACCAGACCCACCAACTCCATCAAAAGAGTTTCTCCCTAAGGACACAATCTGAAATGCTTGAACAGGTGATATTGGAGCTAAAATCTATAAAAGAAATGCTTCAAGATAGTACAATCAAGCTAAATACTTTACAAGAGGAAGTTCATACTCTCTCTCAGTTGAAAGTATGTGATGCCAGGACTGAACAGTTAGAACACCGGGTCTCAGAAGCAGAAGACAGTCTGAATCAATTTAAAAATGACCACAAAAAACTGGCTCATTTAACCAAAGAACTGGAAGATGCCAATAACCAAAGCAGGAGAAATAACATCAGGTTATTGGGTCTTCCAGAAGGAGTAGAGGGCTCAAATGCAATCAGTTTTTTAGAAGACTTTTTACCTAAATTGTTATCCCTCAAGCTTAAATATCTATTGGAGATAGAGAGAGCTCATCGCATACTATCATGTGCAGATAACAGACAAAACAGACCCAGACCCATGATTTTCAGGGTACATCATTTTCAGCAGGCTTTGGATATCTTTAACTACTGCCAAACAAATTAAATTGTTGAAATGGCCAGATAATAAAATTCTTCTTTTACCTGACTTTGCTAAAGCAACTGCTAATTTGAGGAAACATTTTCTGCTTCTCAGACCTCAGCTGCGGCAGTTGAGGACTAAGTATGAGTTTTTGTATCCGGCTGTCATGAGGATCACTTACAATAATAAAACCAGTCACTATGATGATCTGACTAAACTGCAAGAGTATATTAATCAGCACTTGGAACCTATGACATAGGGAGTGACAAGGAAAGACTGGATTTATTTTTCAAAAGTGATAAATCTTTTTGTTTAATTTGGATTTTTAATTGAAGATCATACAAAGGTCTGGACAAGTTTTAATCTCTTAGAACTTAGTTTTATTTTTTATAATAAAATAGTTTTTGGTAAACTGGTAATAGGTTTTAAGAGAGCCAATGGAATACAGGATAGTAAGTGAAGGGGTGTAACTTCAAGGTGTTTTTGTGTAAACAATATGGAGAAGCCTGTTATAACAATAGTGAAATGTGTATGTCAATCTCCTTGGGGCTTTGGTGTGTTTGGGGCATGGATTGCCTGATTTTTCAGCTTCAGCTCACATATTGTGAATGGTGTTTCCATGGAAATGGATTTGGCAAAGTAGGTGAACTTTCAGTTTGTTTTTGGTATGGGTGCAGTTCTGCTGGAGTTGTGTGGGCATAAGAGACAATGCTGTTGGTGACAAGGAGAGCAGTAATGGTAATGAGGATTGAACTAACTGTTGTCCTATCTGTAACAAGCCTTCTCAGCATCCTTTGTGGCATAGTCTCATTTTGAGAGCAAAACCCAGGCTAAGAACCTGAGGATAAAAGAATAAAGGCATTGTGGAAAAACTATTTTCAGTAGAGCACCCCAATAAACTTTGCGGGTCCTTTTGTGCCCCCTAAAAATAAAAAGTTAGGACTTGACAGACTCAGACCAGTTTTGTGGACTTTGCTATACAATATTCAACAACCCGCTGATTGACAGACAGCATTATGTGGACAAGAAACACATGGGGTTTTTGTGAAATCAATTCAAACCTGATGTGGGGGCTAGTTTCAGCTAATGCCAGTCACTGTACAAGAAAATGCTACTCTTCTGGGTCTAACAATGTAATGCCCGTACCAGGCTCAACACATGGCTGTCTCTACAGGGTCCCATCTTCCACAACCCTACTGTACTCTGCAGGGATAAACCTCTTAGCAGCATGAGGGGAAACTATACATACATCAGAGCTATACAAGGTGCAACTGCGAGAGGAAGATACCCCCCAGCCCATGAACACCAGCTTCTGCACAGAATGCCTTAATCCCATACAGCTGGGATTCACATCATGGACAACTGCATCTCATTTTACAACCATCCCACCCTCTGGATCTTGAATGAGAGTCAGGGACTCTTGGCTGCCCAGCTGTGGAGAATACTTTCCAAATTGAAGATTGATATGCTCCTGAAGATGTTTCTGTAACAAACTGATGAAGAGTGAAGATTTTAAGGAAATGAGAGACAGAGTACTCGGTATACCAGTACTTCTGCCAAGGATTGGTTCAGGCTACTTTGTTCACTAACTCAATATATTACTTTCATTATTTTTAAATATCCCTGTATTGGTGGTTCTTTTAATATGATATATTATCTATTAATTATTTAATTCAATTTTAATTTTCTTTTCTCAGATAGTATTTCAATTTATTCTGCATGCTTGGAAAGTTATTTGTTATCATTAATATCAACTTTAGTTCAGTTAATTTTTTTATTGATATATAATGAGATTTGCTCACAATTGGCTAGGAAACATTTGTTTTGTTAGCAGGCGGTGTATTATGGAAACTCGAATAAAGCGAAAAGAGTGTTGGCTAACTATCTAAAAGCTAAAAAGAGAAGAGAAAAGATTGTGGCCATTAAATATGAAAAGGGCAAGATTTATACCCTTATAACTAATGTTTTAAACCAATTTTTGAATTATTATAAAGCTTTATACTCTTCTGAGCTATATTCAAATAAAGAGAATGAAAGTAAAGACTTTTTGAATTCAATTCATGGGCCCAAAATTCCAGAGCAGGTAAAAGAAAATATTGAGGCACCTATATCTTTTTCAGAACTCCAGTCAGCATTGAAGTCTCTTATAGCAGGATCCACTCTGGGTGGTGATGGATATACAGTGGAGTTTTTCAAATCCTTTCAAAGTATACTGTTACCTCATCTTTTTCAATTGTATCAATCACAACTGACGAATGGTCAGATATAAGGTACTATGGCCGAAGCTAAAAAATTAGACCATGTAACACCACTCCTTAGAAAAGCCCACTTGCTACCCATTTCATATAGAATTACTTTCAAAATACTACTTCTTATTTTTAAAGTTCAAGCTAATCACATTCTATTTTTTATAGATAGGATATTAATCCCATATGATCCACATAGGATTCTACATTCTTCCCAACAATATCTTGTAGCGGTCCTTTCAATCTACCAACTATTTTAGGATACAATGCAAAAAACAATCTTTTCGGTAACTGATCCCACACTGTGGAATACTTTACCTCTGACCTTGAGACAAGAAAAGAATCTCAATAATTTTAAATCTAATCTCAAAACATTTCTTTTCAGAGATGCTTTTGAGATTTATACTTAAATTTTTTAATCAAAAATCTCAGACATCAGGCCTTACATTAATGATTCCCTTTGTAACTTTTGTTTTTAACCTCCCCTTTCTTTTATTTTATGCAATGTATCCTCCCCATTTGTCCATGTGTTTCATGTTATGTCTGTATGGCAATTGCGATTTTGTTCCCTTTATTTTATTTTCTTAACTATTTAAAACTTTCTATTAATTGGAAACCGCTTTGACTATAAAAGTGGTATATCAAGACTTAAATAAACTTGGAACTTTAACAATTGTTTTGCCAAAGCCAAAAAAGAAGATCCCATGTTGGTTTCAAACTATAGGCCTATTTCTTTAATTAATGTGGATGGAAAAATTTTGGCTAAACTATTGGCTCTGAGATTAGCTAAGGCTCTCCCTCATTTTATTGGAATGCACCAAACGGATTTTGTTGCTCAAAGACATTCTGCAAATAATACTAGATTGGCACTTTAAATGCTAAATTTAGCAAAAACAATAGACGATCAGGCCTTCTCTGTTTCCTTGGATGCAGAGAAGACCTTTGATTGAATAGAATGGACTTTTATGTACCAAGCAATGGATTGGTTTGGGATAGGTTCCTGATTTATTCAAATGTTTCAAACCTTGTATAGTTCCCCCTCAGTTAGATTATCCTCTATAATAAAACCATAAGCACGCATGCGCACTTAGGATGGTGTGTTCCCTGACAGCGTGATGTGTCCCTCTGTGCCAAATTCCATTTTCGAACACGGAGGCAGGGAACACGTTGGCGACTCCCCTCTCCCACCCTCACTCACTGTAAGACCCCAAAATTTGCCGCTGCTGTTCTTCAAAGCAGCCTGCTCAGGATCACCGGCTGGCTGTATCAAACCTCACAGGCCGCTCTCCACCTTGGTAGCACGATCCCTCTGACGTGATCCCTAGGGGCGGGATCACGTCAGAGGGAACGTGCTACCGAGGTGGAGAGCGGCCTGCGAGGTTCACTATAGCTGGCTGGCGAACCTCAGCAGGCTGCTTTAAAGAGGAGCAGCAGCGGCAACAGCGGTTCGTGCCAGTGAGCCAGAAGGGAGCAGGAAGCTGGGTTTTAGAGCAATACAAGCAGGCAGGGGGCCAGGGCAAGAGAGAAAGGGGGCTGCTTTGGGCGGCACATGTGCTTAAGGCCCCGCCCACAGGAGGAGCTTAAGGCTCCCGGGCCTATTCTGATTGGCCCAGGCACCTCAGGCCCCATCTGTGGGCGGGGTTTCTGCTGCCTGGGCCAATCCAGCCCCATTCTGGACCCGGCTGGCCTGCCAGACGGGCGGGCTTGGCACCCGTCTGTCCGGCCAACATTGAAGGTACGGGGAAGGGGGAGTGGGGGTGGGGGGGTCATGGGGTTGGCCGGGGGGGTGTCGCAGGACAGTGAGGGGGTCTGATTGGGGTTTCGGGGGGGCGGTCATTGGGAAGAGGGGGGTTGTGTCAAGGGCAGGAAAGCCTGGGATCCCTCCTGCCCGTATTGTTGTGGGGGGTGGGGGTCACCGGGGCCAGGAGGTCTTGGGCTCCCTCCTGGCCAGATCGTACTTGCCGGGGGGGAACGATCACGGGGCAAAAGGGCTTGGGATCTCTCTTGCCCCGATATTGTTGGGGGTGCTGTGACTGCCGCGGGGCAGGAGGGCTTGGGCTCCCTCTTGCCCCGATGTTGTATGTGTGTGTGTGTGTATGGAGGGTGATGTATCATGGCAGGAGAGATGGCTCATCTCCCCTACCGCGATGCCATCACTCCTCTACCCGAACTGCCACGACCCGCGGCAGAAGAGATAGGGCATCTCTCCTGCCGCGGGTCACAGCAGTTTGGGTAGAGGAGTGATGGCATCGCAGTAGGGGAGATGAGCCATCTCTCCTGCCGCGATGGTTGCGGTGGGTGGGTGGGTAGGTAGGTTGCCGGACCGCTAAACTGATCGCGCTAGCGGCGATCAGCTCAGCGGCCCCTTTTTCGGCACTTAGAGCTGGTTTGACTTCGTCTAAGTCAAAAGGTATAAGTGCGGACTAGGCAACCTGCCTAAGGTTTTGGTTATACCTGCTGCACGCCTAGGTGTAGGTCGGCCCACCTCCCGCCCTCCGCCCGCCCTTTCCCCTCCTCTAAACATGGCTCTTTTCTCTTTGTGCGTTTAGAGGCAGGTGAAAGGCCTAAGCTGGTTTTAGATATGTCTAAAAACCAGCTTTGGTTATGGGTACTTGGACGATCAGGCTTTTTGATCGTCCAAGTAGCCATTTAGGACACTTTTTAGACAGTTTTTTTTTTAAATTATGAACCCCATTGTGTAAAAGGTTTATTTGATCCATTCTCATTCCTTTGGAAGGAAGAGGGAATAAAATATTTGGGTATAATCAAGGCAGGATTAATTCATCGAGGGACCCTAGGCAGACAAGTACACTGGGCCCCCTGCCCCGTCCCACCCCACCTTGCGCCCAGGCGGAAACAGGAAGCTGCGTCAGAGGGAAGCTTAGGGCAAGCTGCACCGCTTGCACAATTACAGTTCCCGTTGCCTTTCTTACCCGCGTTGCTTGCTTGTCTTACTTTCCGTTGATGGGGAGGCTGTGTTACCGATCAGGGTGGGGCCCGCTTTGCTGATCGGGAGGCCCGTGTTGCCGATCGATACTGGAGGGGTCCATCGCCGATTGGAAAAAACAATGTTGATGTTCTCCTTCATCGGGGCCCCCTGACCATTTCGGGCCTTAGGCACGTGCCTACTTGGCCTATTGATTATTCCTGCCCTGTGTATAATGATTCAAAAAAACACTGGAAGATACAATGACAGTAAATGAAAAATATTTATTGTTGAAAGTCAAAGAAATATGTGAGCATTGGAATCCATTACATCTTTCATGGTGGGGGAGAGTCCAAACCACCAAAATGATGATTTAGCCTGTAGTTTGTTACCAAATGAGTATGTTACCAGTTTATTTTCAGAGTTCTTTTTATAAAAAACTAAATGGGATTCTTACAAAATTAATTTGGCTTGGTAAAACTTCTAGAATAACTTTAGCGGGGCATAATTAACAAAAACGTCCAAGTCCCCTTTTGGCCTAAGGCCTTAAATGTTGAAAGTAGAAGCAGGGAAAATGTCCATTATAAAAAAAAAAACGTCCAAAAGGAGGTTTTTTTTGATAATGGCCTGCCTCTACGTTCAGCTGTTTAAATGCCCAGACCACCACTACGTCTAAACTTATACCATATAATCAACCTAAAAAAAGCCTAAGCCCCAAATGTCCAAAACAGGAGCTTTTAGGCGAAGGAGGAGCCAGTCCTTCACCTAAAAGCTGGATTCTGTAACCAGTGTCTGTCAAAAACAACACCGGTTACAAAGTCTACTTCCCCCTCGACGACATCGGGGCAAGAGGGAGCCCAAGCCCTTTTGCCCCAGCGGCACCCCGACTACGTTCGGGGCAAGAGGGAACCCAAGCCCTCTTGCCCCAGCAGCACCCCGATTACGTTTGGGGCATGAGGGAGCCCAGCCCATGTGCTTAAGGCCCACCCACAGGAGGAGCCTAAGGCTCCCGGGCCTATTCTGGTTGATACGGGTGCCTCAGGCCTCACCTGTGGGCGGAATTTAAGCCGCCTGGGCCAATCCGGCCCCATTCCTGCGCTGGCTGGCTTGCCGGACGGGCGGGCTTGGCACCTGTTCATCCAGCCAACATTTTTTGAGGTACAGGGAAGGGGGGTGGGGGGTCGTGGGGTCGGCAGGGGGATCGCAGGTCAACGGGGGGCTGATCGGAGGTTCGGGGGCAGCCATTGGGGGGGTTGCATCGAGGACAGGAGGGCCTTGGATCCCTCCTGCCCGTATTTTAGTAGGGGGTGGGGGTTACAGGGGGGTCACGGGTCAGGAGGGCTTGGGCTCCCTCCTGGCCCCAATGGATTCGGCCCGGGGAGAGGGTTTGGGGATCGCGGGGCAGGAGGGCTTGGGCTCCCTCCTGCCCCAAGCGTAGTTGGGGTGCCGCTGGGGCAAGAGGGCTTGGGTTCCCTCTTGTCCCGAATTTAGTCGGGGTGCCACTTGAGCAAGAGGGCTTGGGCTTTCTCTTGCCCCGAACATAGTCGGGGTGCCGTGGGCCAGGAGGGCTTGGGCTTCCTCCTGCCCTTATCGTTAGGGGGGGGAAGGGTAGATCGCGGCAGGGGAGATGAGCCATATCTCCTGCCACGATCATTGCTGTAGGGGGTAGGCAGGTTGCTTGGGCCGCTGAGCTGATCGCAGCAGCCACGATCAGCTCAGCGGCCCTTTTCGGCACTTATACCTGTTTTGACTTGGTCTAAGTCAAAACGTATAAGTGCCGACTAGGCAACCTGTCTAAATTTTGGTTATACCTGCTGCACGCCTAGGTCTAGGTCGGTCCACCTCCCGCCCACCGCCCGCCCTTTCCCCTCCTCTAAAAATGCCTCTTTTCTCTCTGTGCGTTTAGAGGCAGGGGAAAAGCCTAAACTGGTTTTAGATACGTCTAAACCCAGCTTTGATTATGGGTACTTGGACAATCAGGCTTTTTCATCGTCCAAGTACCCATTTAGGCCACTTTTTAGACTTTTTAAAATTTATTATGAGCCCCTTAGTATCTCTGCAAAAATCTCAATCGATGGGAGGGTAAATTTTCCAAAATTTTACAGTTATCATCAAGCCTTTATTTTGTGTCAGGGTATGTATTGGATCCTTCCTGAACTCATAGAGAATCTGCTGGATTGGTTAATTCTGGAAAGTCATCTTATGGTCCCACTTCATCTCAGCCATGTATTGAGTATCAAATTACCTAGAATATATAAAGACAACATTATTTTTCATTCAACTTGGGTGATGTTAAAATTTATAGATGCTTTAACTCTTATTCCAATACAGCAAACCAAATGTCAATCCCTATGGTTGAACTCCAAGATACAAATCGACGAGTCTAAAATCCTTTGGAAACATTGGTTGCAAGCAGGTATTCGTACTCTAAATGATGTAATTCTGAATGGGAAAATGGTAAATTTATTGTAATTACCAGTGTTCCCTCTAAGCGGGCGGGTGTTGTGAGCAAACTTTTTTCACTGTGAGCTAAAAATATCGGGCGCCAGCAAGTTATGAGCCAAATAAATATGTTGTCAAAGTTGCTGATACATGAGGACGAGGTATTCAAAGGAATTTTAGGCCTACACGCTAAATTAAATAACGTTAAATAATATTTTTAAGAACACAGAAATTGTAGGGATGAAATGATATCTTAATAAATGTTTTACAACAAATGTAGTTATGTCTGTTACATCCATATGTGTAAACTGTAAATTAAAAACAGTCCAGAAGACAATACGTTTGATGCTTTCAATTTCTAGACCAGTGTTTTTCAACCTTTTTTGGGCAAAGGCACACTTGTTTCATGAAAAAAATTACAAGGCACACCACCATTAGAAAATGTTAAAAAATTTAACTCTCTGCCTATATTGACTATATATAAAGTAATTCTCTTGAATAGGAATCAAATAAACACAAAGAAAGTATTTTATAATTACTTTATTATGAAATAAAAATTATAAAATACTTTATTCAGTGCGAAACCTGGGCCTGTTTGGCTGAACACAAAGCTGATATTCTGGCTGGAATGGAAGAAAGACACACACGTAGCTCTTCGTCAACAGCTCTCAGTCTCTCTCTGTATTTGGTTTTTATAGCATACAAAAATAGACAAATATACCCTCCATCCTTTTTATTAAACCACAATAGCAGTTTTTAGCGCAGGGAGCTGCGCTGAATGCCCAGCACTGCTCTTGACGCTCATAGGCTCCCTGCGCTAAAAACCACTATTGCGGTTTAGTAAAAGGGGACCATATTGTAAAATATAGACAGCAGATATAAATTCAGAACTGTGCATAGTAAGTGAAGGGAAGTTTTCATCTCTGGGAATTTACCCAGTTAACTATTAAGTTATTTGGGCAAATTCCTTTGAAAACTGTGGTAATACTGCCTCCACTTTGCTAAATTTAAAATAAAATCATTTTTCCTACCTTGTCTGGTGATTTCTGGTTGCACTTTCTTCTTCTGACTGTGCATCCAATCTTTCTTCCCTTCTATCAGCCTGTATGCTTTCTCTCCTCCACACCTCATTCCCTCCCCCAACTTTTTCTTCCTCTCTCCCTGACCTTTCTTTCTTTTTTTCTGTTTCTCTTCTTTCCTTCTGTTTCCCTGCCTGCCCCCTTTCTTTCTTTCTCCCAGCCTCCTGTCCAGCAGTAACTCTCTTCCCTTCCTCCCCTCCCAGCAGCATCTCTCCGTCTCCCTCTCCAGTAGCAGCTGTCCCTTTTTTTTCCTTGCCCAGCAGCTTCCCAGATTCCTTTCCCTCCTCCCCTCCCAGAAGCATCTCTCCTTCTTCTCCCTCTCCAGTAGCAGCTGTCCTTTTTTTTCCTGGCCCAGCAGCTTCCCAGATTCCTTTCCCTCCTCCCCTCCCAGATGCATCTCTCCTTCTCCTTCTCCCTCTCCAGTAGCAGCTGTCCCTTTTTTTTCCTGGCCCAGCAGCTTCCCAGATTCCTTTCCCTCCTCCCCTCTCAGAAGCATCTCTCCTTCTCCCTTTCCAGTAGCAGCTGTCCCTTTTTTCCCCTGCCCAGCAGCTTCTGTCTTTCCCTGCCATCTCTCCTCCTGCCCCCCCCCCACCCCCCAATTTGGTCTAGCATCCATCATCTTCCTTCTGTTCCCCTCATGGTCTGGCATCTCTATCCTTCCCTCCCCCCTGTGGTTTTTAGCATATCTCTCTTCTCATTTCCTCCACTCAGATCTGATCATTCTCTGCTCTCTCTTCCCTTTTCTTCTCTGGTCTTCCTTCTCTATTTTCTGCCTCCATCTAAATTAAATTCTTTCTTACTATTTAGTCCCGTTTCCCTCTTTTCACTGTGTCTACACACAGCTTGTCACCCCTTTCCCTCACCCCTCCATTATCTTACTATTTTCTTCCCCCTTTATTTATCTCCTCCTTCCATCCAGTATGTGTTCTTTCCCCACTTCCATTCAGCATCTGCTCTCCCTTCTCAACTGACATCCATCTGCCTTCTGCTCTCTCTCCCTTCTTCTCACTTCCATCATCTGTCCCCTTCTCTCTCTCTCTCATCTCCTCCATTCCATCATCTGCCCCTTCTCTCTCTCTCTCTCTCTCCCCCCCCCCAACTTCCATCATCTGCCCCTCTTCCCCTCACCTTTGTGGGTCACTTTCTTTCCCCTGAGGGTGGCTCATGTCACAGGGGAAGCTTTGGCCGAGCAGAACCGCTTGATTGACAGTGGAACTTACTTGATTGATGTCGATGCTGGGGCCCGTTGCCGTTTGAAGGAAAAAAAAAAAAGGTGGAAAAAAGGAACCTGTAAAGGCGAGAGGAAGGGAAACCTCCAGGACAGCTGCTTTTTGCCCTCCTTCAGCGGCCCAAGAGTTCAGACCAGCAGCGGCAGCTCTGTATGCTTTTAACTTCGGCACAGAGCTGCCCCTAATCAATAGTTTAGCGCGGTTTCATGAGGCAGCCTCGGGGCCTTTGATAGCCGGCCCGCTTCGATGATGCGATGTGGGCCGGCCTAGCAAAGGCCCCGAGGCTGCCTTATGAAACTGCGCTAAACTATTGATTAGGGGCAGCTCTGTGCCGAAGTTAAAAGCATACACAGCTGCCGCTGCTGGTCTGGAGGTGCGGAGACAAGGCAGGAGGCAAACGCGGTGGAAGGCAGGAGTCCCGGCGAAGGCAGGAGTCCCGGCACAGCGACTGCAACAGGAAGTTGCAAGTCAGCTGACGCCGGCCTTTCGTTGCGGCGGGGACCGAATCCTTCGCGGACCGGCAAGATTTTGTTTGCGGACCGGCGGTTGAAGAACTGTGCTCTACACTGTGTGCGCTGTGACGAGAAACTTGTGCGCTGCGAGGTAATATTTTGTGCGCCAGCGCACCCCAGCGCAGCTTAGCGGGAACACTTTACAACAATCATTTGGTATATCAAAGTCTCAAGGTTATAAATGGTTGCAATTGAAGCAGGCCATTCAGAAAGGGTTCCCTGACTGGCGCAACTTAAAAAAATCAGTACAGCTTTCCGGGTCTATGTTTCTAGACAGATTTTCAAGGGCATCAGGCCGCTAAGTGGTACAAATTAATATCTGAATATTTGATGAAAAAACCTAAAACAAGCTTAAGAGACATTTGGAGTATAGAAACAAAGCAGCATATTTCTGCTATGCAATGGCCACGGATTTGGACTTGGAGAATGAGATGTATAGCATCAGCATCTATGAGACAAACTTGGTTCTTTTTATTATATAGAATATTTTGAACCCCTGTTCGTTTACAAAAGTTGGATAATTTAAAGTCTAATGGATGCTGGCACTGTCATCTTGAAGTAGGGACACTGGATCATCTTTTATTCTATTGTCCGTTGATACTCAATTTTTGGATATCAATTTCGGGCAAAATTAATATGGTATTAGGTGTCTCTATTCCATTGTCTTATGAAGTGGTTTTATTTGGGACATTGTTGAAACTTAGGAGTCCAATTGATACCCATAAAAATAGACTTCTTACTATTATGATGGGGGTGGCCATGCAATTAATAACTAGAAATTGGAAGAAATGGGATAGGTTGAGCTGTTCTTTTTGGTGGGAAACACTTTGTCTGTACTATAGATATGAAAGGATAAATGTAGAACAACCTGGAAATAGTAAGAGTTTTAAAGAGATTTGGAGTCCATTGGAGGCAATTGTCAGGCAACAGAATGATTGAATCCTTAATTTCTGGATTTTCTTAGATTTCTACACACATCCAGGTAGGGAAGGAGGGAAAGAAGGGGGGATGGGTTGGGTTAATGTGTTTCATTTGTTTGCAAGAATATAAGTTCTGTTACTTGATATTGTTGATTGTATATTTGTTGAACTTTGTATAAGTTTTGAAAATCAATAAAGATTTTTTTTTTTAAAATACAGATTTAATAGTTACAATATCAGATGATACCAAGGAAAAAAAAAAGATTCTTAACATAATTTAACAGTATTTATACATACAAAACAGAATTCCTTTCAAAGCCCACAATAATGAGGAGACATGTCACCATTTCTAATTACAAGAAGATAATAAGAAAACAAAGAAATGGTTCTTGATTCATACTTATGAATCTTAAACCCTTCCATACTACTTGGGGCTTTAACCTCCTACAATTCTCAGTTGTGAAGTAAACAAACAAAGTAAAAAATAATTTCTGTTCTCTAGCTAATAAAAACTGTTGCAATTGAAGATTAAAAAATAAATAAATAAAAATAAAAATGTCCATGTGAAAAACGTACAAAAGCAAGTTTTGTAGATGTACATACCAACTACCTTGGCTGATCACAGCTGTGAAATCCCCATCAGCTGAGCCAGTTATGGGGATTTCCTGGTGGCTCAGCTGATAGGGATTCCCCCTGCCAAGATCAGCTGAGCCATGGTCCCCTACATCCCTCCGCCTGACAACCCTGAACCTGCCCTTACATCCCCAACAACCCTCTGACATCCCTCATATCCTACTGAAATCCCTGTCATCCTAGACTTCCCCAGATATCTTTGCCCCACTCCCCCACATCCCCCCAACATTCCTGAGGCCATCTCCCACATCCCGGGATTCCCCCGTACCTTTGGATGAGAAAACAGCAGGAGGGAAGTTCACTTCCTCCTGCCTACAGGGCCGTGTGCTGCAAATGACGGGGCTTCTCCCTCCCATTGCATCTTGGGATGCAGTGGGAGAGGGAAAAGGCCCTGATTGGCTCAATATGGCAATGTTGAGCCATAAATATTTATGAATTGCTAATATACCTCAATAGGAGTTCATTGTGATGTCCAAGTTAATAAGAAGCTGGCCATCACCAGGAATTACATCTTACATTAAAAATCAAAACATAAACACATAGAAGATCTGCTCCTCTATTTGAGTGAATGAGATATCTTGTAGAGAAATAGATTTTAAAACCTTTATAAAATTATCTGTTAGTGTGAATGAGATATCTTGCAAACAAATAGGTGTTCAGGCCTTTATGTATTGGAAGAGAGTTCCACCATTTATCCAGTTTCCAGCGCCTGTATCTGGATGTGTCAAGAGGTATATTCAGTGTCACTAATCAAATAGTGTCATTGAGTGTGTCTGCCTTACCACTATCCAGCCAGTGCCGGGATGTTCCATAAGCAGAGACAGTGGTTATCCAGTTAGCGCTAATAAAGTTAGGTCAGCTTTTCCACCATCCTAACTTTTTCCAGTTAGCTGTCAATATTATTGCTAACTGGACAGCACATCCATGTTGGAGCTGAAGCTGGATATTCAGTGTTGGCTGCTATTAGGGAACCAGAGCTAAATATCCAATTTCATTTCAACTGTGGCAGTTGGTGTTTTGCTTAAATGCTGATCACCACAGTTAAATATTGGCCCTTAGATTTCTGAATGGCATGAAAAGACACTGGCTTGGAAATGTTATCTTTAATGTTTAGCCAGAGGGGATGGAAAATGAATCTGTGTCGAGTGCTGGATTTACACTTCATGAACTCCTATATGTTTTTGTTTGTTTCTTACAGTGGTGGGAAGGAGATAGATGAGTATTATACCCTTCCAGAAACTTGCTCCAAAGATCCAAGGGTTGGGAAGATGGTCCTCTTTGAAGAGGCACATCCATCTGGGAATCCCCTAAGCTGAACATTTAACTGAGCAGCAGACAGAAAGACACCCAGAACAATCAAGTACCTTTTGAGCACAATTGTGTTCTAGGCATGCAGCCATGCTCGCTGCCCATAATGTGAAATCCAGCCTTGTCTGTCGCATTCAAGTTTAACCAAACTTCAGTGGTTGTCTAGCAATAGTTCTCTCAGGTGAAAACGAAGCAAAATGTAAAGTGTTTTCAGAGTTGCCTAGTTACATGTATCATACATTAGTATCTTTCTTGATTTAATGTTCCACAATGTGCTAGGTCCCTGAAGGATTTATAGTGCGTAAAAACTCTGGGAAATATGAACGTCTCAATCCGAGGTCATATGGAGCGAGCCGTGCAAGCAGCTATGGATCATAATAATGACAAACTGCTTTCAAAGCCCATTTATGATATTTCTCATGCAACTGATAGCAAAGGACTGAAATTTCCATGGACCACTTAGAAAGAAAAAAATGATGAAATGGCAGTAATGTCATACTTCATCCTGTAGAATATATAAATCTTATGGCAAAACTAATCTACTATATAATGAAGCACATATATAGTGAAATATATTGATTACCTAATGAGGCTATGGTAGTGGGCTGTGAAGCGGACTAGTGGTTGCCAAGGTAATCTTGACATCTAGTAGGTGCACAGCAAGTAGTAGCACTACGATCTGAACATATAATAATAATAATAATTTTATTCTTATATACCGCCAAAGCCGTAATAGTTTGAGGCGGTTTACAATAAAGAAGAGCTGGACAGTCAGCGAAAATAGGTACAATGCAAAGTCATTGAATACAAGTGAGCAGAATACAGAGGTAAGGCATAAGAGATCTTAGGTAACAATTCGGTTAGAGCAGGGGTGTCCAATGTCGGTCCTCGAGGGCCGCAATCCAGTCGGGTTTTCAGGATTTCCCCAATGAATATGCATGAGATCTATGTGCATGCACTGCTTTCAATGCATATTCATTAGGGAAATCCTGAAAACCCGACTGGATTGCGGCCCTCGAGGACCGACATTGGACACCCCTGGGTTAGAGTATTAAAGAGATAGGGCTTAAGAGTTCTTAGGTTATAAATTGGTTAAACAAGTTTGTTTTTACTAATTTTCTGAAACTTAGGTAGGATGAGGAGTGCATAATAATGTTACCCAGCCAATCGTTCAGTTGACCTGCTGCCAATCGTTCAGTTGATCTGTTTAGAGGTGCCATCTATTAAACAGGTAAAGTTAGCTGGCGTTTGTCACATTTTATTAACTGTGCAGGGAGCAGTGGCGTAGTAAGGGTGAGCAGCAGCTGGGCAGTGGCGCCCTCCCCTGTCCTTGAGCGCCCCTTCCCTGCGCCTTTTAAAACTTCTCCAGCGTGAGCAACATGCTCACATCAGTGTCAGCTTGCCCTTTGATGTCACTTCTTAGGCACGGGTCCTTGAGAGAGTGTCATAGAGAGCGCCAATGCCGATGCAGGCAGCAACCTCAAAGCAGGAAAGTAAAAAAGGCAAGGGGCATGCGGCAAGGAGAGGAGCGGGGGTGGAGGTGGAGAGGAGGAAGAGTGCCATGCCCTTAGGAAGACCGCATCCTTAGGAAGACCACGCCCGGGGCAGACCGCACCACCCTTACTACGCTATTGGCAGGGAGTAATATTGTGGAATGCATTAGCACTGAAATAAAGACTGCTTCTAGTTTACTTCAATTTAGGAAAATGGTTAAAACTCTGTTATTTCAGAAATGCTTTTTGGTAATGAGAGAAGAAGAATTTTATTGTTTATGATACAATTTGTTTTTATGCGTCATTGTCGTCTATAACTTTTTGTTACGTATGTTTTATTGTAACTCGCTCAGAATTGTTGGATGTATGCGAGTAATAATTTTTTAAATAAATAAATTGTATGAGAATTTGACATCTTCTCCACTAAAATCAGCAGCTGAGGTTGACAGGCTTATCTGGATTTCTGAATCATTTTAGGCCTTCTAATTTGTTTTAGAATCTGAATTTTGGCAAGATATTTCTTGGGTTGCTTTCTTTAAGTGTTTAGAAACTGTTTGGAAAAAGATTAGGAGATCAATTTTCAGTAATAGGGCCAGTGTCTAACTTTATATAGGTGGATGGAATATGGGGTAAACATAATAAAAGATACAAAATCCATTCTCATTCTATATCCCTTAGGGCTCCTTTTACTAAGCTGCGCTAGTGGTTTTAGCGCATGCTTAGCGCACACTGCATTGCCACACACGATAGACGCTAATGCCAGCATTGAGCTGGCGTTAGTTCTTGGTGCATAGTGCGGGGTTAGCGTGTGCGGCAATGCAGCGCATGGTAAAAACGCTAGCGCACCTTACTAAAAGGAGCCCTTAGTGCTTACATTTACCTGCCGAGTGTGTGTGTAAGCTATAAGAACATAAGAATAGCCATACTGGGTCAGACCAATGGTCCATCAAGCCCAGTTGCCTGTTCTCAGGGTGGCCAATCCAGGTCACTAGTACCTGGCCAAAACCTCAGAGCCAACCTCATCAGTGATGTTACAATGGCTTGATTGTCCTATACTTGGCACACATAAGAGCATAAGAACAGCCATACTGGGTCAGACCAATGGTCCATCAAGCCCAGTTGCCTGTTCTCAGGGTGGCCAATCCAGGTCACTAGCACCTGGCCAAAACCCAAGGAGCAGCAACATTCCAGCATCTCAAAGAATAGCAAGATTCCGGAACCCCAATGAGAGCAACATTCCAGAGCTGAGATTGTGATGTCATAATGCCTCATTTCACAGTACCTCAGAGCCAACCTCATCAGTGATGTTACAATGATTTGATTGTCCTATACTTGGCACACATAAGAGCATAAGAACAGCCATACTGGGTCAGACCAATGGTCCATCAAGCCCAGTTGCCTGTTCTAAGGGTGGCTAATCCAGGTCACTAGTACCTGGCCAAAACCCAAGGAGCAGCAATATTCCATGCTACTGATCCAGGGCAAGCAGAGGCTTCCCCCATGTCTTAATAACAGACTATGGACTTTTCCTCCATGAATTTGTCCAAACCTTTCTTAACACCAGCTACGCTATCCGCTTTTATCATAACCTCTGGCAATACTAGCACAACTTAACTGTGATTATATCAAACTGAAGTGCTAGTTGAGCACTAAGGGGGAAATTCTATTCATGTTGCATTAAAAACCAAAAACCAAAAACAGTGCCCCCCAAAAAAATCTGTGCTTGGTGCTATTCTATAAACTGCATCTGAAGTTAGGTGTGATTTATAGAATATGTCTAGTGCTCATCTCCAAGACTAAAATTTAGGTGTGTCCATTTATGCTAGCTAAAACTAAGCATAATGACTGTGCCTAAACTATGCATAGGTCAGACATATTCTATAACGGGCAACCTAACTTTTAGAAATGCCCATGACCCATTCATGCCCCTCCCATGGCATGCTCCCTTATGAAATCCACGCAGTAGAATTTATGCACACCACTTTATAGAATATGCTTAGATAGTTGTGTGAGTAAATTCTAACTCTTGCCAATGATTATTTGTGAATTGGCAATTATCAGCACAGATTGGCTTATTAACTAAATAAGTCATGTGTGCAAATTGACAGTGCACACTGATTTGAGTCCAGGTTATTTGATGGATTTGATAACCGTATATCACTCAACTAGGTATTTACACTCATCCTGAGAATCGTTATTGGTAATACTATGAGAGAACATTATTGGAAAGAGCTGCAAAGTTTAGGAATTCTCTGCCCAGTGAAATAAGAATCTTGTCTAATATCAGGCTTTTTAGGAAAGCAATAAAAATATAGGGGTCCTTTTACAAAGGCACGTTAGCCAATTTAGCATGTGCTATTATTTAGCATGTCCTAGCAAAAGGACCCCGTAGTTATTTCAGAAATATTTTTGCTTAAGTAGGACGAATATTATGATTATATTTTAAGATGTATTTAATGGTTTGTGAATTTGTTTGATATTGTATTTTATTGTAACCCGCTTGGAACTTTGAGGTTAAGCGGGATTACAAATATGGAAATTAAATTATAATTAAAGATAATTGTGATATCTAGAACAGAGGATAAATGCTCAACATTGGTCTTTTAGGGTCCCAACCCAGTTGAGTTTTCAGAGTTTCCCAAAAGAATATGCATGTATGCACTGCTTCCATTGTGGAAATTCTAAAACCCCGACTGGGCTGCAGCTGTCAAGGACTGACACCAAGCACTCCTGCAGTATTCTATAACTTTATCATGCAGCTTGGTTAGCAAATAATTTGAGGGGTTCTTTTACTAAGGCTTGCTAGCCATTTTAGTATGCGCTAGTATGCCTTAGTAAAAGGACCCCTAACAGTCTGTGTGAGAGGGATTTCACTGTTAGGTCCAAGACACTTTTTATAGACCTTTGAAGACTGACCCCCATACCAGCACTTAAAGACAAAACACATTGATTGTCTTTTAGACACTGACAAAGAAATAGGTTACCTCACCACTAGAGAATATGATTTTTTGAAAGTCCATTTTCCTAGGATCCCAGTTATATACGAGGGTTGATTCATAAGTCTTGGCCACTATTTTTTTTCTCTTGAATATGCACCAACACTGGATATCTAGGCCCTGATTCTACATAGTGCGTCCCGATTTTAGGCAGCTGTAGGCGTCCTACATCTGTCTAATCAGCCAATCGGGATGCACGTTTTTTTAAAAAAATGCTCCCCCGGCAGGTTTTCTATATTGAAGGCGAGGCCCGCAAGACACCTAAGCTCGCCTAAGGGCCTTAGGCAAACCTAGGTGGCCCTACGCGTCTCCCTAGTAGAGGAAGAGACGCTTACAATGTAGGCCAACAAAATGCTGGTCTACATTGTAAGTAGACGCGGCCGCTATACTTATTGCGGCAAGGGATCTCTCTGCTGCTATAAGCATACCGACCGCCCCCCCCCCCCCGACACTACCGATCGCTGGCAGGAGGGTGCCCAATCCCTCCTGCCAGAAGATGCCCCCCCCCGACACTACCGACCGCCCCCCCCAACACTACCAATCGCTGGCAGGAGGGAGCCCAATCCCTCCTGCCGGAAGACGCACCCCCTCCGCACCCCCCCCCCCGCGCTAACAGCCCTCAAACCTCCCCCCAACCAAACTAACCTTTCCTTGTTGGCCAGACGGGACTTGCCCGTGCAGCCGGCAGGCCCGTCTCGTCGAAATGAGGCGGGCCCGCCCCTTCCCGGCCCATCCTTCCGAAGCCTAAGGCCTGATTGGCCCAGGCTCTAGAAGCCTGGACCAATCAGGCCTTAGGCATAGAGGATCCGCCCATCCCCACTTAATCTAAGGTCTGATTGGCCCAGGCTCTAAGGCGCCTGGGCCAATCAGGCCTTAGACTTAGTGGGGATGGGCGGACCCGCTATGCCTAAGGCCTGATTGGTCCAGGCTTCTAGAGCAGATGAGAGCTGCAATCTCTGGTAGGGGAAAAACAAAAAAACATGACATTTGAAATCATTGTTTTATTATGGCACACAATATACAACGTGAACAACAAACTACAAGAACAAACTGTTAAACTGTTCACGTGGACTCTAGCAGGCTCTGGGAGGCGACAATATTGTCAACCACCACTAGGTGGCACTGAATAGCACTAGGCCTGCTTCTGAAAATGGAGAAAGCCCTACAGGGGTTTCTGGCTTTAGGTAATAGAAACAGCACTACCAAGGCAACCCAGTATAACACACAAGAAACACAAAGGCAAATAACTTAGCGCACCTTAGTAAAAGAAGGGGTAACTGATTAGCGTGCGCTAATCAAATTAGCACACACTAAACACTAACGCGTCCATAGACTAACATGCACATATTAGCATTTAGCGTGCATTAAATCGATTAGCGCACCTTAGTAAAAGAGGGCTTTAGTTATCAAAAAGAAAACCAATCTTTTATTATTTAATTCTTCCAAGTTTCAAAAACAGGTTTGCAAAATGAAACCAATTCAAAAACAGAAATGCAGAGAAATGGGGGGAAAAAAACAATACAGCACTTCAGCATAGTCCAATGTGGCAAGAGTGAATAATGGCAGCAGTTTCCATACATTTGACTCCTTAGGTTTCTTCAGCATAGCTTCACGCCCTGCTCTCCTGCCTGTGGCTTGTCTCAGGTCAGCAGGTTGTTACCACAAAAACCCCAGAAAGAAAAAAAAGTAAAGAATCAGCTTTTCAATAAAGGCACAATTATACAATCCCATACACCAGTTCTACTCACTAGCAGTGCAGTCTTGATTGTCCTTAGTCAATTTCCCAAAGAGTAGGAAAGACAAATCCCAGGTTTCAAAATATCATCAAAAATAAAGGAAAAACAGTCCTTGCTCTACTCCAGCAGCCTTAAAGAGTTCCTTATTATTGGCAGCAATGGCTTCACAGTTCTGTCCCACTCATTCCAAATCAGATTCACAAAAGGAAAACAAAACAAAAAACCCCAAACCTCTCCAGGTGAGGATAATTAAGAAACCTTTCCTCTGGCTTGCAATATGGCAAAATGGCTCAAGGAAGGAAGATTTTAGGTGGGCTTTTGTTTTCTGAGGGAAAACTGGTGGGAGGAAAGGCGTTTTGTGGGGAAAGGTGGTAAGAGAAAAGGTTGGGGATGAGTTTCACTATAGAGTCGCAGCTTTGGTGGAAATGGGAGGGGGGTTGAGGTTTTTGAGGGTCATTTAATTGGATAATGAAAGTCTATGGTTTGCTTGAGCACATCCCTACCTCGAGTGATTTTTCGGACTCTGCGATACTATGGGCCATAACAGCAAGTATGACACCATCTAGCTGGGGAATTGCAAAAGGGATACGCCATTGTTTATGATATGTTAATTGAGGTGATTTTGACATATTGACGTATTCTGTTTGTAGGTTAAAATGTTAATAAAGCTGTGGCCATGTTCTTCCACCATAAATCATATTGGGTGATAATGGAGTATGTTAAGGAAGTGGGTATTGAGAATGAAGATGAGTGCATGTGAGTTCCTCAGGGCTCCTTTTACAAAGCCGCGCTAGCGGTTTAAAGCGTGTAATAGCGCGCGCTAAACTGCCGGCTGCGCTAGCTGCTACCGCCTCCTCTTGAGCAGGCGGTAGTTTTTCGGCCAGCATGGGGGTTAGAGCATGATGAAAAGTTTCGTGCGTTAAACCCACTAGCGCGGCTTTGTAAAAGGAGCCCTAAGTTACTGACTTTTAATATCAGCACTATCATTTTTCAAATTAACGATTCAGCCATCCAACCACTAGACACCTGAATGTTACCTTTCTTTTCAGTTATCTCTTTTTTTTCTTCACTTTCATCATTTTTATTTTGCCTTCTTATTTAAAAAATAAAAATCTTTCAGCTCAAAAGGACATTTATTAGAGATGTGCATTTATTAGCGCATGCATGATTCATCAATGTGCTTTAAAATTTTTAGTGCTTGCTAATCCCATGGCAACAGGAAATTACATTTTATGAAGACATTTCCTGTTGCTGCCTCTGACTACCAATCAGCTATGCCAGGGGTGGAGCAATGAGTGGGGATGGGCAGAGTAGTAGGCTAAGTAAGTCAAACTGGTGGCGGACCCTAAATCTTCCACTGAGTGGTTTGGCCCCCTTGGCAGCTCTGGTATAGGCATATTTTTATAATGCATGCATGTAGCTCACAACTCTGCCAAAACTCCACCCAGTGCCACTTTTGGAAACATGTGCCATGGATCACATAAGGTAGGTGTTCTTTTTGGCTATGTACCTGTATGTCTGTATTCACTCACATAATGTTGTAATATTCATTTCGACAAGTGAAATATGCTTTACATGTGGATAATATTGTTGTTGGGTTTTTTTTGTTTTTTTAATGAAATAAATGACCCTCACATATTCCAGAGGAGTAAGTCATGTTAGTGTGAGTAATAAAAAGACAAGGTAGTTGGTGGCATCTCTCTTATAGACAAACAGATTTGCTGAGCTTTCAAGGGCAAGATACATTTGATGAAGTGAACTCTTGTCTTTGAAAGCTTATTCCTCAATAAATCTGTTAGTCTATAAGACGCCATCAACCTTTGTGTCATTTTACGACTTGTAACACATTTCTTTCATTTTATCTTTTCCTTATTGACCAATCATTCTTGTTTTGCCCCAGCAATGCTAGCCCGGGGGAGTCTGATTTTATTATCTTTTGACAGCTAAGGCCTAGCTAGTACCTGAATGGGAGACCACAAAGGAAAACTAAACGCTTCTGGCTTTAGAAGGCAATAGCAAATTTCTACAGTGTTAAAAAAAAGTTACAAGCACCCTGGTGGGGTTGTGAATAACCAGTTCTTGAGAACCGCAAAACAGGTTGAAAAGATATATATACTGTATATTTATTTATTTATATTTAATCTTGTTTCTCTTTCTGTTTTAAAAGATGTAGCCCTAAACCTTGAGAATAATTCTCAAGAGATTAAAGTTGGGGGTTAGGTTGAAGGAGCATGTAAGAGCGCCTTTTACAAAGCCAGGGTAGAGGTTTCTACCACAGGACAGTGAGGTATATGCTCTGACGCTCATAAGAATTTGATGAACGTTAGGGCATTTACCTCACCAGTCCATGGTAGAAACCTCTACTGTGACTTTGTAAAAGCCAGCACAAATTAGCATCTGCACTGGCATTAATTTCTTTACAGGGCAATTTGTTGAAAAGTGCTTAAAGGCCTAGACATACCAGAAAGGAAATCTCAATGAATGTCCTTTTTGCTTTAGTGAAATTACATGGAATAGCATTTTTTTTTTAAATTATTTATTGATTTACATTCGTTACGTTAATAACAAATTACAAGAAAATAAATTTAAGAAACAACAACAAAAAAAGAAGAAAACAAAGGAAATAATTATAAATTCTTAAATCATTATATAGTCCACTTTAATGAGGCTGTCCGATTCCTAAGAGGACTAAGAAAATATATCTAAGGTAAACAGTCTCAAGGTATTCATTCAGGTCAGGCGATAAACATTTAAATCACTTTATCTTCAACCAACCCATTAGTTTCTATTTCTTTCTCTAACACAGGTTTATCTTTCACAAATAACTCCAAATGAGATGGATCCACAAATATGTATCTATTATTCCCATAGGAAATTAAACACTTGCAGGGAAATCTAAGGAAAAAAATTAGCTCCCACAGCCAAAAAGCTTAGGTTTGAGCTGGAGGAGCTGTTTTCTCCGGGATTATGTCTGTTTGGCTACATCAGGAAACACTTGCAATTGCTGACCACAAAACAAAGCCTATTTCTTAGCAAAATATAGTTTCAAAACAGCCTGCAATATAGTCCTTAGAGGATTCCAGAAATTGAGATATACTGTAGGGTGGGAGGGAGGAAATATCGAGCGTACATTGAACATAAGAGAATTAAGATGAATGTTTGAATTAAATTCTATGACGCTGAATGGGTTAAATGAAACTACTGACTGGATGACGCAGGTGGATTATAGTTAAATAACATTTAGGGCTCCTTTTAAGGAGGCGCGGTAGTGGTTTAATGCACATAATATTGCGCACTAAACCTCCTGCCGCGCTAGCCGCTACTGCCTCATCTTGAGTAGGCGGTAGTTTTTAGGCTGGCGCGGGGGTTAGCTTGTGATGAAAAGTCGCACATGCTGAAGGCGCTAACGCGGCTTCGTAAAAGGAACCCTTAATCTAACTCCTTCTTTAATTGGAATGCGCTTGTCCCTTTAAACTAAACATAAGAACATAAGAAGAACATAAGAAGTTGCCTCCACTGAGGAAGACCAGAGGTCCATCTCGCCCAGCGGTCCGCTCCCGCGGTGGCCCATCAGGCCTATTGCCTGAGCAGTGGTCCCTGACTATTTCTATAACTACCTCTTGCTCCTATCCCTATAACCTACCTCTACTCCTATATGTTAGCTGTTGCCTAGCATTATGCTGGTAGATATGTCATCAGAGGGGTTTCCCTATTTTAGAGCATTGTAAGAACACCGCAGCCATTTTGTATTGTCAGCGGCAGAGTTTGTAAAGGTAGACATATATTATGGTAAGAGTTTTGTCATTGAAATTTTATTTGCTACTAGGCATTTGTGATAGATGAAAATGTATAATGACAAAAGCTTTTTTCTTTCTTTAGTATCGCCCCGACCTTGATAAAGAATAGCGAAATGCGTCGACAAGGGGATGAACTATGCACAAACTAAGTTAGTTATAAAACTATATTTATTCTATATCTGCATAACATTAATATAAAATATTAAAATTACAATATTAAGAGATGCTAAAAACGCTAGACTGGGATTGATGAGGATTTGCACCGCGGTGGGTTATACTACTCGGGTGGCAGTCTGAAGATCTTTAACAGCACTAGAATTAGTCACAGTTGGTCAATTCAACGCATTTTTTGTTTAGTTGCACTCTGTATACTGCTTTAATCACAAGGCTACTCCTCCACTCCACTGCTTCTTTTTCTCTCATTCATTCCAAGACATTGAGTCTAGATTGAATATGGGATGGGGGTTGGATTTCTTTACAATCTCACAAACCCAACTGAGCATTGTAGATCAGGGATGTCAAAGTCCGTCCTCGAGGGCCGCAATCCAGTCGGGTTTTCAGGATTTCCCTAATGAATATGCATGAGATCTATTAGCATACAATGAAAGCACTGCATGCAAATAGAACTCATGCATATTCATTGGAGAAATCCTGAAAACCCGACTGGACTGCGGCCCTCGAGGAGGGAATTTGCCACCCCTATTGTAGATGCTCTTGTCTACCATGACAATATCCATTCCAACTAGGCACAAAGATTTTTAAAAAGAGTTAAAGAAGTAATTAACATTATTTAAGCCAAAACATCTGTACATAGGGCAAAGAATCACAATTCCTCATCTCAATTAAAATCAGCTACTTTAACTTCTACCTACTCTTCTATGAGCCATGTTTTGATCACCATTAGTATGACTGCAGTTATTAAGAGAGAAGATTATGCTACCAAGGACAACTGCCTCAAACCATGACTTTTTCCATCAGCCAACTTAAAGAGGAATCAGGCAATTTTATTTATTTATTCAGTTTTCTATACAGTTCTTCCAGGGGAGCTCAGAACGATTTACATGGAATTATTCAGGTACTTAAGCATTTTTCCCTGTCCCAGCGGGCTCACAATCTATCTAATATACCTGGGGCCACGGGGGACCAACTGCCTCTTTTACAAAGCTGCGCTAGCGGCTGCCACTTGGAAACAGCCCCGAAGCCCTTTAAATCTCTATGGGCTTTGGGGCCGTTAGCGCAGGGCAGCCGCTAGCGCGGCTTTGTAAAAGAGGCCGCAAGTGATTTGCCCAGGGTCATAAGGAAAAGTGTGGGTTTGAACCCCCAACCTCAGGGTGCTGAGGCTGTAGCTCTAAACCAGGGGTGTCCAACCTATGGCCCTAGGGCTGCATGCGGCCCCATGAAGTATTTTATGAGGCCCTGGTCAAGGGCGATGCAGTGTTTTTCTCTGCTGCCCCCGGGTATTTACTATCTTGTCGGCTCCCTCCTCTGTCTTGCTGCAGCGTTTGCGCGGCTCCATAAACATTTTTTTTTTGCCAATGCGGCCCAGGGAAGCCAAAAGGTTGGACACCCCTGCTCTAAACCCTGTGTCATACTCCAACAAGGTATGGTAGAAGATAGCATGACAAACATTGTCTGATAGAGATGATAAAACATAGTTTACAAAGCATGGTAAAATATAATATGACAAAACATGGTATGGTGAGACATAGCATGGCGAGAATAGTATGGCTAAACATAGCAGGGCAAGCATAGTATTACAAAGCATAGTTAACAACATAGTATGACACGATTTAGCAAAAATGGTAAGGCAAGTGTGCATGAAACAACATAGTATGGAAGACATAGAGCAGCAAACTGTGTGGCCAACATGGCATGAGAGATTGTAGCAAGGCAGACATAGTATGACAGAACATAGTATGGTAAATATGGCACATATTTGGTAAATATGGCACATAGTATGGTAAATATGGCACAAAGATGGCGAACAGTATGACAATGTGGAAGAACACAGAAAACATGGCATGGTCAGTCATAGGAGAAAACCAGTGGAGGGCCATAATCGAAAGAAACGTCTAAGTCAAATCTCTATAAATAACATAGCTTATGCTTAACTTATAAGTATGAGAAAATGAATGCTGACTTGCTGGGGCATAATAAGATATTCAAATTGGTTTGGGGTCCATTGATATCTTTTGTAGATTTGTTATAGTTGCCCTTTATCTTTATTTTCTGTTGTTTTGTACCCACACATCCGGGGGAGGGGAACGGGTGGGGGGGGGGGAGGTATATCTTTTGTTTTGCCATTTTTCCTGATGGTAATGTTGGATGGGGAGGGAATTTTATTTTATGTTTAGATTCTGATTGTTTATAAGTGCTTATTTGATGATTATTATTATTTGTATGTAAATTGTATTGCACTTTATGTTGGCATTAAAAACTAAATAAATTTTTTTTAAAAAAAGAAAGTGATTAAGAGATTAAATAAATAAATAAATAACATATACTGTAAAACATATTCTACATTCATCTGTTTCCAAAATTCACTTAAAGCAATATAGTTACATCACATATTTAAAAAGGCTTCGGCTTAGATCCAAGATGGCCGCAGGGACGGTTAGCTGAGTGTCCTGGCTCAGACTTTCGGGCGAATAAGTAATTTACCTGTTTCTTCAACAAATTTTTCTTCGTGTCAGAATGCCAAAAAGAAGGGGTCGAAGCGCCGCTGCAGCCTCGCGGCGCCCTGACCCTGTCAGAGTCGGCAGTATCGACGAACTTCTCCGCTGGATGCAGGCAGTATCTGTGGTGGCGGCGGCTTACCCGATGGAGGCACTTGGTGGCGAGCTGCAGGTGGTCTCCCCGGGACTAGAGATCTCCCTTAGCCCCGACGCTAGAGCACCTCCCCCTCTACCTCGGACTGCCAGCTCCCCACGAGAGGAGGAGCTACTGGAAGGCGGTGAGCTCCCCTCTTGTCAGGCTTTGAATATCAGAGAGGGGAGCTTGGAGTTGGAGCAGGATTCCCGTTTGGAGAGCCCTGAGGTGTCTGAGGCTGTTACCAACAAGAGGGATTACAGCATTCAGAAGGGTCACCTACAAGAGGAGAGGTCAGTTGAATTGAGTAAAATTGTGTCTGAAAAATATACCACAATAGATAAGCCCCAAGAAATAACCCTGGAAGCAATTTGGGATCTAATGGCAGATCTGGCAAAATCTATTAAGCCTCATTTGTGCCAAGTTGAACAAAAATTAAATACCCATGATATATATATTACAAATATACAGACTGATATGCAAGAACTAAAAAATTCAAATACGGTCACCAAACAGCTTACAGAAACATTAATGCGAGATAACACAAATTTGAGAAGGAAATTGGAAGCATTGGACAACATTTCTCGCAATAACAATCTCAGACTAATTAACTTTCCCAGAGTGGCAACAATACCTCCGCGTGACATGTTGAAACAATATATGGTAGAGATATTGGGAATTTCAGAAGAACTGCTGCCGCCGTTTACCCAGGTCTACTATTTGCCTATACGAAGGGAAGAAGGACAACATTCAAAATCACAGGAATTACCAAAAGACCAAAAGTTATTAGACATTTCGACAATCTTGGAACAGTCAGACAGGGAAACCGTGACACCAGCAACTCTACTTCTTACAGTCGCCTTGGCACCAGATAAACAATGGTTATTAAGACTTTACTTTAAAAATAAATTAAAAGAATTCTTGGGACATAAAATACAAATGTTTCCTGATCTGGCACGAGAAACCCAAAAACGACGTCGAGAATTTTTGATCTTAAAACCAGGAGTTATTGCACTTGGAGCTTCTTTCTTTCTAACACACCCATGTAAATGTGTGATATTATATCAAAAGCAAAAATATGTTTTCTTTGATCCTACTCAACTGACTACCTTCTTGTTGGCTGCGCGCCTGAATGCAGGGACATCATGAGAGCTCATTGAATTAATTTGGATACTTTTCAGCTGATTGAATTTCCTGTTTTTCTTTCTTTATATTTTAATGCTCGCTGTTATTACTTCTTGGATCTATGATTTGTGGACTTGAGCTGGAGTTAAGCTACATTTCTTTTTGATAGTGGTTAAATATTACAAAATTTTGCATTTTGTGTTCTTTAGATAACTCTATCTTTCTGTACAAGTGGATACTTGATATTTTTTATGGAAAATATGATAAATAAATAATTTTTTAAAAAAAGGCTTCAAAGAAAAAATGTGCCTTCAAATGTTTATGAAAAGATAAAAGAGATTATACTGAGAACTGAATCTGGGAGAATATTCCACATTTGTGGACCTGCCACACAAAACACACAAGAAAGGACCATTTGCCGTGAAAACCTTCCTCTTTACAAACCCAGTTCCTTAACGACCCGCATCTACACCCCTGACGGATGGATCTCAAAGACACCACCTAATATACCAAACGGAATCTCAACTAAAACTCGCATGCCACCGCAAATATAACCATAATTAGTACCAGCTATTTTACCACTAAGGCCCTCTTTTACTAAGGTGCGCTAACCGATTAGCGTGCGCTAAACGCTAATGCGTGCATATTAGTCTATGGACGTGTTAGCATTTAGCACACGCTAATTCAATTAGCGTGCGCTAATCGGTTAGCGCACCTTAGTAAAAGAGGGAGTAAATCTGTATATTATGTCTACACTGTAAAAGCTGTAATCTAAACCCCCTTTGTCTACTGTAAATTGTAAATGCTGTAAAGTCTGTATTTCTCACTAAAGTTTGTCCTATCCATACTATGAATGTACTTTTCGTGAATCCATCTGATAATGTACAATGTGATCTTAACTTCTTTACAAACTGTAGGTCTACATTTATAATATATGTCATCATTTGCCCTTGCAAATTGTTGTATGTAGGCATGACGACAAGGGACCTAAAGACAAGAATGTGTGAACACAAATCCAATTTGAAGCGTGAGAGAAGTTCGGAAGTTATAGTAGAGCACTTTGCCTCCCATCAGCATTCATTCCAAGATCTCCGGTGTCTTGTTATTGATCATGAATTAAAATTTGTAAGAGGAGGAGATAGGGTGATGGATTCACCGTCTAAAAAGCACGCACCCCTTTGGTCTTAACACAATACTGAATTGGTCAGTTTTCATTTAAAAGAACATTTTACCAGGATGATATGGTTCTGTTTCCAAATGATTGTAGGGAATATTTTAACCTATGAGAACATAAGCACGTCATACAGTCTAGTGCAGTGTTTTTCAACCTTTTTACACCTATGGACCGGCAGAAATAAAAGAATTATTCTGTGGACCGGCATCGGTCCGTAGACCGGCAGTTGAAGAACACTGGGCTAAGTCATGGGCCAGACCCCGCCCATCTCCACTCCAGACCCCGCCCCCATAATAGTACTAATTGCACCTTGTACGTCCCATGCCTCATCTGGAAGCCTTCCCTCTGACGTTGGAACATCAGAGAGAAGGCTTCCGGTTCAGGCGCAGGATGCCCGTAGGAGCCGCTGCCCGTGGCTTTGTGCACTGAATCAGTTAGGAAGAGGGAGCTGGCTCGAAGATAACGCCGCATCGATCGCAACGTGGGCCGGCGGTTGAAGAACACTGTTTTGGGCCTGATGCACGTGCTGGTCCTGTGGACCGGCAGGAAATTTCTGTGGACCGGCACTGGTCCATGGACCGGTGGTTGAAGAAGTGCGCATGTGTCAGCGTTCTACTAATATAAGTGCCATTTTTTTTTATTGTGGTTTTATGTTACAATATAGCTAATGTTAATGCTAAAAGTAGGTACTTTGTCTTTTTGTTTGGATGGCTAGAACTTGAAATTAAATTTATAATACTCTTTTTTGTGTTTCTAGCTGTAGCCCGTAATAAAAAACCCTGAGGAAGCCGCTTGTTAGGGGCGAAGTGGGTCACCGTTGGATACAGTATATGGGGCTGTATCGGCAGTTTGACCAATGCCATTCTACATGAACTCAAGCTGAAAGATAAGTGCTTTTGTTCATAATAGTTGGCTGTGATTTAAGAATATAAAAAAATAAGGCATTTGCACAAAGCTATTTGCACCAGAAAGAATAAGATCGTTCTGAATTTTGCTATTTGCACAAATCTAACTGTTGAAATACTTAAAGTGTTCTCAAAAAAGGTTTTCTCTAATATAAGAAATAGTTTATAAATACAAAATTGAATGACATAATTTGAATAAAATTTTAAGCAGTAACTATTAAAATTTTGGATTAAGTGTCATATATAGTCACCTTTAAAATATGAAGGTTTTGGATCAATGAAAGATACCCTTGCACAATTCCTTATATGGATAATATCACTATGATCCTTGGAGTGGCAATTCTGAGATTCTTTCCTTCATTTAATTAATTAATTCATCTCCTGGTAGATTAACCTTTTGAGGATCTGATTGGTTGTGGTTAATCGTTTTCACTTTTTTGTACTGCTACATTTTGGGCCATTTTGAGAGTCTAAAGCCCTGCCAGCGCTGGAACTGGTTTAGTCCATTCAAGATAAGTGTTGACAATTGTGAAAACTAGTTGAGATTCCTATGAAAATTTTGCAATTTATTGTTGCCATTTATTATTATTTGGAGGAAGTAAGGAATACACAAAAAGTATTTTGGAACTGATGTTAACACATTAAGGGGACTTTTTTGAGATTTTTTTTTAAAATTAGGGATGGCAGGAGGCGTACATTTTTTAAAAAATAATCTTTATTAATTTTCCAAAGCCAAGAAAAGTGCAAAACAATATACATACATATGATAATAATCATAATAAGCACTTGTAATCAATCAATAATAATAATACAGAAAAATGAACCCCCATTCCAATCCAATTCTTCCACTAGGGAACAAAAACAAACCCTCCCTCCCCTGGATGTGTGTGAGCTCAATGAAAAATAAAAATAAAAAATAAAAACAATTATAACGAAGCCACAAAAGACATCAATGGACCCCAAACTAATTTTAATAACTTATTGTGCCCCAGCATATCAACATTCATCTTTTCATACTTATAACATAAGAATAGATTTGCCCACCAAAATGTAAAATTAAGGCGATCACAGTTTTTCCAATTGCGAGTAACCGTTTGCATGGCTCTCCCAGTCATAATAAGGAAAAGCCGACAGGAGGTATACATGATTAGAGCTATGATCCCAGGATGTGGATCTGGAATAATCTTATATTATAAGAGATCCTATGATCTGAGTAATAAATGCACTATGATATACAGCACTTACCTGCTTTGATTAATAAGTTAGATCTGTGAGCTGCTATATATGTCTTTGATGCAATTTGAGTCTGGAGTTAAGTTTCATTCGAATTTGTGAATGCACGATTATCAGCTGTTTGGCTACATCCTGCTCTTAGGAACTTTTTAGTGATATGATTTAGGGCCTCTTTTACTAAGGTGTGCTAACCGATTAGCGTGCACTAATCGAATTAGCACGCACCAAATGCTAACACGTGCATGTTAGTCTATGAACGCATTAGCATTTAGCGTATGCTAATTCGATTAGCGCACCTTAGTAAAAGAGGGGGTTAGTGTGAGCAGGATCACACTTGCAATACTGTTTTGTTATCTAGCATTAGGGACCATTCGCAAGGCCCTTAAGATCTTCTGGAGCAACCTGCGTAAAAGAGCATTGCAATAATCCAAATGTGGTAAAACAAATGATAAGTAGTACTTATCGTACATATTAGGATCTTTATGTCTGTCCCCCATACTCCTTATAATAAAGACAACTGACCATTTTAGTAGCCTTTACACTTTCTGCATTTGACTGTCGTTGATCAAACAATGCCAGTCTATTTGTCCCTAAGTGCTATGAAATTTTGCCATTCACAATGCATGCTACTCCATTTATTAAGGCGCCAATCGACAAGTAGTGCTCAGCATTTTTCTGACCGCTGCCGGCGTTATGACTGCAAATTCAAGGCTGGGCCATGTCTGGGCTTTACATTGAATTTTTGAGATTCTGCAGCAAACTACATCATAGCCGGCTATGGAGCACCACAAAAAGATAGGGTAGACTTTTTGGAAGGGGCAGGGCAGGATTAACCAATAGACCAAGTAAGCACGTGCCTAGAGCCTGAAATGGTCATGGAGGCCCGATGAAGGAGGGCATCAACATTGTTTTTTCCAAATGGCGATGGGCCCCTCCAGCATCGATCGGCAATGTGGGAACCACCCCAATTGGCAACGCAGCCCTCCCCCATCGACAGAAAGTAAGACAAGCAAGCAATGCGGGTAAGAAAGGCAATGGGAACTGTAATTGTGCAAACGGTGCTGTTTGCCCAAAGCTTCCCTCTGACGCAGCTTCTGTTTCCGCCTGGGCGCATGGTGGGGTGGGGTGGGGCAGGGGGCCCAGTGTACTTGTGTGCCTAGGGGCCCTTGATTAATCCTGCCCTGGGGGGAGGGGGGGTCCTATTTATGTGGTTATCATTATTGGTTAAGTGTTATATATCAGCACTTAACTGACCCTAGTGCCGATTCATCCTTGGAACATCTCCAAAATAGCTGGTTTAGCTGTAACCACTTCTTTCCAGTTAAATTGCTTTGAATATCAACCCCTAAATTAATATCACATGAATATACCTGTTTTCAGTAGGATTGATAAAGCACCCAGACAGAGAATTGTTTTACCATCCATAACTTTGTGACCAGTTGAGAAGCCAAGGAAAGATTGCATTGAAGGACCATGCATGCTCAAACTTGAACTCTAGTTTCTGAACAGGTCCATCCTGGCACTATCGGATGACATTACCAACATTTATCAAACCGGCTGCCTTCAGAAATCAACATTGCCTTTCATGAATACTGAAATACAGTACAGTAACTTATTTCATCACTGAATGCAAAGGAAAGGGGAGTTGAGTTGCTTAAATCATTGGCTTGAATAGAGGACTATACTGCTGTTGTTCCATCAATCCAGGCCGATGTAACCTCTTTTTTTTCCCTAACAGATTGCTTTTCTCCATTAATCTTTTATTCTGTTTTAACACATGAGAGAGAAAAAAATCTCTCTACAACTGTTATTGATGATCAAGGTTAAAATGTTTGGATGACATATTTGTAAAACGCAAACATAACACTGCACAGTATTACAGATACACTCCATCCACTTAAAATGAAAATTAAGGCCCTCTTTTACAAAGGTGAGCTAAGCGTTTTAGTGTGATATTTATTGCACGCTAAAAAGCATAGCGCATCTTAGTAAAAGAAGGGGGTATATGTCAGCATTTATAGACAGTTTTCAATGACGAAATCCTTTGCATGGTGTGCGAGTAAGTCTTTAAAACTGAGTAACTATAACCTCCTGTTTTGCTGGTTTTTAAGTTTTTGTTATGTTCATTTCTCTGTGGCAGAGGGTTGTTATCTCCAGTCCTTGACAGCACCAGACAGATCTAGTTTCTGAGTATCTGCAATATGCAAATTGACCTGATTCTTGGACCAAATATATGCAGCAGTTTCTGATGAATATTATTTGTGTCAAGTAATGGTATGCTTCCCACTTTCAGTGGGAAAAAAAATAATCATAGACCAAATGTAATGTAATGTAATTTATTTCTTATATACCGCTACATCCGTTAGGTTCTAAGCGGTTTACAGAAATTATACATTAAGATTAGAAATAAGAAAGGTACTTGAAAAATTCCCTTACTGTCCCGAAGGCTCACAATCTAACTAAAGTACCTGGAGGGTAATAGAGAAGTGAAAAGTAGAGTTAGAGGAAAAATAAAAATAAAATAAACATTTTAACAAGACAGCATTGATCTAAATACTTTGGAAGGTAGAAGAGAGGAGAGAAAGGAATAGAAGCAGAAGGGGGAGCCGTTGAACAGTAGAATTCTGGAGAAATTTAAATGATAGAAATAGAACAAAACAAAGACAAAAGGCAAAACAATAGATAAGATTAAAGATAAATCATAAGCTGGAAAGAAAAATAAAATAAAACTTTGTCTTCAATCCACGGTTTCAGCGTCAGTGATGAAGTGGAGCAAGTAAGTTTAGGAGGAGCGATTGACGTTTCCAGAAAGGGCTTCTTCAGGGAAGAGACTTGGCAGACAGTCCCAGGATGCCTATGTCTCCTCCCCTGCGATGTTCTCCCATCCATGCATTCCCTCCCAGACACACTGCCCGTGCCCCAGCCGCTCCAAGGAGGCTGCCCCAGATGAGGCCCATGGTGAATGCAGGATTCTCTCCTCTGCGGTAAAGCCGCCCGGAGCCGACAGTCGATCTTCTTAGCGGATTGCATGGGGGGAAGAGTTCACACTCTTGGTAGGATCGGGTCTGTGTGCTCTCGGTGGTTGTGGCTGGTCTCGTTGCTGCTTAGGTGTAAAAGCAGTTGATCTCCACTGCTGCTGATATTTAAAAGCAGGCAGATTGATCTCTCCAATGGACTGCAGGGGGAGGAGTTCACACTCCTGGCAGGATCGGGTCTGTGGGCTCTTGGTGGTTGCGGTAGGTCTCGCTGCTGCTTGTATGTAAAAGCAGTTGTTTTTCTACTGCTGCTGATATTTAAAGCAGGTAGATTGATCTCTTAAACGGGATATAGGGGGAGGAGCTCACATGCCTGGTTGGATCGGGGCAAGGGCTCCTATTATAGGCTGCTTAGGTGTAAAAGCAGTTGATCTCCTACTTCTGATAATATTTAAAAGCAAGCATATTGATTTTTCCAACGGAATGCTGGGGGAAGAGCTTACTTGTTTGGCTGGATCAGGGCAAAGGGCTCTCGGTAGTGGTGGCTGGTCCTGTTGCTGCTTAGGTGTAAAAAACAGTTGATCTTCCTAGTAGACTGCAGGGGGAGGTGGAGCTCACACTCTTGGCTGGATCGGGTCTGTGTGCTCTTGGTAGTTGCGGATAGTTCCGCTGCTGCTGAGGTGTAAAAGCAGTTGATTTCCCACTGTTGCTGATATTTAAAAGCAGGTAGATTGATCTCTCCAATGGACTGCAGAGGGAGGAGCTCACATGCCTGGCTGGATCGGTCCTGCTGCTGCTTAGGTGTAAAAGCAGTTGATTTTCCTAGCGAACTGCAGGGAGGGTGGAGCTCATATTTTTGCAGGACCGGGACTGTGGGTTTTTGGTGGGTTGGTCCCGTTGCTGCTTAGGTGTAAAAGCAATTGATCTCCCACTGCTGCTGATATTTAAAAGCAGGCAGATTGTCCAGGGAGAGGAGCTCTGCACTCAAACTGCCATCTTCCTTGCCTCCAAGTTCCGGAATCTTGTTAGTTAGTATGTTAGTATGAAATTAATTATTCTGCGTAAACAGTGCTGTAAAGACTTTTCCATTCCTTAATGGGTCCTTAGTCCGTTAACTATCACTCAATATGTAAAAAAAAAATTTTATTTGAATGGATTGTAGCTTTCATTATCTTTAATCTTCTGTGAGAAACCAACATTCAAAATTCATGCTGCCCTGTGGCCAGCTTGAGTTTTGTCGAAACCATCAATTGCTTGAAGGGCTCAAGAATTTGAACCCAAATTTACCAGCAGTGTTCAGCATGCAGTCATGGGCCATGGGCCCATGAGAAAATGGAGGAGTCTTTACAACAGTTTTTGCATGGAATAATTTGACATCAATTACTGGGCCCCTTTAAATTTCATACTTATTAGTAATGAATAGACATACAACAAAAGAAAATAAGGAAGATAAAATGGCACCTTTTTATTGGATTAACATAATACATATTTTGTTTAGCTTTTTAAGGCTGATTTGGATTAGAAATGAGCAAAATATGACAAATAGAATTTACTGTACATTATGTATGAAACATGAAAGCATTCCAATGACAGCCTCAAGGGGCAAAATGGGAATGGGGGTTGGGGTGAGAAACAGCAAGAGATGGATGGGTGATTATAGAGTGACAAAACAGTAAAAATTTGGTGTATATATTTTTTTTTCCTCACTGAAGTGAGGCATATACAATTACTTGTTCAGGTGACTTCACTAGACTCATTGAGGTAGGGTTGCCAGATTTCCTCTTTTAAAAAGAGGCCTGCCCCATTCCACCCCAGTCCGCCCCATTCCACTTCCATCTCCACCTTGTTCTGCCCCAAGCCCTGCCCCCCAGCTGAACCTCTTGTCTCCTTCACCAAGGTCTGGAGGGCCTCTGCACATGCGCGGATGTCAGCGCACTATCACACATATGTCATCGCACTGATGTCCATGCGCACATGTGATGTCATTGCATTGATATCCGTGCATGTGCAAAGGGCCTCCAGACATCTAGATGTATATTGATGATGTCACAATGATGTCAAGATCGTGCATCAGACACGTCCATTTGCACAGCCATTATGAGTAGGGATTTTCTTCTTATTTTCTTAATCTTTTGGGAATGAGGTTTAGTATGCTATATATATTTCATGTGCTTTGCTTATTATTATTATCAAAGAGGAGTCCTCTTTACAACCCCCCCCCAAATAGAAGGTTTACTATGCAATATATATATTTTTTGCATGTGCTTTGCTAAAATAATGCATTTTATATGCATTTTATATTTTGACCTTTATATCAAACTGGAGTCCTCTTTACCTCCAAAAATAAAGCCCCATTCACCTATATGTTAACACCTCTGGAACGCCTAAGTGACGCCTAAGTCATGTTCACCTAACTCATGTCCACCTAATGCCCAAAAGTAGACACCCTCTCTTTTACTAAGATGTGCTAACTGATTAGCATGTGCTAGCTAAACGCTAACGTATCCATAGACTAAAATGCATGCATTAGCATTTAGTGTGCGCTAATCGGTTAGCACACCTTAGTAAAAGAGGTCCTTAGTTTTGCAATGTCTAAATTCTAGGCATTAAGATGCTGGGCGGTTTATGATTTTGCAAATGGATGTCTATATCAAAGCCACGCCTACACCATGCCCACACCTATCCCGTTAGGTGAAACTTTTTTCTGATAGGCATCCACAAAACTATGGATGCCTTTGGCCATCCAAGTGTCAATTATTGCTTGTTAAAGTAGTTAATTGGGCTTATTATCCACTTTATTTGGACACCTGTCAATGGATGTCCACATTGTGGCCACCCAAAGTTAGACGTCCTTCACAGAATCTGGCCCTAAATGCTTCGACGCTCATAAGAAATCTGAGTGCTGGAGGAGCGTCGGAGCATTTAGTGCTTTGGGCCACGGTAAAAACTTCTATCGTGGCTTAGTAAAGGGGGGGCTAATGCACCTTGAGTAGTGTGAAATATTCTCCCAGTGCAATTCTGGTTCCCACATCACAAAAAAGATATAACAGAATTTGAAAAGGACAACCAAAATGATCAAGGGGATAGAACAACTTTCATATGAAGAAAGGCTAAAGACATTAAGGCCATGGGAGTGGCATTGGTGGGTCAGGGACATTCCATAAAGCTGCATGTAGTGTTATAGAATAATGGGTCGCTGTGTCCAACTATGGCACCAGGATTTACACCAGGTTTCTGAAGACATAAGTCGGACACCCAGACATGTGCCCTTTATAAAATGGCATTTAGCACAATCTTTTCCAGCACCCATTATAGAATTCCCCCCATGAGTGGCTAAACTTCTGCTAACTGATATTAATTGATGCTAATAAAATATCCATGTTATCCACAAGATACTCCCTGAAAATCTGTACTCTACAAACTCTTCCATCAACGTAGCAGTCATATTCAGTAGACTCTCAGTTAACCGGCACCAATGGGGATTGATAGATGCCAGATAAATGTAGTTTGTTGTTCATTGAGAGTTACTATTAAAAATAGGCCTAACTAATATTATATCTAGGGTTACCAGATGTCTGGAATTCCCCCAGACATGTCCTCTTTTTCAAGGACACATCTGGGGGTCAGTAACCGCTTTGTCCGGGTTTTGAAAAGCTTCCCCGAAATCACATTGGACAGGAGGGCATTCGCACAGGAGCAGGCAGCGGGGGTGGGCTGAGCGGGCCTGGAGGCAGGTATAGGGGGTCCAGATTTTACTAAACTAAAATCTGTAACCCTAATTATACCCCATAATATGCCATACTATAAGCTGTTCCAAACAAACTACTGGATATGTGGTAGGAAAAGCATGGGTATACTCAGGTGTGGCGTGCCAAGTTTACACTTAAATTTCCACCAGAAATTTATTTTATATTCATTTTTATGTAAAGTATTACAGTATTTCCTTATTTATTTTTTTGCTGGTTGCTTGAGTTCTAGTTAACAGAGAGTCTACCGTATTTGAATGCAAAGAAGGCAAATATGATCTCAAAAGTGCATGGTTTTGGTGTTAATTTAATATAAGGTAATCACAGCCTAAAAAGATTCCAATCATCCTCAACCTCTTAATAATAATGAGAAAACCACAAATATGTTACATGGGGTAGAAGAAAGGAGCAAATAATTAGGATCCTCATGCCACAATGTATTACAATATCCAATCACTAGGAACAGCATCAAGGGAGTTTGGGGGTGCCAGATAAAGTTTGATCAAGTTAATTTTGTAGTGCAAAACCTGAATCTAAATGCTTTGTTTAGATCTTTAGAATTGTTTTAGCAATCCAGGTATAGAAATGTTTGTTTATTGCAATGTGTTCTGCTGTTGCTATAGTTACAAACCCAGATTGAGAAAATTACATAGTAGAGGAAAAACATAATAGGTCTCTGCAATTCTTCTGATTATATTTATCTTCCATCTCTTAAGTGGAATCCACTAGCACAACCACGTGGGAAAACAAGCTTTGCTTTGGAGCGAGAAAGAACGATAGGGAGTGAAGAGGGGGAGACAGTAATAGAAAATATGAACCATTTTATTAACAATTTTATTTGCCATATACCAGTGTACATATTATTTAATCACTATCAGGTCCTTTTACTAAGGTGCGTTAGCCATTTTAGCGCACGCTAAATGCTAACGCGTCCATAGACTTATAAAGGGCGTGTTAGCGTTTAGTGCGCATATATTTAGCTAACACACCTTAGTAAAAGGACCCCTATAGAAGTCAAATAGGTAAAAGGATAGTAGCTTAATCATTTCAAGAAATGTCCATCTCCTAGAAATGCATGCCATGCTTGGTTTCAAGCCTTGTCAGGAGGGTCTAGAGGAAATATAATTTATATATATATATATATATATATATATATATATATATTTTTTTTTTATTTATATACCACTTATACCTAAATGGTTTATACTCAAGTATTTTTCCCTATCTGTCCCAGTGGATTCACATTCTATCTAATATACCTGGGCAATGGGGGATTAAGTGATTTACCAAGGGTCACAAGCAGCAGCATGGGATTTCAACCCACAACCCCAGGGTGCTAAGGCTGTAGCTCTAACCACTGCATCACAAACTTCCTAATTACTACACTGCACAAATTATTCCTTAAAATACACTATATCATTAGTTACCACCCTTCAGTGACCATTTCCTTAGATTTTATGAATTCAAAATAAATGTTTTATAACTTGAAATTTCATAATAGGGTTACATTTTAGAGATTGAGATAAAAAGGCTGCTTTGCTGACCTCATTGGAATAACTACAAGACGGCATTGTATCTTCCAAAACAGACAATATTTGTTTATTGGTAGTATAAGAACTTACAATTGTACAGCAGCACAGGCATATCAGAAAAATATATATTGTCAGTTCAGAATATGCAATGGAGAGAAGAATTTGCTCTCATATGCTTAGCAGGGGGCTAGCAGTTCCCCGTAGCATAAGTAAGTGAATCTTTCTCTGGCTTTACTTAGAATGCACGTGTTTTTTATACAGAGAAATTCTTCCTTTGTTCCAAGAAAGGCCATCCCCGAATTCTACTTATGTACTTCCCTATTGGTACATAACATAATGTAAATCTAACTCCTCTTTTCCTCAGTCCACGCCTCTCTCACTTCCACCAGGTGCCTTGGGAAAAAAAAGAGAACTTCTGGTGAACTGTCCTCCCTCAGCACGGAGACATGCATCTTTTAATTAGCGGTTGTACAATTCTGTGCATATTCGAGCTGGTGTCCTTGTAAGATGAAAGTAGCTGTTTAGTTCCCATAGCTAGGTCTGGAGGCAGGAAGTCCATGGTTTGGTACCAAGTTCTTTCATCTCGTTACACCCACATGAGCAGAGCTCCTTGCTCATTAAAAGTTTTATGGCTCTTTCGGGTGCCTATGAAGTCATACAGCACTGATAACAGTTCATTAGAACCTTGGAGGGAAATCCTCCCAGCAGGGAATGGTAACAAAAACATCATTGTTAGCATTGCAAAAGGCTGTAGATGATGACAGACAGCAAGGTACAGGCAGGCTTATGGGAAAATATAAGTCTGTAGTTTCCAGCATAGTGTCCAGCATACATAAGTGAAAATATAGGTCTGTAGAATCCAGTTGAATAATCCGTATGTCCAGGATATACAATGTCAAGATGATGGACAGCAGACATACTATAAAAATAAGCTAAGCCGATTGCACTCCCAGCTATTTTCTGAAATTTACTACATATTGGGGCAAATTCTATAATGTCCTGATTGTAGGCAGTGGTAGGCATCCTACAGCTGTCTAACCAGCCAATCGGGACATACGTTTTCTAAAATAAAACCCCGAGGCAGGCTACCTATAATATAGGCTTCTGTTGCGGGTACAGGGAGGCATTTAGGGACACTTAGGCCCGGATTCTGTAAAGGACACCCGTCACAGGCATCCTATACAGAATCAGGCCTACACCCGCCCAAACTAAACCCGATTCTGTAACCATGTTGCAGATGCCGGTTACAGAATTGGGTTTGTTTAGATGCGGCTGCTATAAATTGCGGCAAGGGATCTCCCTGCTGCGATTAGTATAGTGGCCACAGCTATGGCTGGCAGTATCCCCTCTCCCCCATCCCTGCTGATCATGGCAAGAGGGTGCCCAACCCCTCCTGCCCAAAGAACCCATGATCGCCGTCAGGAAGGTGCTCAACCCTTCCTGCCGGTAGCTCCCGCCCCTGAAGATCGCCAGCAGGAGGGTACCCAACCCCTCCTACTGGATCCCCAATGACCCCCCCATCAAAATGCTCCAACCCCCCTACCCAGATCCCTACCCCCCAATGATACCCCCCCCCACCCCAGAACCCATCCGCCTCGGGCTTACCCGCAAGTTGGCTGGACGGGTCCTCGCACCGTCCAGCCAGCAAGCCCGCCTCTGTTCAATTGAGGTGGGACTGCCCCTCCCCTGCCCAACCCACAGGATCCTAGGGCCTGATTGGCCCAGGTGCCTAAGGACCCTCCTATGCTTTCTATCAAGGAAGTGGGAAAGACTGGCTTGCAGTGGTGGTATTGGAGAGGAGGAACCAAAGTCGCGGGTTTCTACTGAAAATGTAGAGGCATATTTTGCAAAAACTTGAACCCGACTTTTGGATCAGATTCATTGCCGAATTTGAAACTGAACCAAAATTTGGTGAGCTTCTGATTTTTAGGTACTAATAGAGCATGTATTTGGAGACCATACTATAAAGGACAGTAGGTGCAGTATGTGAATCATATATTCTATAATTTTTATTCATTTAATTGTGTATCCCATAGCATTCTCATGAGGCTGCTTTGGGCGGTCTTGGCAGCACTTGTGATGGAGCAGCGGCACAGGATAGGAATGAGTGAGATTCATTGGTGTCACTAGATCTCCAGTCCTTTCTAGTATAGGCTCAAGAATGGTCTATGGGTAGGATAGAGAGGGAAGTGTTCTTGGAGATGGTGGAGAGAGAGGAGGTGCTGTTGGGGGAAGGATTGACTCAGGAGGGGGACTTTTTGTCTAGTGTTGGAGAGGGAGTGAGGGGAGTTTAATGTACAGCTTTGATTTCTGCATAAATTTCAGCCACAAATTTGTTTTGGCAGAAACGGAAGATTCTGGGGTTAGTCAGGTTCTAGTCTCACCCCCTCTTTTACTAAGGTGTGCTAACCGATTAGCGCGCACTAAACGCTAACGCGTCCATAGACTACCCTACACACATTAACATTTAGCGTGCGCTAATCAGTTAGCACACCTTATTAAAAGAGGGCCTCAGTATCTCTGCCATTTAATTTGTGTCAAGTCTTCTCCTAAATTCTTGTCCTGGTCTGCCATTCCATTTCTTCTCTCTCCTCTCGTCTTTCTTTCCTTTCTTCTCTACATCTGTCTGGCACTGACTTTGTTTTTTAAAGATTTTTTTATACTTTTCTCTGTGTTTATGTCTGCCTATTTCATTTTATTCTCATTCTCCTTTTCTCTCAACCTCTAATCCTTAGCCTCCTCCTTTCCTCCTTTTCTTTTCATCCTTTCTTCTGCATTCCCATTACCCCCTCTGTTTCTCTTCTTCCCCAGTTTGCTATTCACCCACTTCCTTGGGCCATCATTTACAGCCTCTGTTTCACTGTCTTTTAAATCCCATTACCGCCTTTGCTCAATTCCTCCAGAAATGCATCTTCTTCCTCTCATATCTCTCCCCCAGTACCCTTATCCCTTTTCAGTACTTCACATCTTCTTTCAGTTTATCCAGGCAGTGGTGATTCCCATCCCATCTCTCTCATCCATAATTCCTTGGTCAGCTCCACAACAATCAACCATTCAATCATCAAGTCCATAGTCATTTCTGGTCTGTTCCCTTAAGCCCCTGGGTCCAGTTATCTTCTCTGTTTCTTTCCTCCCTGGAAGTAGTTAGAGTAGGAGTGCCCAATAGGTCGATCACGATCGATGAGTAGCTCGCCAAGGCAAAGTGAGTCGATCACCCAGGACTCACTTTGCCTTGGCAATCTATCGGGCCGATCAGTCTTCCTCTCCCTGACGTCAATTCTGCCGTCGGAGAGGAAGTTTGGGCCAGCCAATCGCTGCCTGGCTGGGCGGAACTTTCTCTCCGACGGCAGAATTGACGTCGGGGAGAGGAATGCTGGTCGGCCCAAAGCAGGGAGAGCATGGGGCAGCGTCGGCGTCGGCTTTGGGGCCTGTTATCCATTGGTGGCGGTTTGGGTCCTGTTCCCCGATGGCAGCAGCAGTGGCAGTGGCTTGGGGAAGGGCAGGGAGAAAGAAAGAAAGGGGCAGGCAGGGAGACAGAAGGAAAGAAGAGAAACAGAAAAAAAGAAAGGGGGCATGAAGAGAGAAAGAAAGGTCAGGGAGAGAGAAAGAAAAAGTTGGGGGAGGGAATGAGGTGTGGAGGAGAGGAAGCATACAGGCTGAAAGAAAGATTGGATGCACAGTCAGAAGAAAGTGCAACCAGAGACTCAAGAAATCACCAGACAAGGTAGGAAAAATGATTTTATTTTAAATTTAGTGATCAAAATGTGTCTGAATTTATATCTGCTGTCTATATTTTACAATATGGTCCCCTTTTACTAAACCGCAATAGTGGTTTTTAGCGCAGGGAGCCTATGAGCATCGAGAGCAGCGTTGGGCATTCAGTGCAGCTCCCTGCGCTAAAAACTGCTATTGTGGTTTAATAAAAAGGGAGGGAGGTGGGTATTTGTCTATTTTTGTATGGTTGTTACTGAGGTGACAGTGCATAGAGTCATCTGCTTTGACCTCTTTGAAAAAACCCTGGAATAGAAATGATAATTAACAATTCTATGCATACAGTGTGCGTTGTGTTTTTTTTAAATTTTATTGTTGGTAGATCATTTTGACTTGGTCATTTTAAAAGTAGCTCCCGAGTCCAAAAAGTGTGGACACCCCTGAGTTAGAGTTTATAAACAAATGCTATGTGATACAAAACAATATTACTCTTTTGCACATAATAATGTGCTAACCCAAACAACCAAGTTATTTATTATTGTGTACCAGTAAACACAGGAGCCCAGACAGGTAATAGAATGATATTTACCATAAGCCAGTGAGTTTGCAAAATTTTTGAAAGCAAAGTTGAGTCTCTGCAGTGAGATTGGATCAAAAGGCAGTTGAAAGATGGAAAACAAAGCTCTCCATCTCATTTTGTGGGACTTAAGAACATAAGAATTTGCCGCTGCTGGGTCAGACCAGTGGTCCAACGTGCCCAACAGTCCGCTCCTGTGGCAGCCCCCAAGTCAAAGACCATTGCCCTGAGACCAGCCCTACCTGCATACGTTCCGTTTCAACAGGAACCCTTCCAATTTTGTCTTAAATCCTTGGAGGGTGTTTTCGCCTATAACTGCCTCCTGAAGAGCGTTCCAGTTTTCCACCACTCTCTGGATGAAGAACTTCCTTACGTTTATATGGAATCTATCCCCTTTTAACTTTAAAGAGTGCCCTCTCGTTCTCCCTACCTTGGAGAGGCTGAACAAAATGTCTTTATCAACTAAGTCTATTCCCTTCAGTATCTTGAATGTTTCTATCATGTCCCCTTTCAGTTTCCTCTTTTCAAGGCAACTCCTCCAGCCCCTTTACCACTTTACTCGCTCTACTCTGGACCCTTTCAAGTAGTACCGTGTCCTTCTTCATGTACAGCAACCAGTTCTAGACACAGTATTCCAAGTGAAGGCATACTATGGCCCAGTACAGCGGCATGATAACCTTCTTCAATCTGTTTGTGATCCCCTTCTTAATCATTTCTAGCATTCTGTTTGCCCTTTTTGCTGCCTCTACGCATTGCGCGGACGGCTTCATCGACTTGTCGACCAGTACTCCCAAGTCTCTTTCCTGGGAGGTCTCTCCAATACTGCCCCGGACATCCTGTATCCTGTATTCGTGAAGATGAGGCAGCAAATCTTCCATTGGTGTGGGAGAATTTTAGCATGACCCATCTAGATAAAACAGTTAACATCCTACAAAGAAAGTCATTGGCAAGCTGTCCTTTAGATCATATTATAGTCCCTAATACTAAGTTAGTCGAGAAGTAGGTACTTTCTGTATTGAATAAACTGGTAACTTCTTCCTTAAGGAATGGCCATGTGCCAAATATTTTCAAACACGCTTCAGCTCATCCTTTAAGAAAGAAGCTAAATATTTCATCATCTGATTTTTCTAATTATTAGCCTATTTAAAATCAGCCTTTTTTTAGCAAAATTAATTGAGCAGGTAATAAGGCATCAAATTATTATTTGTTGCCGTATAATATATTAGATCATTTTCAGCATGGTTCTAGGAAGAATCATGGCTCTGAAACTCTACTGTTTTCATTGCTTGCCTCACTTTTAAAAAGCCTTGAGGATCCTTTTACTAAGGGGTCCTTTTACTAAGGCGCACTAGTGCATCTTAGCGCGCGCTAAATGCTCCCACGTGGCAATGCATCCATAGGATATAATGGATGCGTTAGCAAGTGTTAGCACTTAGTGCACGCTAAGATGCACTAGCACGCTTTACCCCCTCTTTTACAAAGCTTTTTAGCACGCGCTAAACACTAACACGTGCATGTTGTCCTATGGACGTGTTAGCGGTTAGTGCATGTGTTGATTTAGTGTGCGCTAAATCCACGCTAAAACGCTTAGCACGCCTTTGTAAAAGAGAGCCTTAGTAAAAGTATTGCTTATTTACTGTTATTGACATTATGGCATCATTCAGTACTGTCATTCCACCCTCACTTCCTACTCGTCTGAGAGAAGTTGGAATTGATGTTTTGATCCTTTTCCTGGTTTCTCTTTTATTTATTTATTTATCTAGGCACACCCAGTATATTCAAATCAAGGAAGATATTAACCCTTACCCTTGGTACCACATAAGGATAACTTATATCAAACACTGTAACTTTCTGTGTGTCGAATTAGGTATAACTTGTACTGGAAACCTTGCATTGTAAGGACAACCATAGCAAATTGTAACCAGAAACTGTATAAAGTGGAACCTTGGTTTACGAGCATAATTCGTTCCAGAAGCATGCTCGTAAACCAAAATACTCGTATATCAAAGCGAGTTTCCCCATAGGAAATAATGGAAACTTGCTTTGATATGTTTCCCCCCCCCCCCGAGGCCAGCAGTGCTGCTCCCCCCCCACTCGCAAAGGCACTCCCCGCACGAACCGGCACTCCACCTGCCCTCCGCGCAAACCGTCACCCCCCGCCCGAACAACTTGAACTTACCCCCCCACCCATCTGGCACTGGCACGCAGCCCACAGGACGTGCCGGTGCCACTAGAAGATCTTCCTGCCTCTGCCGGGCCTTGAGCATGCATCTGCGCATGCTCAAGACCTTCTAATTCTCCCTCTCGCCGAGATTCTCGGAGATCTCTGAGAATCTCGGCGAGAAGGAGAATTAGAAGGCCTTGAGCATGCACAGATGCAAGCTCAAGGCCCGGCAGAGGCAGGAAGATCTTCTAGCAGCACCGGCACGTCCTGTGGGCTGCGTGCTGGTGTCAGACGGGGGGGGGGGGTAAGTTCAAGTTGTTTGGGCGGGGGAGCCAGTTCACGTGGGGGGGGGGGTGCCGGTTCGAGCGGGGGGCCTTTGCGAGCGGGGGGAGCGATGCTGGTTATCGGGGGGGGGTGCTCGCAAATCGAATCAACACTCGGTTTGCGAGACATGTTTTGCTCGTCTTGCAAAACACTCGCAAAACGAGGTTTGACTGTATTATCATTAGCCCCTAGAATGTATCAAGTTAGGATAAAAACTTGTACAGAAATTATGTATGTTAAACCTGTAACCTGTTCTGAGCTCTTTGGGAACAACAGGCTAGAAAAAGAATAACATAAATAAATAAATATAATCCTTGAAACAGGGCATTCCTACAGTTTCATCTTCACGTTTTAACATTAGAGAGTGACACATAGACAAAGATTTATCCCCGTCCCCTCACTGTCCCTGCAGAGAAGCACATTTTCCATCCCAGTTCCCTCACCGTCCCCGCAGCCTTAATTTTCTTCCCCTCATCTCTCCCCTCACATCAGAAAGATGATTTTATGCAATTTTATGGGTCTAAGGCATTGCAAATAATCATTTTAAGTCTATAGTGTGTTTTTTTTTCTATCTTATATTTTGATTGAAAGAACAATAAAAGTATAACTTGTGAGATATTCTGGATTCTTCATTTTTCACAGAAAATCAAACATCAGCTCAAATCTTGTGATATTTATTCCATACAATAATTCTAGTTCTAATTATTCATCTGCAAAACATGGAATTTTAATTCTTATTTAATTCTTGTTTTGTCAATGGTGAAAATTTTTAGTTTTTATTCAGTCCTGTCCCAAAACGTGTGGTTCTTATTCAGTTCACAAACTCATGACAAATAATTTTAGTTCTCCCAAAAATTTTAGTTCTTATTCAGTTCATAAAATCACAACAAATAAAGCAAGAAGTATATATATATATTTTTTTATTATTGTGAGAAAAACAGACCCAATTGCAAACATATCAAGAACAGCCTTCAGAATATCACATACAAGTAACTTACTCATCCCCTTTTTATTTTTATTTTTTTACAAAGCTGGATTGCCGAGCAGCGTGAGCTAAATGTCAAGCTGCCCAAAGGAATAGAATGAGTGGCTCGGCATTTAGCTTGTGCTGCTCGGCAGTGCAGCTTTGTAAAAGGGAGGTTTTGTGGTTTTTTTTTCAGTGTAAAAGCAAACCAATAGTACATGGCTTAGTGCTTTCCTCAGTGTGAAGCCAAACCAAACACCATAAATAGACAATGTCCATTTCCAAGCAACAAAAAAAGCCACCAAATAAAGAAAATAAAAATTCAAGTACAGCCCTCAGAATATCGTACACAAATAACTTAGGGCTCCTTCTACAAAGCTGTGGTAGAGGTTTCTTTCTACCACAGGCCAGAGGTAAATGCACCAATGCTAATAGGAATTCTCTCCCTCTGGTTGGCTTCCCTCCCTCCCTTTAACCTCTGGCTGGAAGGCTGGCTTGATTGCCAGCCCCTCCCTCCCTCCATGCACTCTTTCCAGCCACTCCCTCCCTCCCTCTCACTTTCTCTTTATCCTCTCCTATCCCCTCCCCTCTACACCACAATCTCTTCCTCCCTTACCCCTCCCAATATCACAACCCTTCCACCTCCCTCATTCCCAGTGCCACCCTACCTTGTGGTCTAGTGGCCTCTTTGGGGGCAGGGAAGAATGTAACACTTTCCTGCCCTATTGCTGTTGAACCGCCGCCACCACTGCACCAAAAGATTTTCAAGATGGCTACTGAGACTTCATGTGGCAGCCTCAAAAGACTTTGTGAGGAATAAAGGAAGAATAAAGAAACACTTCATTTACTTTAGCTTCTATATCATCTTTATCTTACCTGTCTTAGAATATAGGACAGGATTGCCACGTTCAGCTCTTGAGGGCTGCAAGCTGGCCAGATTTTCAGTATTTTACAAATGAATATGCATGAGAAATATTTGCATATTGTTGAAGGGGTGAGCATACAAACCTCTTTCATGCATATTCATTAGGGAAATCTTGAAAAAATAAAATAAAAATCTGGCTAGAACAATCAATTGTCAAAATACAAGGAAACAAAGTAAATCATATTCTACTATAGTCCTCAAACAGAGAAGAAACCAACAGGATATCAACAAGAAAATCTAATAATTGCACTATGTAACAAAATATTTTTTTTGTTCTTAGGTACATAAGAACATAAGAATTGCCACTCCTGGATGAGATCAATGGTCCATCGTGCCCAGCAGTCCGCTTCTTTGGAGGCCTCTAGGTGAAAGACCAGTGCCCTAACTGAGACCAACCCTACCTGCATATGTTCCGGTTCAGCAAGAACTTGTCCACCTTTGTCTTGAATCCCTAGAGTGTGTTTTCCCCTATAACAGCCTACGGAAGAGCATTCCAGTTTTCCACCACGCTCTGGGTAAAGAAGAACTTTCTTACGTTTGTACAGAATCTATCTCCTTTTAACTTTAGAGAGTGCCCTCTCGTTCTCTCTACCTTGGAGAGGGTGAACAACCTGTCTTTATCTACTAAGTCTATTCCCTCAGTATCTTGAATGTTTCGATCATGTCCCCTCTCAGTCTCCTCTTTTCAAGGGAGAAGAGGCCCAGTTTCTCTAATCTCTCGCTGTACAGCAACTCCTCTGGCTCCTTAACCATTATGTTGCTCTTCTCTGGACCCTTTCGAGTAGTACTATGTCCTTCTTCATGTACGGTGACCAGTGCTGGACGCAGTATTCCAGGTGAGGGCGTACCATGGCCCGGTACAGTGGCTTGATAACCTTCTCCGATCTGTTTGTGATCCCTTTCTTAATCATTCCTAGCATTCTGTTTGCCCTATTCACTGCCGCCACTCATTGCGCAGACAGCTTCATCGACTTGTCAACCAGTACTCCCAAGTTTCTTTCCTGGGGGGTCTCTCCAAGTACCTCACCGGATATCTTGTATTTGTGTATAAGATTTTTGTTACCGACTTGCATCCCCTCAAACTTTTCTTGCATGACTAGGATACTGATAATTTGAAATTTACCTTTTTTGCTAAACATTCCAGATTGATGATTCCAAACTGAGTAAACTTAGGGGCCCTTTTGACTTCTAGGCTCAAGCATACATCTTTTGCTTAGTACTTTTCTCTCAAATCATCTCTGACTTTATACAAGATAGAAAATAGTGCCTGTTGTGCATTCTTTCACTTTTTTTTTAGTCCGATACTGATGATCAGCCATGGAATTTGACAAAAGGATGGTGGAAAAAGAATGTTTATCCACCTGTCAAAATTTCCACATCAAAACCAAACACAGTGGGCCTCATGAAGAGGTATAGCCTGTTTTGGAGTTATGCTTCCAGCTATATGGGCCTTCCAGGATTCATTTAATGCAAATTTTACCAATCTGTTGAATCAAATCAGATTTCCTATCCCCTCTCCTTCAATGCCCTTAAACCTACCTTTCTAGTAAACCTAGGGGGGAAAATGGGTCAGATCTTATGCAGATGAAGTACCGTTAGCTACAAGAGGCCATGTTGATGAAACTGTGTGGCACAGTGGTTAAAGCTACAGCCTCAGCACCACACTGCTGCTTGTGACCCTGGGCAAATTACTCAATCCCCTCACTATCCCAGGTACATTAGATAGTGAGCCTACCAGGACAGACAGGGCAAATGCTTGAGTATCTAAATAAATTCATGTAAAACTGTTCTGAACTCCCTTGGGAAAATGGTATAGAAAATTGAATAAATAAATAAATTCCCTCTTGTTAGAGCTTAGAGCTCAGTTGCCAATTTTTTTTTGGTAATAATATAATGGAGAAGGAAGGATGATGTGGAGATGAGGTATGGTATCCTAATTGAGGTTATTGTGAGGGGGTAAGAGGGAAGGGGATTAAATTGTGAGCATTTTTGTAAGTTGCCTGATGTCCTTATATAATTATGGCACATCAAGTAACTAAACCAAATCAGATCCACAAAAATCAATATCAATTCTGCCAGCTATGATCCTCTGCAAGTCAAGAGAGGTTGCTTATACTCTAATGCAGCTCTACCAAGTCAAGGAAGCCACATCACACTTTTAAAAAAATCCCTTTCTACTACTAATCTCTATTTGGAAATTTGAATTATCTGAATTCATTAACTTTCTGGAACTGAAATGCACCCTACAAACTGCGAAGGTTTAAAATGAATGCTGCCTGTACAGAAAAAAAAAAACCATAGGAATGTTGAATCATCATTATAAGAAATCGGATATAGAAACATGTCAGTAGCACTCCTCATTATCCACTTCACTAGTCCAGAACTATGCAGTAATTATACCAACCCACTCACCCTTGTCATTTGACAGTGCTAAGTAACAAACAGAAGTCATTAACAGCTCCGGCCTGAGTGCCCCCTGTGTGAACACTTTTCTAAAGGCAACTGAATTTGTGGGCTTTCAATACTGATAAATATGTTTAAATAGTGAGTATGTTAATGGAAATTTCAATGCCCCTCTGAAAGCTGAGAAGTCAGATTTCATAGCTAGAGCTGAGAAGGATGCCGTTGGTTATATTAATCACAAATAGGAGGTGAGTTAAGTCTGAAAACCAATCAAAATCTTGCAGAGCAGGTGCAAGGTCCACAGAATTTACACGTAAGTTTCAAGTTTATTTAAAATTTCTTATTCCGCTTGATCAGATTTCAAGCGGAATAAGAAATTTTAAATAAACTTGAAACTTACGTGTAAATTCTGTGGACCTTGCGATTTCTAAGCGGTGAACAAAAATAAAAAAAAAATTATACAACATACAACAATCGTAAAAGAGGGTTAAAACATAACTTTACATGTCATCATAGGGGCAATTAGTAACAAAAAAGACCACAGACAAACAAACAAAAAAACAGGAGGAAAGAAGGTAAGAAAATTGCCTCCACTGGGGATTTTTTGGCTGCCTTCACAAGTGAAAGGTTCAAGTGATCTTTTCACATTAAGGACATTGGGGCCATTTTACTAAATTGATTTGAGTGGTAATGTATAGTTAATATGCAGGGCAGGATTAATTCATCGAGGGCCTCGAGGCACACAAGAACACTAGGCCCCCCTGCCCCGCCCCACCCTACCATGCGCCCAGGCAGAAACAGGAAGCTGCGTCAGGGGGAAGCTTTGGGCAAGCAGCACCGCTTGCACAATTACAGTTCCCATTGCCTTTCTTATCCACGTTGCTTGCTTGTTTTACTTTCCGTCGATGGGGGGGGGGCCGCGTTGCCGATCGGGGTGGGGCCCGCATTGCCGATCGATGCTGGAGGGGCCCATCGCCATTTGGAAAAAACAATGTTGATGCCCTCCTTCATCGGACCCCCATGACCATTTTGGGTCTTAGGCACGTGCCTACTTGGCCTATTGGTTAATCCTGCCCTGTTAATATGTATAAAAGACCTGCTGCAAAACACATAAATATATTTTGCAATAGTTTAAATTGACAAAATACACAGCAAAAAACAAGGAAACCCCCCCACATAGAACTAACAAATGGTATAAGAGTGAGGATGGAACTGTTCACATCAACCAGAGATAAAACGATTAAACAAGTATTTATTAATTGAAGAGTAAATAAAACAGCCTTTTATCAGGTACTGAGTCCAATCTTTGTCGCAGACCGGACACAGTCCATGTTTTGGCATTGAAACCTGCCTCAGGGGTGCAAGAATACCTTATACAATTTTTCAGGAGCAGTGCCAAAAAAGTAAAATCCCTACTGGGACAAATCGTCGGTACGAAACCTCTGTGTCAGAGCATCTGAAGAAAGGAGGAATTTTGCTTTTCTGGTACTGTTCCAGAAAAATTGTATAAGGCATTCTTAATCTTACCATCAATAGAAAAAGACCACCATCTATTTGTAGGGTTACCAGATGTCCGGGAAAATCCAGTCATGTCCTCTTTTTAGAGCACATGTTCGGGTGTCTGGACAGACTTTCCAAACCTGGCAGTTTGTCTGGTTTTTGGAAAGCCTCGCCGTGTCTGGAGGGCCTCTGAGCATGAATGGATGATGTCACTTGCATCCGCATATGCTCGGAGGCCCTCCAGACTTGGCAGGAAAGAAGAGATGAGGCTATATGGGGACGGGTTCAAGGGGTGGAACAGGATGGGACTGTAGGTGGAACGGGACGGGATGGGGACCTTGCATCCAGGATTTTACAATTTAAAATGTGGTAACCCCAGATATTTGCCCTCTCCTTATGTTCCAAGGACTGATCTGAATGTTCACAAATCACACATTGGAAACTGTTTTTTTAAATTTTCATTTGTACCTCAAGTGTATGTATCTATCTTCCCATAGCAAGTAGCTGAATGGTTTAAAGTTGTTCACAAGCAAACACAAAAGATCAATGCTATGCATTCATTATAACATGATTTGGGTTTGGCAGGAGTTGCTTCACCAGCCAGGTTCTCATGGTGCTGTTCTTCAAGGCTGTGCTACCTATTTAGGAGTCAATAAGTACATTTGTGGTAATTATGGCAAGCCACCTCAAATACTGTGTATAATTCTGGTCACCGCAACTTCCCCCCCCACCAAAAAAAAAAAAAAAAAAAAAAGATATGCACTGGGTTTTACTAAACGGCAGTAGAGGTTACTACTGCAGACCAGCGAGTTAAGTGCTCCGATGCTCATATAATTCCTATGATCATCGAAACATTTACCTTACCGGCCTGCGGTACAAACATCTACTACTCTTTAGTAAATGGAGCTCATAGAACGAACAGCAGCCTTAGAATGTGTCTGCATAAACAAAATGGCCACAAGTTTGAGGCCACAATTTCATTGATGCAGACACATTCTAAAGTCACTGTATATCTTTAGAAGTTGTTGTGTTATCTACATTGTGCTTATTTTGCACATTGTGGTATATGAACTATACAAGTATTCTGACTCTTGATACAGGCCTAATGGCTGAAACATGGCTCTTGTTGAGTCATCATACTCAGGTTAATAAAAGACGTCTTAGGCATCAGTGGACTATCATCTCTGCTGTTTTTGCTTTGTTGATTCTTTCCGGTTACGTGCTGTGGCACTTATTCACACCCTTATAGAGCACATGCGGTGTGCTTGATCACAATTAAACTGCCATGAATGTGTGGAAGGTGCCCTTCTCTGTACACATCCAGTTACAGAGTTACATAGAAACATAGAAATATGATGGCAGATAAAAGGCTAATTGGCCCATCCAGTTTGCCCATTCACAGCATCCACTATCTCTTCCTCTCCCTAAGAGATCCCACATGCCTGACCCACACTTTCTTGAATTTGACTCTACCTCCTTTATCGGGAGTCTATTCCATGCATCTACCACCCTTTCCGTATGAAAATATTTTCTTAGGCTCTTACTTCTGAGCCTATCACCTTTTAACTTTATCCTATGCCCTCTCATTCTGGAACTTCCTTTCAAATGAGACTCAACTCATGCGTATTTATGCCACATAGGTATTTAAACGTCTTTATCAAATCTCCCCTCTCCCACCTTTCCTCCAAAGTATACATATTGCGATCTTTAAATCTGTACCCATATGCCTTATGCCGAAGACCACTGACCATTTTAGTAGCCTTCTTCTGGACCGACTCCATCCTGCTTATATCTTGTTAATTTGTAGCAAAAAAAACTTTTTTCTGCGGTAACTGTATGGGAACAAATCAGCAATGATAATTGGGCAGCAGCAATCAATTATCATTCCCAATTGGCAATAATTAAAATTTACGCGTACATCTTTTTTAGGCAAATTCTATCAATAAAGGGGGTGTGGCCATGGGAGGGGCATGGGCAGGTGATGAGCATTCTAACAATTTGTGTGCACTATTACAGAATACACCGGATCCATGCCTAAGGCCCCATTTTATCAAGCTACATTAGAGTTTTTTTTAGAACATAATAATTGCCGCTGCTGGGTCAGACCAGTAGTCCATCATGCCCAGTAGTCCGCTCACACGGCGGTCCTTAGGTCAAAGACAAGTGCCCAAATTGAGACTAGCCTTACCTGCATACGTTCTGGTTCAGCAGGAACTTGTCTAACTTTGTCTTGAATCCCTGGAGGGTATTTTCCCCTATAACAGCCTCTGGAAGAGTGTTCCAGTTTTCTGCCACTCTCTGGGTGAAGAACTTCCTTAAGTTTGTACAAAATCTATCCCCTTTTAACTTTAGGGAGTGCCCTCTCGTTCTCTCTACCTTGGACAAGGTGCACAACCTGTCTTTATCTATAAGTCTATTCTCTTCATTATCTTGAATGTTTCGATCATGTCCTCTCTCAGTCTCTTCTTTTCAAGGGAGAAGAGGCCCAGTTTCTCTAATCTCTCACTGTATGGCAACTCCTCCATCCCCTTAACCATTTTAGTCACTCTTCTCTGGACCCTTTCGAGTACTACTGTGTCCTTCTTCATGTACGGCGACCAGTGCTGGACGCAGTATTCCAGGTGAGGGCGTACCATGGCCCAGTACAGCGGCATGATAACCTCCGATCTGTTTGTGATCCCTTTCTTAATCATTCCTAGCATTCTGTTTGCCCTTTTCGCCGCCGCCGTGCATTGCGCAGATGGCTTCATTGACTTGTCAACCAGTACTCACTCCCAAGTCTCTTTCCTGGGGGATCTCTCCAAGTACTGCACTGGACATCCTGTATTCATGTATAACCTTACACTTATCCACGTTAAACCTCATTTGCCATGTCGCGACCCATTTCTCACCAGCCTTTGTGGTAAAAGCTCCGACGCTCATAGGAATTCTAAGAGCACTGAAGCTTTTACCACAGCAGCCGGTGATAAAAAAATACTAACACAGCTTGATAAAAGGAGGATAAAGTTAGGTGTGAGGAATTCCACCAGGTTTTAGTTGGTGTAAATCCCCATGACAAAATCTTTGCTGTGGATCCCACCACTAAGTGTATTCTATAAACAATGCCTATCTTGGAACACCATTTATAGAATAGTGATTAGAGTGCAATTTTTGCAGCTCCAATTTCAGTCTTATATATGGAATTTATCCCTGTAAGTGCAATAATGTACTGCAATTTAGTAAAAGAGCCAATATATTTAATATTTTTTGGCAAATAATAAGACTTTTTCATTATATTAATTTTTGAACCATTTCTATATAGCTGTTTTGTTGCTATAAAACCAAATAAAATACATTATCAAAGATCTGTAGTCATAGGGTATGCACAAAATAGTCACATGTTTTCTGGGATCAGAAAGTTGCCCAGTTGTGAATGCCTGAAGGAACCGGAGGCCTAAATTATGGGGCTCTCTCTTTACCCCTCCCTTTTCCAAAGCCACACAACAATGGCCCCCCAAGCACTTTAAATCTCTATGGGCTTTGTGGCAGTTACTGCAGCGGCCCGTGCTAAATGGCTTCGTAAAAGAGGCCCTAAATCATGAAGGGGTCCTTTTACTAAGTCCCGCTAGCAAATTTCTATGTGTTAAGTGCCATGTAGTCCATAGATATACAATAGGCAGCATGGCTTTTAGCTCGCTTTAATAAAAGCACCTCCAAATGATGAAGGAATCCTTTCATAAAGCTGTAAGTGGCTTTTGTGCACCCTTACATGGGTTTTTCCCACATGCTAATGTCATTTGTAATAGAGCAGTAAAATGACCAATTTTCTATGTTCGTGTAACCCTGGCGTCCCACCCATCTGTGCCATGCATTAGGCTCTGGACAGCTCTTTGGGTTTTGGGGTTCATCCATCCTGCACCAAGACCCATAAAAAGTTAAATTTTAAATTCAGTCTCAATCACTTTCACAGACACTCACAGTTTCTCCAGAGCTTGGGCGTAGGCCGGGGCTGGACAAGTTTGGTAGGCCGGAGGATATGCTCCAATCACTCACCCAGTTTCCCCTGTCCCTTGGGATGATGAAGAGGCAGGAACCAATAAGTAAACTGGAACCAATTGAATGGTTTATTAACTTGAATGAAGATAGTAGACATCAAATATTTAATTTCCTCTCTATTCTAACTCCACAACCAATAGAAAGTTCCCTTCTATTACTTAGACTTGGCAGGGGAAATAACGATCAACCAAGTCTTAGTGGCTTAGTCTTCTTTCCAGTTACTTTTTCCTTTTCTTGTCTGATCCAATATTGTCTATCTCCCTGCTGGGTATGACAGGAGTCTCCTTCAGTATATAGGACTTTGGAAGGAATAAAGACCAAGAATTCCTTCTTCACATTCCTTTTATATGACTCCCCTTCCCCTTGGGCAAAGGGACCTCCTGCTCCTCCCTCTCAGTCTGTGCTAGCCACAAACTGACAAACCTCAGAGACCCACTGGAAAATGCGCAGCCCTCTGCTTCTTACTGCAAAGGCATTTTCCAGGAGGGTCACATTCCGAATTAATGACCATGTGCTAATGTTGCCATTAGCACGTGCCAATTAAAAACAATGACTGGGTGAGTACTAACCACCAGCCATTTTGTAAGTTCTCGCATAATAATATTGTGTTAATCAGCTTGCAGTAATGTAGACATGCTAACTGATTTGCACAGATAAGCTCACTCAACAACAAAAATAAGGGGTCGTTTTACTAAGGCGTGCTGATTTAACGCACGCTAATTAATTTAGTGTGTGCTAAATATTAGTGTGCACTAAATGCTAAGGCGTCCATAGAATATAAAGGGTGCCTTAGCATTTAGCGTGCATTAAATCGATTAGAGCGCACTAAGTCGGTTAGCGCGCCTTAGTAAAAGGACTCCAAAATGAATCAAAATAGAAATAAATATTTTTAGCACTTGAGTAGCAAGCCCACATTTGGAACTCACCACAGGATGCCTGAGTGTATCCCGTGGTAAGCCCTTTTAAGTTGCCACCACAGCTTTGTAAAAGGACCCCTAGGAGATTAAGCAACAAGCCCATGGGCAGGCCTTGTTCTATCAACAAAACACATTTTTGAATAAGAATAAGGGAATGTGTGGGCAGTTACTTTGAAATAAAGGTCTGGTGTCCTTGCTGAAATTAGCTGTTCGTGACTATCTGGGGGTCATTTTTTTTTTTTTTTTTTTTACTATAGTTTTCTTAATAAATAATAACTCTTGTTAGGAGCAGCAGGAAAGCTCTGCGCTGAAAGGACCACACAGAAAGATAAAGAAAGTATGCTCCCTCCTCCAATTTTGCCAATTCTATTCTGAGTCCACATTTCGACGCTGTAGGGAGATCATTAAATTAACCTGCTCCATGTGGTGAATGCTTCTCTTTTGCCTAAATCCTTCTTGAAGCATCAGTGCTCCGTGCCAAGGTTAATAAAAAAAAAAAAAAGTCACCTCCTTTAATACAGTCTACGATGGCATTTCCTTTGCCTGTTGCAGAGTGTTTTTTTAATTATCTGAAATTGAGAGTTCATGCGCTAAAGACACTGGCCTTATTTCCCGTGAGCCTTTCATTCAGATCTTCGGGGATCCATATCATTGGTCTCGTCTTTGTTTAATAATTTAAGAAAATCATTCAAAAAGACGTCAGCGCTAGACCTCGGCAGGCAAGTTATGGAAATTAAATCACCTGCTGGGATTCTCTGAAGCATTGACTTTTTTTTTTTTCTGAATCCTTACATTTTTTTTGCTAACCATCAACTGGTATTAGCAAAATGGACTCAGGGCTTACCATTGAATGGAAAAATCAAGTTTCAAGTTTAATAAAATCTTTGATTAATCGCTTAACCGGACATCCCCAAAAGGCGTGAAAAAAGGACTTCGGGGAGGCGGCACATTTCTCACAAAGGTCCGAGTCAGCCAAACCAGAATGAAACAGTTGGACCCTTGTGAAATACGCCCTATGGAGCACCCGAAACTGGCACTCCCTAAGGTCAGCGGAAACAGAAAGAGTCGGGATCCGACGAATAAGGACGCCCACATCCAAATCGTTCAGGGGAAGGCCTAAGTCCGCGGCCCAACGAGCGCACAAGAGGGCCCAAGAGCGAGGCTGGGACAACAAGCAAAGCGCCTTATGGAGCGCCGACACAGAAAGCCCGCCTTCCTCAAAACCAGCAAAAAAGGAGCGAAGCCTAGCACCCAAACCAAGCCGCAAGCCCTCCGGCCTCAAGGAACGAATATAATGGTCCAATTGCATATAGGCAAAATAATCCGAGTCACAAATCCCGTGTCGAAGCAGCAATGCCGGCCAAGAAATGAAAGTCCCATCCCCGGTCAGTACATGTTCCAAAGAAGTCAAACCAAGCAGAGCCCAGCGTCGAAAGGAAGCTGAAGAGCGGCCGGGCAGGAATTGAAGGTTCCCTTGCAAAGGCAACTGATCAGACACCCCCGGTTTGTCTCCCAGGCGCTGCACAAACATCTTCCAAGTATCCCGCAAAGAGCACAGCAAAAAACTAGAACGCAACGAGGGAGGAAGAGCCCTGTCCCCAAGAAGTCGGAGCTTAATTCTTAATAGGTTGCAGATTTGAGCTATTCTAGGCGGTGGGTGTGTGGACCCGTGGATGCCCCTCCCCGGCCATGGTTGTTCTTTTCAATTTCTTTATTTATTATTTTTTATTTTTAGTTTTATTTCTTTAATTTTTGTTTTTCCGTGTTTTAATGGGAGTGGAGGTAGGGGGGCTAGGGTTCCTCTCAGGGCTCATCAGAGTACAGAGCTCTGTTTGCATGATGTTGTGGCCTTTGCTGCTTGAGCCTCCCTAGTAGCACGGGGTTGGGATGCTGCTGGTTCTGGGCTGGCATTTTCGTGCTTCTTCTTTCTCCCGCTTGGATGGTGTTGGTTGGGGGTGGGTTGGGGAGGAGTAGGGTTTGGGGTGGGGGATGGGGGGGGATTTGTTACTCTTTTCACATGATTGTATTTTTACAGTGTTCTTTTTGCTTCAATAAAAAATTGCTTTACACTAAACACATTTCTAAGCGATGAACATTTTTTAAAAATTACAATCTTTGGGAAACAATATAGTACGTTAACAATTTTACATCCAAACAGACTAAAAGACATACTTAACAAACAGTAAACACAAGGAAAACAGAGGATGAAATACAAATTCCTTAAAGAAAAGTAAGACAATCAGGGTAAAAACAAAAGGCAGGGAGAACAAAAAAAACACAATAAAATAAGAATTTTTAACCAGCAGATTGTTAACTAATTATCAAAAGCATCCTTAAAAAGAAAAGTTTTTAGATTACTCTTAAATTTCTCCAGATTACGTTCTTCCCTTAAGTAAATAGGGAGATAATAACTTTCAAATAACTTTCAAAAGCCACAATCCTCCTCCCTCCCTTATCTCAGTTTCATCTGGTCTCCCTCACTTGTATCCTTGTATTCCTTTCACCCCCCTCTGTGTCTCTCAGCTACCCCCTCTCCCTAGAACTTTGGGATCCCAATCTTTCTGTTCCCAGCACTTCAGTTAACATTACTTGTACAGATATTAGGACTTAGCTAGTAATTCTTAAAGCTATCAGGTTATATGTAGAAATAAAACAAAAACATAATGGGAAAACCCCCACATTTTTTTAATTGGATTAAGCTAATATAGTTTATGATTAGCTTTCAAAGGTAATCTTTTCTTCCTCCACTTTATGTTTTTGTTTTATTTCTACATATTACCTTGAAGAGTGGACTAATACAGCCAGCACACCTTTTCACTAAAGCTATCAAGAATTTGCCATGATGTGATATTGTCTGTCATTGTGTTGTTTTTGGAGTGTGGGGCTCATTTAAATGGCCCAAATAAAAATCTGGACTAAAGGCCCTACCACCAGGTCCACCCCATTCTGGCCATCCATGCCCATGATGAACCCCAGCGCAAGTTAGTCGACAGGAGGGATACCCATTCCCACTGCCACCCATGAACTCCCCTACACTGTCTGTGGCATAAGGGATGCCCACTCCCTCCTACCAGCAACCCCCCAACATCCATGGCAGAAGGGATGCCCACTCCCTCCACCACAACCCCTAAACAATCCCTGGTAGGAGAAACGCTCATTCACTCCCACCGGCACCTCCAAATAGCACTGGCTGGAGGGATACCCACTCCCTCCTGCCAGCAGCCCTCTAAACCCCCACCCTCCAAAGCTGGGGAGGGAGATAAGGCAACGGGGCCAACCAGAGTCTTAGGCCTCTCATAGGAGGGGCCTTAGGGATCTGGCCAATCGGACTCTTAGGCCACTCTCAGTGCATCCCGGAATGCACTGGGAAGGAGGCCTAAAACTCTGGTTATACAGCTGAACGTAGAGGCAGGCCATTATTTAAAAAAACCTCCTTTTGGATGTTTTTTTTGAAAATGGACATTTTCCCTGCAGGCTTCTACTTTCAGCGTTTAAGGCCTAGGCCAAAAGAGAACTTAGACATTTTTTTTATTATGCTCCTCCACCCCTTCTGCATAAATTCATGCTGGAAAAGCTTCATCAGAATTAAATGTGTCCAAATTGGTGCTTATCCAAGTTGAAGCAATAGTGCCTTCTTTTTTTAAAAGGTCAAACATACAATACACATACAATGTACAACTGTAAGATGTTCTAATAAATGATAGTGTCCAAAGGCTACTAGACTCTAAGGGGCTCATAATCAAAAGAAAAAAACGTCTAAAAAGTGGCCTAAATGACTACTTGGAAGATCAAAAAGCCTGATCATCCAAGTACCCATAATCAAAGCTGGTTTTAGATGTATCTAAAACTAGCTTAGGCCTTTCCCCTGCCTCTAAATGCACAGAGAGAAAAGAGGCGTTTTTAGAGGAGGAGAAAGGGCGGGAGGTGGGCCGACCTAGACTTAGGCATGCAGCAGGTATAACCAAAACTTTAGGCAGGTTGCCTAGTCGGCACTTATAGGTTTTGACGTAGACCAAGTCAAAACAGGTATAAGGGCTGAAAAGGGGCCACTGAGCTGATCATGGCTGCTGCGATCAGTTCAGCGGCCCGGCAACCTACCCCCCCCCACCGCAACCATGGTGGCAGGAGAGATGCCCATACCGCCCATCTCCCATACCGCGATGCGATCACCCCTCTACCTGAACTGCCGCGACCCGTGGCAGGAGAGATGCCCAATTTCTCCTGCCGCGGGTTGTGGCAGTTCGGGTTGAGAAGTGATAGCATCGCGGCAGGGAAGATGGTCAATCTCTCCTGCCGTGATACATCACCCCCCCCCCCAAACACACACACACACACTATCGGGGCAGGAGGGAGCCCAAGCCCTCCTGCCCCGTGGCCTGCCCGAACCTCCGATTACATTCGGGGCAGGAGGGAGCCCAAGCCCTCCTGCCCCCGGCCCCCCCGATTACTTTTGGGGCAGGAGGGAGCCCAAGCCCTCCTGCCATGCGATCTTAATCCCCCCGAGTCCGATGGGGCCAGGAGGGAGCCCAAGCCCTCCTGCCCAGGTGGACCCCCCTACCCTCTGCCTCCACTAAAATATGGGCAGGAGGGATCCAAGGCCCTCCTGCCCTCGAATTGCCCCACCACGACCGCACCTCCCTGAATCCCTGATCGGCCCACCCGCTGACCCGCGACCCCCCCCGCCGACCTCACATCTCCCCCACCCCCAATTCCACCCTCCATACCTTGTCAACGTTGGCCAAGCCCACCCGTCTGGCAGGCCAGCCGACTCTGGAATGGGGCTGGTTTGGCCCAGTGGGCTTAAACCCCGCCCACAGGTGGGGCCTGAGGCACCTGGGCCAACCAGAATAAGCCCGGGAGCCAACCCGGCCCATGTGCCTAAGGCCCCTCCCACAGAAGGAGCCTAAGGCTCCCGGGCATATTCTGGTTGGTCCAGGTGCCTCAGGTCCCAACTGTGGGTGGGGTTTAAGCTGCCTGGGCCAATCCGGCCCCATCCGGAGCCAGCTGACCTGCTGGACGGGCGGGCTTGGCACCCGTCCGTCCAGCCAACATTGACAAGGTATGGAGGGTTGGATTGGGGGTAGGGGGGGGTCACGGGTCAGTGGGGGGGCCGATCGGGGGTTCAGAGGGGTGCGGTCATTGGGGGTGATTCGAGGGCAGAAGGGCCTGGGATCCTTCCTGCCCGTATTTTAGCGGGAGTGGGGGGTAGGGGGTCCACCTGGGCAGGAGGGTTTGGGCTCCCTCCTGCTCGATCATGTAGAGGGTGGGGGTCGCGCGGCCAGGAGGGCTTGGGCTCCCTCCTGCCCCAAACGTAATCGGGGGTTCAGGGGGGCCGTGGGGCAGGAGGGCTTGGGCTCCCTCCTGGCCCCATCGGACTCGGCAGGGGGGGGATCGCGGGGCAAGAGGGCTTGGGCTCCCTCTTGCCCCGATCTTCATTGTGGGTTCGCGGGTGCCGCGTGGCAAGAGGGCTTGGACTCCCTCTTGCCCCGATGTCATGGGGGGGATTCTGTAACCGGTGTTGTTTTTGGCAGACACCGGTTACAGAATCCAGCTTTTAGGCGAAGGACTGGTTCCTCCTTTGCCTAAAAGCTCTTGTTTTGGACGTTTGGGGCTTAGGCTTTTTTTGGTTGATTATAGGGTATAAGTTTAGACGTAGTGGTGGTCTGGGCGTTTAAACAGCTGAATGTAGATGCAGGCCATTATAAAAAATAACCCTCCTTTTGGACGTTTTTTTGATTATGAACATTTTCCCTGCTTCTACTTTCAACGTTTAAGGCCTTAGGCCAAAAGGGGACTTAGACAATTTTTTTTTATTATGCCCCTCCACGTGTCATTTTTAAATGTAAACTTTCACAGAGAATACCTATCACCACATGACTATTCTGCTGTAGACATTATAAAGAATAAGGAATACATGAATTAGAGAAAAGATTTCTAATCAATGTACGCATTCAAACCAAGCAAGACTACAGATTGTAATTTATGCGTCCACCAGGTCTCCTTTTGTAGCTGTCTCTTTCCTATCCCATCCCCTTATTGATCCGGCTTTATGATCTATTGCAAAACATTTCAGATCTTTAAAGGAATGTTGTCTATCCAAACAATGTTCTACTAAAGGCTCTTTTATTTTCTTACATTTTAGACTTGATCTGTGTTCAAGCATATGTTTCCTAAATAATCTGGTGGACATTCCTATATACAATTTCTTGCAAGGACATAAAATGATGTAATCAGAACTGCAATTTAGATGATGTCTGATTTTATATAGTCTGTGATCCACTGGGTTTTTAAATTCATTCACTTGCCATCCCACCATCCAAACACTGCAAGACCTGGATTAGCCACCGTGAGAACGGGCTACTGGGCTTGATGGACCATTGGTCTGACCCAGTAAGGCTATTCTTATGTATGTTCTTAAGCATTTGAAAAAAAAAAAAACCATGGGGCAAGGCAATGCTCTTTTTCACATTCTTCTTTTCCGCTGGACTTAAAAAAATCTTTTTAAATATGTTTCGCATGAAAAGACTATTCTCAAATATATCTGTGCAAATGCTGGATGCAATCTAATAATATCCCAATGTCTCTTCAAATTTCTTACTGCAGTGCTGTCTTGTCCATTGTATCTGAGAGCGCACGGGCAACATTGTCCTTGGTAGAATGTCCTTTTTTGACAGCAATTTACTTTCCAAAAACCTTAGACTGATATTTAAAATCACGCAGTTCTGAACAGTTATGTCTGATTCTAATGACCTGGGAGTAAGGCAAGCTATCCTTCAATCTCCTCGGGTTTCAACTATCATAATCCAAAAAAGCGTTCCTGTCTGTAGTCTTGACAAAGTGATCAGTTTGAGACCACATTTGAGTTTCAGGGGCCCAGAATCTAGAACAATCTCCTGGGCAGCCTTCAACAAACACCCACATACTTGCAAGTCAGGAAAGCACTGAAAACTCACCTTTTTTTTCCCTCAATGCATTGACCCATTCCCATCCAGTCCGCTGCATGATATCTTCCATGCAATTTCTATATAATATCGATGTCTCTGTAGCAGTTCTAAAATTGTGTAAGCCACAATGATTCCTAGCTGACATTTGCAGGATAGAAGAGTTGGTATGGTATGATATAACTAGCAGAAGAATGGTGGTTTTGATGCCCACTTATAAATTGTTGGTGAGACCTCACTTGGAATATGGTGTTTAGTTTTGAAGGCTGTATCTAAGGACATAAAAAAAAAAAAAGATTTGAAATGGTCCAGAGAAAAGCAATAAAAATGGTATAGTATTACACCAAAGATGTATGAGAAGATTTGATAAATTGCATATGTATACCCTTAGAGGAAAGAAGGGATATGGGGATATGATACAGATGATTACATTTTTGAACTATATTAATATACAAACATCATTTTTCAGAGACAGGAATAGAAGACATAAACTGAGGTTACAGGGTGGTAGATTTAGAAGTAATGTTAGGAAGTATTTCCTTGGAGAAGGTGATGGATGCCTGGAATATTCTCCCAGGTGAGGTGGTGAGACAAAAACGGTGGCAAAATTTTTTAAAAAATGCATGGAATAAACATGAACGATTCCTATATGGAAAGCCCTCAAACAAAACGTAGCAGTGACTAGAAGGCAGTAGTTGGAAAGTAAAACCAATGCTGAGCAGATTTCTAAAGTTTGTGTCATGATTACGGAAAGACAGATCTGGATGGGGCATTTATATTATATGCTAGGAATGTAACTCAGAGGGGGTAGGGAAGTAACCTTACGGTTGGGCAAACTGGATGTACTGTGCAAGACTTTACATACCATCATTTATTATTTGCTATGATGTTATGTTAGGTAACGTGAATATTACATCAGAAGGAAAGCTTCCTTTGCTCCTCCTCTAATCCCCATCCAGTTTGTGGCTAACATCTTGCAATTTAGTGAACTACATAACCTAATATTAATCATAATAAGTTTTAAATATAAATGGATAAGGATGCTTTGCACTTGCTGACTTCTGGCAGATGCATAACTTGCTCTGAATATTGGGCCCGCTGTATGCAGAAATGTCGCTGATAGATGAATACTTGAAAATATTAAGATCATTTAAGATAACAAGAAAGATCCAATGCATCAAACTACAATATGCTGAGCTAACAGAAGATGATCTTAAATTATTATGCTCCAAAAATAAATTGAAAGTAGTAGCAGAAGCACTAAATACAGAGACATGAAGAAAGCAGAAAATAGGGAATCAAAATAAATATTTTGAGAGAATGCAAAGCAATTCTACTTAGAACTGGGAAAGATCATTATTTGAGTTGAAAAAAAACAAAACAAAAGCCTAAACAGAAATGTTTGAGAGATATGTAAATGAGGATCCCAAAGAGCATAACTAAGCAGTAGAATGGTTATTCACATACGAGAATTTGGAAAAGGCAATAGAATGGAGTCAAAAGAACTGCAAACTAGGTTAAAAATGTGTAATGTTTATTAACTGCTTCTTGAATCGCAAATGAAAATCAGTGCACAATAATGTAAGAACATAAGATCATAAGAATAGCCTTACTGGGTCAGACCAGTAGCCCGTTCTCATGGTGGCCAATCCAGGTCACTAGTACCTGGCAAAAACCCAAGGAGTAGCAACATTCCAGCATCTCAAAGAATAGCAAGATTCTGGAACTCCAATGAGAGCAACATTCCAGAGCTGAGATTGTGATGTCATAATGCCTCATTTCACAGTGCCTCAAAGCCAACCTCATCCGTGATGTTACAATGGCTTGATTGTCCTATACTTGGCACACATAAGAGCATAAGAACAGCCATACTGGGTCAGACCAATGGTCCATCAAGTCCAGTAGCCTGTTCTCATGGTGGCCAATCCAGGTCACTAGTACCTGGCCAAAACCCAGAGTAGCAACATTCCATGCTACCAATTCAGGGGAAGCAGAGGCTTCCCTCTGTCAATACCTCCCTGGAATATTTTTCATAATACAGTACTTATATTCCTGAAAAGTGGAGAATGTTCTCTATTGTGATCTGCTTACAATTTTACTGTTAAGGAGGAAAAGAGCCTCAGAACCCCGTATGCTGCTGATGTTAAGCAGAAATACTAGAAAGGGTAGAAACCTCACTGGCTCAAAAATCTCCAGTCAAGACCTTATAAATGATAGTGTAAACTTTCCATTCCATTTGCATTACAGCCATCTATGCTTTTTTCGAAGGATCATGTCCATTGTCCTGACGCAGCTATAACAGCAAAACGCCAGCTAGCTTCCGCCGGCAAGAAGGGACTGGGCAGAGACAGCACGATTACAGATTAAAGTCCTGAGTCAGATACGTTTGCGCAATTACAAATAGAAAGTTTTTTTTGAATGAAAGGCAGCTATTATAAAGTGTTTGGATGGCATAGGAGTTCTATGAGTGTCAGAGTTGTTACCTATGAACCATGCTACGGTTTTCTAAAAGGGGGGGGGGGATTATCTTTTTATTGTCCTAGCATTATCTAGGCTAGGGGTAGGGAACTCCAGTCCTCGAGAGCCATATTCCAGTCGGGTTTTCAGGATTTCCTCAATAAATATGCATTGAAAGCACTGCATGCAAATAGATCTCATGCATATTCATTGGGGAAATCCTGAAAACCCGACTGGAATACGGCTCTCGAGGATTGGAGTTCCCTACCCTCTGATCTAGGCAGGCTGAATATTGCTGCTAAATGTACAGTTACGAGCTAATGGGATACATAATATGGTTCTTGCATGGTTTACTAATTTTTGATCAGATCAGACTTTTTTAGTAATTGAGGAGCAGTAGATTTCTGTGGTTAAGCCACTTCGGAGAGAGTGGAACCTGAAGATTCAGCACTTTCTCCCAATTTTATTTAATGTTTTTTAGCCTTTTACTTAGAATGGTACAATTGTTTGATGTAACCATATGTTTACCACACAAAAAGAAGAAGTGGCTTAAATGTGCAATCCCAATGGTTATACACTACGAGGCGCATAATTAAAAAAAAACGTCTACGTCCCCTTTTGGCCTAAGGCCCTAAATGTTGAAAGTAGCAGCAGGGAAAATGTCCATTCTAAAAGCTGGATTCTGTAACCAGTGCCTGTCAAAAACAACACTGGTTACAGAATCCAACCTCCCCCACCCCCCCACCCCCGGACACACACACACACACAACGATCGTGGCAGGAAAGATGCCTCATCTCCCCTGCCGCAATAGCGATCCCCGAAGTTACAGGGAAATATTTTTAAAACCAATAGGAGGAAATATTTTTTCACTCAGAGAATAGTTAAGCTGTGGAACGCATTGCCATAGGTTGTGGTAAGAGCAGATAGCGTAGCTGGTTTTAAGAAAGATTTGGACAATTTCCTAGAGGAAAAGTCCGTAGTCTGTTATTAAGAAAGACTTGGGAAGCTACTGCTTGCCTTGGATTGGTAGCATGGAATGTTGCTACTCCTTGAGTTTTGGCCAGGTACTAGGAACCTGGATTGGCCACAGTGTGAATGGGCTACTGGGCTTGATGGACCATTGGTCTGACCTTGTAAGGCTAATTTTACTGTCATTCCAAGCAGGCAAATGGAATAAATGTCTAACCACCCTCATCTCAAATTCACCCTCCTACTAAACCTTCAGGAAATCGATTAAAGCCTATCTCTTTGATAAATTTCTCTGACTCCTTTCCTGTCTTGTTGTATCTCTGAAATACTTCCGGATGTACCTGACTACTCTTGGCTGCTAATGTAATTTGAAAGTCTCTTTCTGTAACATTGCTCTCTGTGTACAGTCTCTTCCTCTCTAAACCGCTCTGAACTGCTTTTTGTATTGCGGTATACAAAAATAAAGTTATTATTATTATTATTATTATGTTCTATTGCAGGGGTGCACAACTTCAGCCCTCACCAGGCTGAATTCCCCAAATGAATATGCATGGGATCAATATGCATACAATGGAAGCAGTGCAGGCAAATAGATCTCATGCAAATTCACTGGGGAAATCCTGAAAACTCGACTGGATTATGGCCCTCGAGGGCCGGAGTTGTGCCTCCCTGTATTGGATCCACTCTCAGTTGTCTATTCTCAGTTTGGAGAAGAGGTAGCTGACAGTAGCAGTTTATGAAATTGTGAATATAGTGGAACAGGTTAAGCAGGATAAGTTACTGATTTAATCTAATTTTAGAATAGGACAACAGTTATGATACCCCTGACAATGCTGTATCCTTAATTATGAAGAACGCATGCACTAAGATACAGAGACACAACCTTGGTGTGATGAGTGATACTCGTCTGGTCTATTGCAGTGCATCTTGGTTTAATTAGGTGTATGAAGTACTACTTTATTTCATTTGTATGAACAGAGAAGGGAGAAGTCAGATTTATAATTCATAGGGTTGTCTGAAGTAAACTCTTTGCTGGATTTTAATTAATATAAATATTCATGGAAACAGAAAAAGAGAGTGTTATTCTTAATCAGAACAGACATTAGTACTTCATAATGTAAATTAACAGTTTGCATGTTCACAGCAATCGGCATGATATTAAGTTGAGTAGAATGCAGATTCAAGCTGCAAAAATGGATTTGCATCTGGATTTGGATGAATGAACTTTGGTTTGATTTTTGGTCAGGCTGCCAAAAGGCTTCTTTGTTTTTAATTTAGCAACACATTAATCCAATCTTTATGGCATAAAAGGATATATAAGTTCTGTTTTTATTTTTGTGTTTTGTTTGTTTTTAGCTTTTTAAAGAAAATGAGAACAAAACACACCTGAGAAAATGTAAAAAAAAAAAAAAGGTTAATGATAGAATGGGGTAAATGGGTGGAATCAGTTATTGGTACCATGTGTAAAACAGTCCTGAAGGTCTTTGACAATAAGAGCAAGTTATAATGTGCATATAAGTAAGATAAGTAACATATGCATATAAGTAGGATGATGAATTATGGGCATAACCATGCCAGTATTAATAACTCTGTAACATCACCGAGCTCTGTGTATTTCAGTATAGAGCCCTTGCATTGTAACACCTCACAACTCCTTATGGTAACATCTCTACAGAAGCTAATGTATCATATCACCTTTACACAAGTTCATATAGACCGCTCTGAATTAGTAGTGGTATAGAAGCTCTCAATAATCATAATCATAATATTTATTAAGGGGCCCTTTTACTGAGCTGCATTAAGCAACTAGCATGGAGTTTTCAGCACAGGCCCATGCTACTGTCAACCACGCTAAAAAGGGAGACTGAAAAATCCCAGGTTAGCTGGGTATGATCTGATTGTGACATGGGCTGGCAGAGGTTTGGCCGACTGACAGCTAGTGCTGGGCCTACACTGCATGCTAGTTGTCATGACTACTGATAATGTAATTGAAAAGAAACTCTGGAATAAGGGGGCATAGGATGAAGGTGAAAGGGGATAGACTCTGAAGTAACCTCAGAAAATACTTTTTTAGGGAAAAGATGATGAATGTGTGGAGCAACTTCTTGTTGGAGGTGGTGAAGATGAAAACTTATTTAAATCAAGAAAGTATGGGACTAGTACATTGGACCTCTATGGAGAGGAAGGGATAGTAGATGGCATGGATAGACAGAATAGATAAGTTATATAGAAAAATATGAAGTCAAATAAAGACCATATGGCCTGTTGCTATCTGAAGAGAAGGCAATAAATGTAGCTGTGCAGTCAAAGAGAGTGCCTGCCAGTTCCTTCCTCCCTACACCCAAACACAATTATCAAGAACGTGATTCCCATTCTGACACCCCTAAACCAAATGTCAGCTACCCCAATCACCCTCCTGACACTTCAGTCACAAATGCCAGCTGTCCCAATCATCCTTCTGGGTAGTGCCACTGAATATCACTGCTAACTGGCTATCCCCTAACTGGCTGGATTAGTGGTAGTCCAAAAACCATAAGCCTCAAATGTTAGAGGAGGTTATAATAATAACTTCTGCAGAAAAACCCGTTCTATGTCGCCTAATAAGTGAACAGCACAAAACTTTTGTAAATGTATTTTTAAAATAAATAGTGGTAGACCAGGGGCAGAGTAGGGTGCAGTGTCAACTTAGCCCATTAGGAGCAATATTTTGTCCACTAACCATCTAAGTAAATGCATAAAATTAAGGCAGCTAAACACTTGTCCTAACTTTATATATCAAATTAACCAGGCATCAGATAATGCTCAGTTATGGTTTATTATGCTTTATAATTTATTAATCTCATTATACCGTTCATTCATTTTACTGGTCCAAGCAGTTTACAAATACAATCAAATATAAAAAAAAAATAAAACTTCTGGTTCAGCAAAGATACTCAGATATTCAGTGCTGGAAGCCACACATGCTCATGATCATGGTGGCTTGCAGCTGCTTACCACCATGAGCCAAATACTGTATTACCCTAATAATGTATTCATTTAGCAAATTAATATTGTGCTAAACATATACCCCTTGATACCGAGTGTTATTTAACTGACTCCTGGCTGGTTAAATAGGGTTTACCAGCTAACCGGGCTACTGGGCTTGATGGATTGTTGGTCTGACCCAGTAAGGCTATTCTTATGTTTTTATGAGTTGCCAGAGGAGTCTTCTAAGGGTTAAGGGATATGCTGCCAAATAAAGAATAAGCGGGTCATGCATTCACCACCTGTCAACAAAAGCTGAACTTGCTTTGAATATCAATTAGGTAAAAAAATAAAAAAATAAATTTTCAGGCTAAGACAACGCAGATCCATCTTAACCCAGGCCAGTTTTAGAATTGTGCAGGCTGTGCTATGTCCATATTTAGATTATTGTAATTCTTTATATTATAGTATTACTGAAAAGGAATATAAGAGATTACATTTGTTGCATAATACAGTGGCTAGAAGACTTATTTTTCAAGTAAGCTGATTTTAGAAGGCCAGTCTGCTATTAGATCTACACTAGCTGCCTATGAATATAAAAGCTCCATTTATGGTCACTTGCATGGTTTACAAGGCAATCTTTGGCGAGAACTCTAATGGACTAGTATCAGATATCAAGGTCACGTACTCTTTCCATAACTCAAGGACAACACAACACTTCAAATTGTCCTTCCCTTCTCCGCAACAGGTTCAACGGAAAAAGTTATTCCAGTCTACCTTTGAATCCCATGGAATCAAAATCTAGAATAGCTTACCTTTAAGTTTGCATTGGCTCCCTACTGACTACAATTTCAGGAAGATGTTAAAGACATCTCTCTTCTATTTGTAGTCCACTAGAAGCCTACTCATTTATAATCTGAGAAATCCTACTGTAACAAACCGACTGCCCTGTAATTATATTGTAAACTGCAATGAATCCTAGTAGAAAATTGCAGGATATAAGAAATTGTATGGTATGGTAGGTAGTGTATCTTAACAATTCTAGTACATCCTTAAGTGATTAAACATATGCTAACCTATGAATTAACATGTGTTAATTTTTTTTTTTTAATTCTTTATTCATTTTCAAACATACAATAACGTGTATCAATATATTAAAACAAATAGATCATAAATACATCACTTAACAATCATCAATAGTATACATAAAATGCTGTTATCCCCCACCCTTCCCATCCTTCTTATTATATAATCAAATACATTATACAATATATAATATTAAAATTATCCCCCCTCCCCCCTCATAATTGAACCTGTAAATTAAGGGAAAAAATGTCATCTAATCATTACAATATTTTGTTAATGGCTCTCACACATCTTGAAATTTCCTAAAACACCCTCTCTGTATTGCAATAAATCTTTCCATTTTATATATATGACATAAGGAATTCCACCAAAAATTATAATTTAATCTACTCCAGTTTTCCCAATTATATGTAATTTGTTGAATGGCAACCCCAGTCATTATGAGTAATAATGTATTATTATTTGAAGAAATCTGACTTTTTGCTCTCATTGCCATACCAAATAGCACGGTATCATATGACAATGCCACTGGGTTGTCTAATAAACAATTAATTTGGTCCCAAATTGATTTCCAAAAGGTTATTATAAATGGACAATAGAATAATAAATTATCTAAAGTCCCTGCTTCGAGATGACAGTGCCAACATCTATTAGATTTAGAACTATCCAATTTTTGTAACCGAAAAATTTTTGTAACAGAAAAAAACATTTTGTCTCATAGATGCTGACATCTAAAAATAATCCAAAATACCGCTGTGCGTCTCATCTTCGGCCTAAAGAAATGGGAACACGTCACCCCCTTTTACCACCAACTTCACTGGCTGCCATTTGAATCTAGAGTTATTTTTAAATTCGCTTGCTTCTGCTACAAATCGGTAAATGGTTCTTCTCCAAGTTACATCAATCCTCATTTTAACCGGTACTACACAAATAAGAAATCCCGTAGAATTCAGCTGTTTGCCTTCCCCTCGCTAAAACTTTGTCACCTAAAAGATTCCTAGACAAAACCTTCGCCTTCCAAGCAGCCAAGCTGAACTCATGGCTTGCCCAAATGATTCTCGAGGTCCCCACTTACCTTGGCTTCAGAAAATCACTTAAAACTTACCTTTTTAGTGAACATGACCCCTAAGGAACCCCCAATCTTCAATACTCTTCGCCCCCCCAATTTTCCCCTTGCTCTTACCCTCCTCCACGATAGCTGCTCCTTTCCCGACCTCCCCAATCTCCCTCCCTCCTCTATCAAGTTCGGTTAAAATTGTCATATAGCTGATACATTGCTGTAAATCTGCTGTCAACGCGGATCTTAATCTAACTGATGTAAACCGCCTAGAACTCGCTGGGTATGGCGGTATATAAGAATAAAATTATTATTATTATTATTATTATTATTATTGTGCATCTCATCCTCCAAGTCCAAATTTCTGTCCATTTAGACACAGAAATTTGATATTTAATCTCTATGCTCCAAATGTCTCTCAGACCATTGTTTGGTGGGTATGTAATCCACAAGCAGCTGGGTATGCAGAAGTTGTCAGCCAAGTGGATGCCCAAATGTTTTAATGGCATAAAATAAATAATCTTTAGTCCAAATACCAGTATATATCAAAAGCGTATTATCAACCTTCTCAAAATAGAGTACATGAAACGAAAATAGCAAGGTTGATATAATTAGAATACAAAGATCTTAACCGTAATACCTCAGCGCCACCACTCCACCGCTATGTAAAATTTCTAAAGCAGGAAGTTATTGTGGTGCTTCATCATTGGTAATTCGGTATAAATCGCCGTAAGTGTATTCATATAGAAATATTTTTATGTTTTTATTGTGTTTTTTCAATAAATAAACCATATAAAAGTGTATAGGTGTATATACTTAACTTCTACACACAGCCGAACCTGGGAGCCTGACACTTGTGAGTCGGATGACTGCGGCGACCTCGGGAGACCCTTGAAACAGCACGAATTGTGCGAAACATGTCGGGTCAGGCTCCCAGGTTCGGCTGTGTGTAGAAGTTAAGTATATACACCTATACACTTTTATATGGTTTATTTATTGAAAAAAACACAATAAAAACATAAAAATATTTCTATATGAATACACTTACGGCGATTTATACCGAATTACCAATGATGAAGCACCACAATAACTTCCTGCTTTAGAAATTTTACATAGCGGTGGAGTGGTGGGGCTGAGGTATTACGGTTAAGATCTTTGTATTCTAATTATATCAACCTTGCTATTTTCGTTTCATGTACTATAAAATAAATAATGGCATTGCGTGGATATTTCCAAGATGATTTTGTAGTATTTTCAGTGAACTGATGCCAACTTTTTGGAATGACTAGTTACTGTTGATGAAACATGATTACGCAACTGTGACCCTGAGACAAAACAAAAGTCCATCCAATGGCGCCACTCAGTTTCTCCAAGGTCAAGAAAATTCAAGATCCAAAAGTCAGCAGGGAAGGTCATGGTCTCAGTGTTTAGAGATTTGAGTGTTTTTGCTATCTTTTTGTAAGTGCTTGAAGACTTATTATTTTCAGTAGGCCTTTAGTAGAGTATAGGGGAGATACTACTGTTTTATATATTTTTTTTTCTTTTTAGGGTATTATAAAATAATGTTTTGGAATTTTTTTTGTTAATGTGTACATGTTTGGTTGTTTGTCTATTTATGCTTATGCATGTTGATTGTAACCCACATAGATTTTGGGATATGCGGGATATAAATGTTTTAAATAAGTCCAATAATTAATCAAAATAAATTAAAAAAAAAAAAATCTAAAATCTAATTGCAGTTTCAAGTTCTACCTGCATGTGGTGCTATATCGCACTCCTGACACCAAACATTTACTATGTGGCTGGGCACTGTTCTGTTGCTTGTAGCTAATGAATGGTTAGCCAGACCACTAACTTAGTCTGAGCGATTTTCTAAGGAGTTGGTAGAACTGGGGGTAACTGCAAAAATGAGGTAACACCCAAAGTCTGATGAACCCAGTTACTTTTATTCTGTGTTGTCCATTTCTTTTGCACCCAAACAGTTCCTCAAAAAATATCAGTGCAAATCAAGTCAAAACACAGGAACTTCTTTCGTACGTAAATTGGCCTAAACTTTGCCTTAAATCAGCTTTAAGAGTTCATTCATTCAAAAATCAAAAGAAAACATCAGCAGTTCATTCTTATGTTATAGGCCAGTTCATTCACCTGCATCCATGCAGGTATTGGCCTGTTCTAAGTCAGACCTGTTTCAATTCAGCCCTCTTTTCATTCAGTCCATTCTCATACAAGCCTTCTTCTATTTCCATGGCTTCCTCACATTCAGAACCTCTAGACAACACCTCCCATTGCATTTCTCCCTGAAAAGGCTCTACCTGGGCTTCTGGTTCAGTAAGGTCCTGCTGCTTCTTTGCAGCTGTGTTTGTACTTCTGCTTCCACTGGATTTGGCTACAGGCTGCTTCTGAGACTTCTTTCCACTACTGTCACAGGAACCTCCCTTTTCTTTCCCTGCAGTGTGATAATATAGGCTAGCCCCAGGTGTGACTCTCCCCCTGGTTGGCTGTATACTACTCAAGGCTCTAAACTAGTTTGAACCAGATCTTTGCCTACCATTGAGGGTAACTGCCTAAAGAATGACATGGGGACAAATTTTTTCCCATCCCCACAAGAACTCAATTTCCTCGTCCCGTCCCCGCAAGTTTTGTCCCTGTCCCATTCCTGTAAGCTCTGCCTTAACCGCACAAGCCTTGAACACTTATAATTTTAAAGTGTTTGAAGCTTGTGCAGATGAGGATGAAGCTTGCAGGAATGGGGCAGGGACAGGAAAAGAACTTGTGGGGACGGGATGGGAAAATGAGTTTCTGCGGGGACAGAGAAAAATGTGTCCCCTGTGTCATTCTCTATAACTGCCTCAGCTTTAGGATTTAACCCTTCCTTACCTGTTTTATCTAGAGATCTCGTCCCTGCTGTAAGGGGATTAACTTTAGTTCTAGGAAAGGATAAACAGGTAGATGGTTGCTTAATGCCTGACTGTGTGCAGTACTCTTAGCAAGCTGTTCTCCCTGTGTTCTAGCCTGAGTGAAACACTAGGTTTAGGCTGTGCAGGGATCTGGGCATATCTACTGGGTTTTGTGTCTGTCCCTAGCTTCTGCAGGATTTTCTCACTGCTCTCAGGATCTTCCCTATGACAACGCATCAGAGTATTCATGCAATGAGCATTCCTTGTGCTGCGGTTCCTGTTTTAAAACTCTATGTTAATTGGAAAACCAGTGATCAACATGACTTCTCCTCATATTAACTCTCTTCAGGGGTGTCAAAGAATCAAGACAGGTTGCCAAAGTACGATACCAAACCTCAACTGTATTTGTTAGTTCCATAGTGCTCAAATTTTCCAGCTGTTGAATCCAAATCTGTTTCAATTTCTCTAAATCAAACACATCCCTTGTCATAAAACTCAATGGCAACTACCAGCTGAATTTTAACCCAATTCTTGCTATTCTCATTACAAAAAAAAAAAAAAGTCTGAGCGGCAGAGGAAGGCGAAAAGCAAGTGAATATCTTGTATAGGTAAATTCTCATGTTAGTCTAATGAGAAGAAACAGATACAGAAAGAGTTCATCTGTTTAATGTTCTGGCCCGAAGCCACAGTTAACTTCTTTGTCGGGGAAGTTAAAGAGAAATAATCATTCCAGGGCTTGCTCTGATGTCCAGAAGTCAGTCTTAATTCTGGTAGAGGCTCCTGCATCACGCTTGTCCTGGAAATTATAAAAGGAACATTATTTGTACTCTGTCTCTTGTTGCATAGTAAAATATTAATTAGCGAATGGTTTGAAATTCACACAATGGTAGCACAGAACGCGGTGGGATACTGACCTTGCTTATGCTCATGTGTGAATGGTTCATTGAGATTTAGGGATTTAGATATTCATTTTTTCTTCTACACGGAAAAAAAAGTCAGACATCATTATCTAAATCACTGGACCCTTTGCAGTCTATATTTATCTGTTATTGGATCAATGCATAAAATCAAAAGATGTGGCACATGAGGTTTCAAGCCCTTTTCAACACTGTTCCCCTTGCCAGTGCCAAGGATTACCCGCTCCATCTGTGAGCAGGCCTCATCTTCCTATGCTAATTTGATTCATTTTGTGAAATAAAAGGAGGCAGTAAGCTGGAAAACCTGATCAGTTTCTGCAAGTGATTCACATTGAAAAAGTATATGGGGGATCAATATTTAAAGCCCACTGCCAGCATTTTATAACAATAGCCATTTTGTTTCAATTTGATATGATGTGATTAGATTTCTCTCTTTGGTATTTCTGTTTGCTTTTTTTTCCCTATATTTTATTGTAATTCCTTTCTTTTGCCTGATATTATTTGCTCTAAACTTCTTAAATGAGTTTTCTCCAAAATGATACACTATAAGGCCCTCTTTTATTAAGGTGCACTAACCAATTAGCGTGCACTAATCGATTTAGTGTGCGCTAAACACTAACGGGTTCATGTTAGTCTTTGGACGCATTAGCGTTTAGCGTGTGCAAATTTGATTAGCACATGATAATTGGTTAGTGCACCTTAATAAAAAGAGGGGGAGGGGAGTAAGTCTTGAATATACAAACTTAAAAAGGCAGACTGAAAGCCAGTGAGATCAGGGTTCAAACCCATTGACACTTCTGGCCTTGGACAAGTCATTTAACCCTCCATTGCTTCAGGTACAAAAGATAAGAACTTAAGAACATAAGAATAGCCTAACTGGGTCAGACCAACTGTCCATAAAGTTTCAAGTTTCAAGTTTGACCTTTATTTGATGAATCGCTTATAATAATATCTAAGCGATGTACAGAATTAAAAACCATCAGAATGTGGTAATACAATTAGTTTACAGTAGTTATTCATAAGACAGACAAAATTAGACGAACAGGAGGGGGTGGGAAGGAAGGGGAAAAGTTACAATCTTGTTCTTTGTTAGAAATTGACATCGAAGGGGAAGCACATTGGGTAATAAAGGGTTAGGAAGAATATAGGACCTAAAAGGTGGTATTTCATATGTCAAACGCGTCTTGAAATAGATAAGTTTTTAAAATTTTCTTAAACATAACAAGGTCAGTTTCGTTTTTAATGAAATTTGGAAGGGAGTTCCACAGTGTGGGGGCTTTTACAGAAAATATATCATTTCGCCTAGTGCCTATGACTTTTAATGAAGGGACCGAGAGCAATTGTGAAGAAGAAGATCTAAGAGAACGTAAAGTTTTGTGTGGGACAATCATTTTTGCAATATATTGAGGTTCATTGAAGGTTAAAGTTTTGTAAACCAGGAATAAAATTTTAAACGTAATTCTATGGGTTATAGGAAGTCAGTGTGATTTGATTAATAAGGGGGTGACATGGTCAAATTTCTTTGCGTTATGAATTAGTTTGATTGCTGTATTTTGGATAATTTGGAGACGTCTATTTTCTTTTTGAGTTATATTAATTAGAAGAGAGTTGCAGTAGTCCAGTTTGGAAATAATAAGAGAGTGAATTAAAATATTGAGGGATTTAGTATCCAAGAATGTAGAGATTGAACGTAAAAGCCCAGTAGTGGCCCATTCAGGTCACTAGTACCTGGAATAAAACTGAACACATGCTCCATGCTACCAATCCAGGACAAACCATCAGAATGTGGTAATACAATTAGTTTACAGTAGTTATTCATAAGACAGACAAAATTAGACGAACAGGAGGGGGTGGGAAGGAAGGGGAAAAGTTACAATCTTGTTCTTTGTTAGAAATTGACATCGAAGGGGAAGCACATTGGGTAATAAAGGGTTAGGAAGAATATAGGACCTAAAAGGTGGTATTTCATATGTCAAACGCGTCTTGAAATAGATAAGTTTTTAAAATTTTCTTAAACATAACAAGGTCAGTTTCGTTTTTAATGAAATTTGGAAGGGAGTTCCACAGTGTGGGGGCTTTTACAGAAAATATATCATTTCGCCTAGTGCCTATGACTTTTAATGAAGGGACCGAGAGCAATTGTGAAGAAGAAGATCTAAGAGAACGTAAAGTTTTGTGTGGGACAATCATTTTTGCAATATATTGAGGTTCATTGAAGGTTAAAGTTTTGTAAACCAGGAATAAAATTTTAAACGTAATTCTATGGGTTATAGGAAGCCAGTGTGATTTGATTAATAAGGGGGTGACATGGTCAAATTTCTTTGCGTTATGAATTAGTTTGATTGCTGTATTTTGGATAATTTGGAGACGTCTATTTTCTTTTTGAGTTATATTAATTAGAAGAGAGTTGCAGTAGTCCAGTTTGGAAATAATAAGAGAGTGAATTAAAATATTGAGGGATTTAGTATCCAAGAATGTAGAGATTGAACGTAAAAGCCCAGTAGTGGCCCATTCAGGTCACTAGTACCTGGAATAAAACTGAACACATGCTCCATGCTACCAATCCAGGACAAGTAATGGCTTCCCCCCACCCCACCCTAACCCTAACCCCTCCCCCATGTTTGTCTCAATAAAGGACTAAGGATTTTCCTCCAGGAAATTGTGCAAACCTTTCTTAAAACCAGCTAAGTTAACCAATCTTACCACAGCCTCTGGCAAAGCGTTCCAGAGCTTAATTATTCTCTAAGTAAAAAAAAAAAAAAATGTTTCCTCCTATTGGTTTTAAAAGTATTTCCCTGTAACTTCATTGAGTGTCCCCTAATCTTTGTAATTTTTGATGGAGCAAAAAATTTGATCCACTTGTACCCGTTCTACACCACTCAGGATTCTGTAGACGTCAATCATATCTCCCTTCAGCCGTCTCTTTTCCAAGTTGAAGAGCCCTAAACTTTTTAGTATTTGCTAATATGAGAGGAATTCCACCCCCTTAATCATCTTGGTTCCTCTTCTTTGAACCTTTTCTAGTTCCGCTATATCTTTCTTGAGCTAAGGCGACCAGAATTGAATGCAATACTCCAGGTGAGATTGCACCATGAAGCAATAAAAAGGCATTATAATATTCTTAGTCATTAACCATCCAATTTTAAATAATTCCTAGCATCTTCTTTGCTTTTTGGGCCGCCACTGCACATTGGGCGGAAGGTTCCATTGTATTGTCTACATTGACACCCAGATCTTTTTCATAGGTACTAACCTCCAAGGTAACTATGATTTGGGCTATTCTTCACATTGTGCATCACTTTGTATTTGTCCACATTAAATTTCATCTGCCATTTGGATGCCTGGACTCCCAATTTCCTAAGGTCTGCCTGCAATTTTTCACAAAAAAATAGGGAGAGGTTTCATAGACAGCATCAATTTTACAAACAGACTGGAGTCACACCTCAGAGAAGTAAAACCTGAGATCAGAGACCTTACAGAATGGGTGAGACTATAAGATGAGGCACTGGGCCGTAGTCTAGAGGAGGTAGCCCCATTAACATTACAAAAAACAAACAAAAGAAAAGATGTATCTTTATAGAATAATGCTAAGTATGCTTTTTTCTGCACCATTTTTTTTTCAATACCATATATAGAATTTACCCCATGCCACTAACAGAATAGAGCTTAGGGCATTTGCGGGAGACATAAGAACATAAGAACTTCCATCTCTAGATCAGACCTTTGGTCCATCAAGTACAGCGATCCGCACAAGCAGAGGCCCAGCCAGGTGTACACCTGGCGTAATTTTAGTCACCCATATCCCTCTATGCCTCTCGTAAGGAGATGTGCATCTAGTTTGCTTTTAAATCCTAGAATAGTGGATTGCGCAATAACCTCCTCTGGGAGAGCATTCCAGGTGTCCACCACTTGTTGCGTGAAGCAGAACTTCCTGATATTTGTCCTGGACTTGTCCCCCCTTAGCTTCAGTCCATGTGCTCTTGCCCGTGTCACATTGGACATTGTAAATATTTTTTTTTCCTGCTCTATTTTGTCGATTCCTTTCAGTATGGGAAGAGAATGGGACTTGTATAGCACCTTTTATAGTTACACATTCAAAGCAGTTTACATATATGCAGGTACTTATTTTGTACCCGGGTAATAGAGGATTAAGTGACTTGTCCAGCGTCACAAGGGGCAGTGCTGGGATTCAACCTCACAGCCCCAGGGTGCTGAGGCAGAAGCTCTACCACTAGGTTGCTCCTCACCTTTTCCTCTGTCCACAAAAATGCAGGTACGTATTTATAGAATTGTCCTTCACACGCACCCATGTATTTTATAAATTGTACAGGTATACACCAATTCAGCCTTTGCTCCATCCAAAGTATGCTCCCCAGAATGCCGACCTGTAGATCACATAAAAAATAGGCATTCTTTCCATGTACCTACTTTTTATGCCCATATGTGGTCATGCAATTTTATAAAAAGCTCTTATCTGCATGTAAAACAGGCCTTATACCTCGTAAAAGCTTTATAAAAGTACCCCCAAATGCTGATTTTGCAACAGAACAAGGCTTATAGAATTACCTCCAAAGTTATTATCATGAAAAAGTGTTGCAATAAAACATGTACAATTTTTATATTTTTCCATTGAAGATTCTATCTTGAAATATGTATTACCATATTTTCACGCATATAACGCGCGCGTTATATGTGTTTTTACAAACCGTGCATACCCTTGCGCGGTATACGCATGAGCGCGTTGTACAAAATTTTTTTTACATAGTTCCCCCCCCCGACGTCCGATTCACCCCCCGCAGGACCACTCGCACGCACCCGCACCCCCACCCCGAAGGACCGCTGACTCCCCGACACGATCGGGGCAAGAGGGAGCTCAAGCCCTCTTGCCACCCCAACTCCCCGACACGATCGGGGCAAAAAGGATCCCAAGCCCTCTTGCCCCGCCGATTTCCCAACTCCCCGACAATATCGGGCCAGGAGGAAGCCCAAGTCCTCCTGGCCCTGGCGACCCCCCCCCGCTAGTTTTTCGGACCAGGTGGGAGCCCAAACCCTCCTGGCCACGGAGACCCCTAACCCCACCCCGCACTACATTACGGGCAGGAGGGATCCCAGGCCCTCCTGCCCTCGACGCAAACCCCCCTCCCCCCAACGACCGCCCCCCAAGAACCTCCGACCGCCCCACCCAGTCAACCCGCGACCCCCCTGGCCGACCCCCCACGACACCCCCACCCCCCTTCCCCGTACCTTTCTGTAGTTGGCCGGACAGACGGGAGCCAAACCCACCTGTCCGGCAGGCAGCCAACGACGGAATGAGGCCGGATTGGCCCATCCGTCCCAAAGCTCTGCCTACTGGTGGGGCCTAAGGTGCCTGGGCCAATCAGAATAGGCCCGGGAGCCTTAGGTCCCACCTGGGGGCGGGGCCTGAGGCACATGGGCCCAACCCGACCAGGGGGTTGGCCAGGGGGTCGCGGGTCGGCTGGGGGGGCGGTCGGAGGTTCTTGGGGGGGGCGGTCGTTGGGGGGAGGGGGGTTTGCGTCGAGGGCAGGAGGGCCTGGGATCCCTCCTGCCCGTAATGTAGTGCGGGATGGGGGTAGGGGGTCGCCGTGGCCAGGAGGATTTGGGCTCCCTCCTGGCCCGAACAACTACGGGGGGGGGTCGCCAGGGCCAGGAGGACTTGGGCTCCCTCCTGGCCCAATATTGTCGGGGAGTTGGGGAGTCGGCGGGGCAAGAGGGCTTGGGCTCCCTTTTGCCCCGATCGTGTCGGGGAGTCGGGGGGGGGGGCAAGAGGGCTTCAGCTCCCTCTTGCCCCGATTGTGTCGGGGGTGCCGCGGTTGGCTGGGGCAAGAGGGCTTGAGCTCCCTCTTGCCCCGATCGTGTCGGGGAGTCGGCGGGGCAAGAGGGGAAGCAGCAGGACACCGGTAGGAGCTTCTACATGATGGGAGGGGTTGGGAGACTGTGGGGGTGCGAGCGGTCCTTCAGAGTGGGGGTGCGTGCGAGCGGTCCTTCGGGGGGGGATGAATCGGACGTCGGGGGGGGCATCAGGCTTTCAGGGTGGGGACAGGACTTCAAGGGGGAGAGGAGAGTCGGGGCGGGCGAAAGAAGAGTCAGGGTGGCCAGAGGAGAGTCGGGGCGGGGCGACTGGAGAGTCGGGCAGCATGCGCGGTATACGGGTGTGCGCAGTATACAAAAATTTCTGTACATAAATTTGTGTTTTCTGCGCGCTATACCATGTGCGCGTTTTACACTGGTGCACGTTATCTACGTGAAAATACGGTAATTAGAGCTGATAAAAAAAAATTGGCTTTACATTTTTCATAATGATCATCATCACCTATATTTCCAAGGCAGGTGCTTAAAAGGTATCCCAACACCATGAAAGTCATTTCTAACTTTTTGCTATCTGTTAAGAATTAAAGTCTCAGAATATTACCACGGAGAGCACAGAGAAGGAAATTGGTTATGTTTATTAAAAACTTTATATACCGCATAATAGCCCGAAAAGGATCCAAGCGGTTTACAATTTATAATTGAAAACAATTTAGAAAAGAACTCCATTCAAAAATAGAAAAGGAAAGAAAGTAAAAAAAAAAAAAAGCAAAATTTTTTTTATATATAAATACTTAAAATTCTATAACAATCAAATATCAATGATAAAAATTAAGTAATACGACTGAAAATATTCTTATTAAAAAAAAAAAAATCAATAACTACATAAGACAGATTGCAATCCCAAACTTGTTTCTTCAATTTGAAAAGGCCAACTGAAAATAATGTGCTTTTAGATTCCCCCCCCCCCCTTTTTACAATATCGCAATAACATTTTTTAGCACAGGCAGGAGATCTGAATGTTCTGCATTGCTTCCGACGCATTCAGCGTACCAGCCTGCACTAAAAACCACTATCGTGGCATTGTAAAAGGGGGGGGGGGCGGGTGGTGAGTGGGGTGTTGGTTATTAACATGCTGAAATTGAACAAATGGTACTCTATGCCTCCAACAAATCCTGCTATGTCTTAACTGAAGAACTTCTTAGAAGAGGTTAAAATCAACATTCAAATGAAAATATTCATATAGGGCCATCACAAAGCACTCATGCAAACAAGAAAGTCCGAGGCTATAACTGCAATCTGATTTCTCTGCAGATGAAAAGAAGCTAAACTAGCTAGCATTGACAAACAAAACAATCTCAAGAAGAAACAATCAATAAAAATGTTTTCTCAAAATGAAATATTGATGATTTGACAATAATTGTTTCATTATCAAAAGCATGCCCAGAAGGAATACTTGACCAAGATTTATGATCACATCAAGAAATGGTTCAACACTGCTATTGTTGCTGTGAATACAGTAGGGGTACCTGTTGCATAATAATGTATTTCACAATATTGTTCAAAGGCTCACGATGAATATGCCTGAGATTTATTTGCAGTTCAAATTCACAATTTGGCAAAAGTGTAGCTTCAGAACATTCACATTATCATATATGTCCTAACTTTCAAGGCACAATCCAACTATTTCACCTTCTCTTCCTCTATTCCTGCATTCATACATATAATTGACTTATTTTAAAGACCTCAGAACCACCACTCCTCCGTCCCACTCAAGGTTATGTTGTAAGTTGCTTTAAGCACTATCTAAACTAGACCGGTGAGGAGTGCACCACAAATATCTCCCCGTAAAATACACCTTGAGTGGGACGGAGGAGTGGTGGTTCTGAGGTCTTTAAAATAAGTCAACTATATGTATGACTGCAGGAATAGAGGAGGAGGAGAAGAAGGTGAAATAGTTGGATTGTGCCTTGGAAGTTAGGACATATATGATATTGAGATTTATTTGCAAACATAATATAATGGACTTATTTTACTATGACTTCTGAGCATCTACTGCATTGGAAGCAGAAGACTATGGGGCTTATAATAATAATAAAAATCCAAAAACTGGCCTAAGTCGGTACTTGGACGATCAAAAAGACAGGTCGTTCAAGTACCAATAATCAAAACTGGTTTTAGACGTATCTAAAACCAGCTTAAGCCTTTACATTACCTCTGTATGTCCAGAGCGAAAAGGGGCATTTTGGGAAGAGCGGATAGGGCAGGAGGTGGGCCCACCTAGACTTAGGGCTCCTTTTACGAAGCCGCATTAGCGGCTTTAGCACGCGTGACTTTTTATCACGCGCTAACCCCCACGCTAGCAGAAAAACTACCGCTTGCTCAAGAGGAGGCGGTAGCGGCTAGCATGGCCGGCAGTTTAGCGCACAGTATTATGTGTGTTAAACCGCTAACGCGGCTTTGTAAAAGGAGCCCCTAGTTGTCTGGCAGCCATAATCAAAAAAGTTTGACAGGTTGCCTGATGGAACTTATATGTTTTGACTTAGACAAAGTCAAAACAGGTATAAGTTCTGAATCAGGCCACTGAGCTGATCGCGCACGAAGGCTTCCAAATGTGGCCTTCAAGCGTGAGGAGATTTATGTGGGGGTGGGGCTGGGGGAGCAATGGAGCAGAGCTGGAGGCAGGACTGAGGGCAGAACGGGACGGGGCCAGGGACAAAAGCTTAGGTTGTGAGCCCACTAGGGACTGAGAAAGTACCTGCATATAATTTTTTAAAAATGTAAACTGCTTTGGTTGTTTCACAGCAGTGGCGTACCAAGGGGGGGGCCTGGGGGGCGGTCTGCCCCGGGTGCCAAGCCCTAAGGGGGTTCTCCCGTTCCGGTCCAGTTCCCCCCCCCTGCGCTGGGTGTCGCGTCTGGAAACAGCCTGCAGCAAGATCGCGATGCCAGCGATTTTTGCCTGCTTTGGCTGTTTCCTCTGCCACGGTCCCGCCCCTCCTCTGACGTCAGAGGAGGGGCGGGACCACAGCAGAGGAAACAGCCGAAGCAAGCAAAGATCGCTGGCATCGCGCAATCTTGCTGCAGGCTGTTTCCCCAGGGAAATGAAGCGGGGAGGCCGGGGGAATGAGCAGTGCTTCGTGGTGGTGGTGGTGATGGTGCCGAGCGGTCCTTCGAGGTAGTGGGGGGGCAGCAGTCCTTCAAGGTGGGGCAGGCAGGCAGACCTTGTGGAGGGGGGGAGACAGGCCTTCAGGCCTTCATGAAGAACAGGCAGGCAAGCCTTCAAAGGGGGGACAAGCCTTCAGGGGGGTGCAGGCCTTCAGGGGAGTGGACATGACTTCAAGGGGGACAGGCAGGCCTTCGGGGGGGGGGGTGACAGGCCGTCAGGGGGGGTGCAGGCCTTCGGGGGGGGACAGGCCTTCAAGGGAGGGCACAGGCCTTCAAGGGGGACAGGCCTTCAAGGGGAACAGGCAGGCAGGCCTTCAAGGGGGGGGACAGGTCTTCGGGGGGATGTAGGCCTTCGGGAGGGGTGTAGGCCTTCAGGGGAGTGCAGACTTTCCAGGGGGGGCAGGCCTTCAGGGGGGACAGGCAGGCAGGCCTTCAAGGGGGGGACAGGCCTTCGAGGGGGGTGTAGGCCTTCGGGGGGTGCAGGCCTTTGGGGGGGTGTAGGCCTTCAAGGGGGGGACAGGCCTTCATGGGGGGGGCAGGCCTTCAAGGGGAACAGGCAGGCAGGCCTTCAAGGGGGGGACAGGCCTTTGAAGGGGGTGTAGGCCTTCGGGGGGTGCAGGCCTTCGGGGGGTGTAGGCCTTCAAGGGGAGCAGGCAGGCAGGCCTTCAAGGGGGGGACAGGCCTTCATGGGAGGGGGGTCCCTGGTATAGAAGTACATGGAGGGAAACAGGACCCAAACGCCACCAACGGATAACAGGCCCCAAAGCCGACGCCGACGCTGCCCCATGCTCTCTCTGCTTTGGGCCGATCAATCTTCCTCTCCCCGACGTCAATTCTACCGTCAGAGAGGAAGTTCCGCCCAGCCAGGCAGCGATTGGCTGGCCCGAACTTCCTCTCCGACGGCAGAATTGACGTCGGGGAGCGGAAGATTGATCGGTCCGATAGATCGCCAAGGCAAAGGGAGTCCTGGATGATCGACTCACTTTGCCTTGGTGAGCTACCAGTCGATCGCGATCGACCTGTTGGGCACCCCTGTATTAGACAAACCAGCATGTGCCTGTATCATCAAACAGAAAATAAGTGACTAAAGCTCTTTATATAAATTATAGGAATAATTTAAATAGATCGTTTTAAAGAGTGAATAACTAAGATTTATAATAGGAAGAAGGAGGATACAAGGATCGATGACTGAAATGTGGAACCTTATAAGTCTTGGCTTAGGTTCATTTACCAATTGCCAAGCTGGTTTCTGAGATCCTCTTCCTCGTTCCATCTCCCTCTCCTCTCCTCTTATCCTCCCCTTCCGCTTCTCCTCTCACCTCCACTCCCCCTCTTTTTTCTCCCCTCCCCTCCCTCTCTCTCCTATCTATCCAACTCCCCTATCTCCCTCCTTTCCTCCCTCCCTCCCCATACTCTTCCCTTTTTTCTCTTTAAAGTCACCTTGAGCCTGTATAGGTATGTGCGACACACAAATAGAAGATTAGATTAGAGAGTAGGCTTCTTACTGTATGGTTGGAACTTTTCCATATTGATCCCACTTACCTTCTATTTTAAAATCAGTATGCCTTAACACATCCCATGGTGGTACCTTTTTATCCTGCGGTAAGCATGCATTAGTGCTTACCACAGGTTAGTAGTGTTTAACCATATTCCCAGATATTCAGTGCCAACCACCACCCAGATATCAGCACTGAATATCCCATGTATATTGGCTATCACCATTGTTATCCAGCCAAAAGTGATATTTAATGCTGCTATCTTAATAAATCAGCACAGCTTTTGAATATTAGACCATTTTTAACAAAACAAAATAAAATAAAATCAATGCCTGCAGCTATGACTCTTCTAGAAGGGGTATAGCTTGACCCAACTATACATGCATGTTTGCACATGATATTGAAAGAAACTGCACACGGAACAGTGATACTTAAATCTTCTGCTAACTTGCAATTTCACTGGAAGGAAAATTAAATGCAGGTTGTTAAGTTATCTAGTGCAGTGGTTCCCAACCCTGTCCTGGAGGACCACCAGCCAGTCAGGTTTTCAGGATAGCCCTAATGAATATGCATGGGACAGATTTGCATGCCTGCCACCTCCATGATATGCAAATCTCTCTTATGCATATTTATTAGGGCTATCCTGAAAACCTGACTGGCTGGTGGTCCTCCAGGACAGGGCTGGGAACCACTGCTCTAGTGGGAGACTGCTATTCAACCAAGGCTAGCATAGCTTCCCATTGCATTAAAGCAGGGGGTTTCAATCCAATCCTTGGGACACATCAAGCCAGCTTGGCTTTCTTGATATCCATAATGAATATACAGTATATGAGAGAGATTTACATGCACTGCATTCACTGTATGCAAATCTATCTCATGCATATTCATTGTGGATAGCCAGAAAACCTGACTGGCTAGGTGTGTCCCAAAGAATGAGTTGAGAAACCCTGCATTAAAGGCAAGATGGTTTTGCTATTTCACCTGCTGAAGAACACCTATTGCATACTTCTGGTTACTTTCCTCTAAACAACCGAAAACAGGCATTGTTTGCTGCATAATGCAGATCAATTGCACTTTCTCTAATTAGCATTTGACTGGCATTTTGCAAATTAGCTATTATAAGTTAATTAAATGGCAATAGACTGTTAGTACCATTCTACCTAAACTTTAAGAGTTTACTTCAATCTAATTAACTTTCTGTGACTAAATAGTTTGAAGTCAGTTAAATGCTTCTTAAAGTTATTTAATTTAAAGCTGATCTTTCCACCTAGAATACCACTAAATTGTTTCACTGTGTACTCATATGTGCAATAAAACAAGCTATACAGAGAATTAATAGATGAAAATTAAAACAAGACTCTGTTCCTTACAATTAAGGCCTTCTTTCAATTAAGCCGTATCCCCCAAGTTCCCTATCACTGGTTTTCCATTCCCTTATAATTTCCAGTACTGTTTAAAAATACAGCATGTGATGATTAAAAAAGAGAAGTCTATGATTAAATATGTCCCCATGCAACAGGCCCTCAATAATGATTTTATGTGCTTGACCCTCAACAGTGCACATTTAACCTTAATGAAGCTTGGAAAACCAAATGGCATTCGTAAGACATCCCAAAGACCAAATGTAGAAGGACCCTGGCTTTGAGGCTCTGCACTGTGTATTAGCAACTTACAACTGTATCTGTACGAACTATGGAGAATCAGATACTTGATGGAGAATTTAAGGATCTCCAGACCAAGCAATGAAGCACAGAAGGAGCAGTCCTGTAATTGAATACCTGTGTACCTATTTCGACAAATGCACTTAAAACAGCCATAGAGTTGGCATAACTGGAACGGCTGGGTAAGTTGCAGCTATACTCACTCGAGGAATGCAGAGAGAGGGGAGACATGATCGAGACTTTCAAATATGTCACGGGCCGTATCGAGGTGGAAGAAGATCTCTTTTTTTTTTAAAGGACCCACGGCAACAAGAGGGTATCCGTTAAAAATCAGGGGTGGGAAATTTCATGGCGACACCAGAAAATATTTCTTCACTGAAAAGGTGGTTGATCGCTGGAATAATCTTTCACAACAGGTAATTGAGGCCAGCAGCGTGCCAAATTTTAAGAAAAGATGGGATTGGCATGTGGGATCTCTTCATGGAGGTAGTTAGGGGGTGGGTTATTAGTGGGCTGACTAGATGGGCTGTGGCTCTTTTCTGCCCTCATTTTCTATGTTTCTAACTGTGGGCACCTAGGTATTGCAGATATACAAGTGATTTACAGCAATGTATACAGTAAGTTCCATACATAATTATGTGTCCCATTCATGCTCTGCCCTTGTTTATACCCATCTGCAAAATTCATACTTTGTAAGATGTATGAAGGGGTGCTGAAAAGTTCTCAGCCCGACCTACAAAAGAAGACATGAAAAAGACACGATACTACTCGAAAGGGTCCAAAGAAGAGCGACTAAGATGGTTAAGGGGCTGGAGGAGCTGGCGTACAGCGAAAGATTAGAGAAACTGGGCCTCTTCTCTCTCGAACAGAGGAGATTGAGAGGGGACATGATCGAAACATTCAAGGTACTGAAGGGGATAGACTTAATAGATAAGGACAGGTTGTTCACCCTCTCCAAGGTAGGGAGAACAAGAGGGCATTCTCTAAAGTTGAAAGGGGATAGATTCCGTACAAACGTAAGGAAGTTCTTCTTCACCCAGAGAGTGGTAGAGAGCTAGAACGCTCTTCCAGAGGCTGTTATAGGGGAAAACACCCTCCAAGGATTCAAGACAAAGTTAGACAAGTTTCTGCTGAACAAGAACGTGCGCTGGTAGGGCTAGTCTCAGTTAGGGTGCTGATCTTAGACCAGAGGGCCGCCGCGTGAGCGGACTGCTGGTCATGATGGACCACTGGTCTGACTCAGCAGTGGAAATTCTTATGTTCGTATTCATTTATTTAAAATATTTATAGCCTGCTTATTCAACAATTATAGGCGGGTAACAGAATAGCATGCATAATAACAGTAAATAAAACATAAGTACAAATATTCAAAACTAAACAAATTTAAAATCAACGAGATAAAACCTTAAAAGCATACCCACCAAACGCGTTGGAAAAATTAAAAGCATACACACACTCATTCCTGTCACTGAACAAAGCAGCGCCCAAACAAGGCCGTTTTCAGACCTTTTCTGAACCGCAGAAATGTAGGAACCTGTCTTAATTTCAACGGTAAAGACTTTCAACACACCGGACCCTGTACCGATAGCATAGTCTTGCGACTGAGAGCTTAACAGCAGTCAGCGAAGGCACTTCCAAACACATCCTATCTGAATGATCTAAAACAATGTGAAAGAGAATTTCATTTCTGCAAACTGGCACTTAACAAAATAAGGTAATACTCTTTTCAGCTACAGTGGAAAAATAATGCTCAGAATGTAGGAAGTGGTTGGGTGGGCTGAGAACTTTTCAGCACACCCTCGTATATGTATTTACACAAAAGTGTTTAGGTGACATTTTGGCATATATGTGTGTACGTTGCATTATTTTAATGATCTACTTGTGTGATCTGCATGTATAGATCAAGATCAAGTATGCATATGTTATCATATCATTTACTATGAGTTAATCTTGTTGGGCAAACAGAATGGACTGTGCAGATAAGGGTAAGGATAATGGGATTTGTTATATCAGCTTTGTGTAGTGCAATCAAAGCAATTTGCACTTATTATGTATTTAAACTTTTTTTTACAAAAATTGTAACAGTTTATTAATCAATAACATTCTTGAAAAGCACTTATGTACTATACATGAATACCAATAAAACAATCTCCTCCCCCTTCCCTCCCCCCTTTCTGGATTTGTATATAGAATATGAAATTTTTAATATGGTAGATATACATTACTATTAAAGTTGTTTGATGTAAGAATCTAATGGACTCCAAATTCTTATAAATCTTTGTGATTCATTTATTTTTTCTGCAAGCATTTTCTCATATCTGTAATACAAACCAAAACGGCATATTCAACCTATCTCATTGTTTCCAATTCATAGTAATCATTTGCCAAAATCACACCAGTCATGATGAGAAGAAGTTTATCTTTGGAACTATTTAGCGGACTCTTTTTCATAACTGAGGCACCAAACATTATAATTTCATATGATAATGGAATTGGGACTTCAAGAATCGAAATGATTTTATTCCATATGGACTTCCAGAATCCGAATATTAAAGGACAGTAAAATATAAGATGGTCTAACATTCCAATTTACACTTATTAGATGTAGGTACTTTAAGTAATCTATGCTACCATGGTGGTTATTTTAGAAGCTCTAGTCTTGTTTTAGATGTCTGAATACTGGCATTTAGACATCCATATTGCATGGATGTCCAAATAATTAGGCTACCTCTTTGCTCATTATGAAACTGTGTGACTATTTGTATCTTACGAGGAGCTGCTGAAAAGTCCTCAACCCAACCAACATAATTGGGGCAGTCTCCATCAAGAGCTTTACACTTAGTCCAGTGATTTTCTACATTTTTTGTTCTGTATTTTTCTGACAGAATGAAAAAAAGAGACTATCCCAACTTTGGGCTAGATTCACTAAGTAAACCGATCATGTACCAATCGGTTTGCGAGCCCATTGTGACCTGATTTCCCTCCGACCAGATTCACTAACCTCTCCTCCGATCCGATTTCGATCCATACATGCAAATGAGGAGAAACGACATGCAAAGCAGGAAAGACGCGATTCACTAATTTTTTCCTGACAGACCGACTGGCTGGCCAATCCAAAAACAAATGACTGGAGAGGACCAGTCGCTTGTGCAAAAACCTTGCTCTCAGCCTCGATTTCCTGCTCTCTGCCCCATCTCCTGCTCTCAGCCCCGATCTCCTCCTCTCTGCCCCGACTCTCCTGCCCTTCCCTGCGGAGCAGGAAGGGTGCTCAATCATTCCTAATCCAATGCTTCCCGACTCCCCACCCACCCATCAACCAAAAAACAAATGGCAGGAGGGATGCCAACTTCCTCCTGCCACTGACCGAATGCCCCCTCCCCGTTCCCAGTCCCCTCCCCATACCTTTAATGGAGCAGGAGGGGTGCTCAATCCCTCTTGCTCCAATGCCTCCCCACCCACACACCAACCAAAAAACAAATGGCAGGAGGGATGCCAACTCCCTACTTCCACCCATCGGATGCCCCCTCACCGTTCCCCTTCCCTCCCCATACCTTTAACAAAGCAGGAGGGGTACTCAATCCCTCCTGCTCCAATGCCTCCCGAGATAAGTCTGAGGCATTATGCCCCACCCCGATGTATCATGTGATGCATGGGGCAGGGCATAAGGCCTTGATTGGCTCAGGTACCTCGGGCTCCTCCCTTGGGAGGGGCCTGAGGCACCTCAGCCAATCAGGGACTTCCTTAATGAGTACTTACTAAGGAAGTCCCTGATTGGCTGAGGTACCTCAGGCCCCTCCCAAGGGAGAAGCCCAAGGTGCCTGAGACAATCAGGGCCTTAGGCCCTGCCCCATGCATCACATGATGCACTGGGGCAGGGCCTAAGGCCTCAGACTCATTGCGGGAGGCATTGAAGCAGGAAGGATTGAGTACCCCTCCTGCTCCGTTAAAGGTACGGGGAGTGGGTGAGGAGGAAACCAGGAACAGGAATGGAGAGGGGACATCTGGTGGGTGGCAGGAGGGAGTTGGCATCCCTCCTGCTGTTTTTTTGGTTGGTGGGTGGTTGGGGAAGTCGGGAGTGGGGCCGATGGTAGGAGGGAGTAGGAACCCTCCTGCCATAATTTTAAAAGGCTGCGGCGGCAGCGGGGCACATTTTGTGGGGGGTTCATGGAGGGAGGGGGGACGTGGCACTTGTCAGGAGAGGGAGGGGGGTTAATTTAAAAAAAAAATCTGGCTGATATTTTGCCGCTTGCAGCACAACCAGAGCATGTTGGTACCTCAGGATTTTTATAATCAACAGTCTTGGAGAATGGTGGTTGGTTCCTTGTGCAGGAAACCTATGTGCTCTTTCAATCTCAAATGGGTGCTGAAATGTTAAACCCAGCAATTTGGGGATCATCCACCAAAAACTTAATTGGGTTAGTACCCTCAGTCCCCTCCGGTATCCCAAGGATCCTTAAATTATTTCTATGGGACCGGTTGCTACTGTCCTCCAGTTCTTTAGTTAAACGAAGCAGTACAATGTGGTCTCTCTGTCTCTGCGCTAGCTTTTCCTCCGTGGCAGTAACTCTATTTTCTATATCTTCGACTCTCTTATTAGAGATTTGTAATTTTTTTGTCAGGGATGCCACTTCTTCAGTCAGCGTTCCTAATTTCCCATCTGTAGACAGCACAATATCTTTTATTCCTCTCAGCTCTGCCATTATATCAGAACTTTCATTAGCTTCCCTGGGAAGAGGGACCTTCAATGGTGTGATAGGGTCCTGTTTCTGCCGCTTTGCTGTACCGACTGCCAAAAGAGAAGTTTCCAGTCTGATTTGCCTTCCAGCTGCCATCTGTAGTTCCCTTTCAGTAAAATTTTAAAAATAAAATCCTAAATAGGTGATATTACTGCTATGGAAGGAGGAGCTGCACATTCACCCGACCTTCTGAATCGGCATCAAGCCACGCCCCCAATTAGTGCAAATCAGAATAAATTGCTCCTCATGATGACAGGAGTAGCCACGCAACGAGTAATGAAAAATTAGAAAAGTTGGGATAACGTAAATTATAGTTTCTGGTGGGAATCCCTATGTCAGATTTATAAGTTTGAAAACATGTTTTCTTTGCAGTTAGGGCACCATAGCAAATTTAAGGAAATTATGGGCCCGTTAACAAAATATTGTAAGTTATAAATATGAATTATCAATATTATTATTATTTCCCTTTGAGTCATGAAATATTGTTATACATATCCATGAGGGGAGGTGGAGGGTTGGAAGGGGGCTAAAACAGTTTTAGATTATTTGTTGGAAAAGAGTGCAATAGATTATATTACTTGATTGTTTATGTGTATGCACTTTGTATTTGATGTCAAAAACGAATAAAGAATTAAAAAAAATAAATAAATAAAGCCGGCAGAAGCCCTGACAGCAGTGACAGGAGGCTACTTCTCCTGTCACTACTATTAGGGCTCTAGCGATCCGTGCCAACAATCGTCCCCATTTGCATGCAGGCCTTTAGTGAATTTATCGGCCTGCATGCAAACGGACAAGGATCGGAGGTTAGTGAATCCCTTTGTTGGTTGGGCTGAGAACTATTCAGCAGCCCCTTGTATAAGTTTGATGTTCCTTTGCTGCCACCCGGACTTTCATGTCCCTTGTTTTCCCTGTTCATGATTTTGACATATCCAGCACATGGATGTCCATCTCACATGTATTTTGGAACCGGATGTATCCCATTCTAAAATACATGTGAGATGGACATCCATTTGCGTCAGTCTGACTTGGACATCCTTATTCTGTGTTATATATCTTTTCTAACATATTATCCACATTACTATGTAAGTTATTGTGCATACTTTATAGAATTAGTCTGAGAATGACTCACTGCACAATTCACAAACATGAAGAAAATGTTACAGCAAAACAGTCTGTAAAATAGAGAAGAAGCCTGATACCGCTGCAATTATTCCTCTTGCAAAATAAGTCACATGGAACGTGCAAATTTAATTCTATTGCTAGTCAAGGTATTGTATCTAAGCATCCTGATACTATGATCCGAGGAATTCATGTAGAAAGAATAACCCACATTGTCAACTGAACCATTACTAAATGCCAACTTAATAAAATCTTTGTCATGAAAAGAAATAATAAGCAAAAGCAAGGGTCACATTCATCTTGGTGTTCAAGAGAAAATGGCAAATTACAAGCCCATTAGATGAAAATGAAAGGGATATGATGTCACTTTTTTCTTTACCTGTGTTAATTAAGCTGCAATCCAATGTAGTTTCCAAGGACAGTCATGCAACAAAAACATAAAAGAAATAAAGTAATACGAGGGAAGGGAATGATGTGGAGCCTGAAACTTACAAGTTATTCCACACTTTTCTTGACACTTTTTGCTTAAATGAAGCAAATGAATCTAGCAAATGGGCACAAGTACCGTATTTCCCCACATATAGGCCGCCCCCATGTATAGGCCACAGAAAAGGGCGGCCTATGTTTAAAAACCGTAAAATAAGCCGCCCCATGGTATTAGCCGCGGTTTATCTCCCCGGCCTTTTTCAATCATCCCCCTTCCCCCGTACCTTTGTCGGAGCCTCCACACTGAATGGCGTGCAGCTCGGGTCTCCGGCGGTACAGGGCCAGGGCAGGATTAATTTGTTGAGGGCTCCTAAGCACACAAGTGCATTGGGGCCCCTGCCATGCCCCGCCTCCACCCACCATGCCCTGCCCCCTGCCCCTCCCCCATGTATTTACCCATTTTCTTATTTATTTCTTTTATTTTAAAATTCAAAACAAACAACAAAGATTACCATACCAGTGCCAGTGTACAGTTTTTCTTCTATGCAACCTCCAAACATCTCTGAACAAATCCCCCTTTCTTTCCTAGATGAAGAGATCTTCAGCTGGCAGGGCTTTGGGAAGCCCACCAATTTATATTTTGCATATGGGTAGAAGGCATGGGGCATGGCGGGAAGAAAACTTAGTGCCCATCATTTTATTGGACTAATACATTTCTCACTTAACTTTCAGAGGTTAATACCTCTTTCTACAGATCAATAAACTATACTGCTGTTACAGTATCCCTATCCTGACCTGAGGAAAGGAGTTATGGTCTCTGAATTAGTAAAAAATGTATTAAAATTAGTTCAATAAACAGTAGCATCTTATTTCCATTTTCTATTAATAAATGATTATCAATACAGCTACAATAATACCTTATCCTAAAGCAAAAGTAAATAAATAAAACAAATATAAATTTTGTCTACCTTTGTTGTCTGATTTCTGCTTTCCTCATCTTCTCATCATTTTCTTCCTTCCATCCACTGTCTGCCCTCTTTCTGCCTCCTTTCTATGCCTCTTCCAGAAATTGTCTGCCTTTCCCTTCCATCTCTTTCTCCCTCCCCACCCCCATTGGTGTGCAATCCATCTTCTTCCCTTCTCCAATGGTCTGGCATCTCTCCCCTTTCCTTCCATTCCCTCTCCCACACTCCCGTGGTCTGGCATTTCACCCTCTCTTCTCCCTTCCCCCCCTTTCAATCAGCATCTGCCCCCTTTCTCTCCCTCCACCACCCTTCCATGCTCATTTCTCTCTCCCCCTCCAAACATTGCAGCTGCTGGCTCTGCCCTCTGAGGTCCTTTGCAAAAGGCAGCCCAAAAGCAGAATTAGAACAGCTGATGGCAACGGGTTCCCCCCACACATCAACGGCAATGGATCCCCCCTGCATCAACAGCAACAGGCCTCCCCCCCGCATCAACGGCAACGGGCCTCCCCCTCACATCAATGGCAACGCGGAAATCTGTTACAGGAAGGTCCCGCAATGACTGCTTCTGCGGGTCCATCCCCCTCTGACGTCACTTCTTCCAGAACAAGTAAGTGATTTTGGAGGGGGATAGTTCCTGTAACAGAGCCAGACGCATTACGGTCGACTGGGGTGGCCCGTTACCATTGATGCTGGGAGGGGGCCATTGCTGTTTAAAAAAATGGCAAGGTGAGTCCTCCTCCTTCAGCGGGCCCCCCTCACAGTTTCTGGCCCTAGGCACGTGCCTACTGGGCCTATTGATTAATTTGGCCCTGTACAGGGCAGGCAGCTGCGATCACTTCAGCATCTGGCTTGCCCCTGCACTGCTTACTAAATGGCCGATGTCAGCTCTTGCGGGATTTAGTCAGGATGTTTAGAAGTTTATCTCTGTCTCCTAGGTAAGAGTAGATACAGTGGCATTGTGTGGCTTGACTGTGTATAATGGAATTTTTTTATATGTGAGAGGTGGAAGCTAGAGTTGTAGAGGTAGCTGCATCTTTCTGTAGGTTTCTTGCATATAGATTTTGTATGTAACCATTGTTGATAGAGACTGTGGTGTCTAGAAAATTAACTTTTTTTTTCTGGGGAATAGTCAATTTTGAATTTTATTGTAGCATAGTATATATTGGAAATAAATGAAAAAAACGTCCAAGACTAAGCTGCTCCTCTTTCCTCCTAAACCCTCTGCTCCTCCTCCTCCTTTCTCCATCTCGGTTAATAATACTATGATTGTTCCAGTCTCCTCTGCTCGCAACCTTGGAGTGGTCTTTGATTCTGACCTCTCATTTTCTACGCATATCCAACAAGCTTCTATCTCTTCAATATCACCAAAATTCACCCCTTCCTCTCTGAGCACACTACCCGGACCCTTGTCCAAGCTCTCGTAACCTCACGCTTAGATTACTGCAATCTACTTCTAACTGGTCTCTCGTAGTGTTGCCTCTCCCCCTTGCAATCTGTGCAAAACTCTGCTGAACGACTCATCTTTTACTAACCTCACTACACTCATGTCACCCCTCTCCTTACGTCACTTCCCTGGCTCCCTATCTGCCATTGCATACTGTACTGTACTGTAATAGTTTAAGATCTTATTGCTGACCTAGAAGTGTGCTCATTCTGCTGCCCCTCAATATCTCTCTTCGCTTCTCTCTCCTTATACATCTCCGAGAGAACTCTGTTCCTCAGATAAGCCGCTCTTAGCTGTACCCTTCTCCTCCACTGCCAATTCCAGACTTTGTTCCTTTCATCTAGCTGCTCCCTATGCCTGCAATAAATTACCAGAGTTTGTCCATCAATCCCATTCCCTTCTCGTGTTTAAAAGCAGACTGAAAATCCACCTTTTTGATATAGCCTTCAATCCTTAATCCTACTCCTCTGCCCTCCAACCTAGCCAGCTGGTTAACCGTCCCCCTTAACTGTATCCATGACATCCTGTTTGTCTGTCTTGGCTGTTTAGATTGTAAGCTCTTTCGAGCAGGGACTGTTTTCTTCTTTGTGACTACAGGGCTGTGTATGGTCTGGTAGCGTTATAGAAATAATTAATAGTAGTAGTAGTAGTGTGAAGAGTTTCAGTCTTTGGGAAGCAGAGCTGAGAATGTGATGTGATAATGCCTCATTCCACCAATAAGAGACAACCTCATCAGTGATGTCACAATGGCTTGATTGTCCAGTACTCTTCTCTGCCCTCCAACCTAGCCATCTGGTTAACTGTTCTCCTTAACTGTATCCATGGCATCCTGTTTGTCTGTCTTGGCTGTTTAGATTGTAAGATAACATACATAGTAACATAGTAACATAGTAGATGATGGCAGATAAAGACCCGAATGGTCCATCCAGTCTGCACAACCTGATTCAATTTAAATTTTTTATTTTTATTTTTTTGTAATTTTTCTTCTTAGCTATTTCTGGCAAGAATCCAAAGCTTTACCCGGTACTGTGCTTGGGTTCCAACTGCCAAAATCTCTGTTAAGACTTACTCCAGACCATCTACACCCTCCCAGCCATTGAAGCCCTCCCCTGCCCATCCTCCACCAAACGGCCATACACAGACACAGACCGTGCAAGTCTGCCCAGTAACTGGCCTAGTTCAATATTTAATATTATTTTCTGATTCTAAATCTTCTGTGTTCATCCCATGCTTCTTTGAACTCAGTCACAGTTTTACTCTCCACCACCTCTCTCGGGAGCGCATTCCAGGCATCCACTACCCTCTCCGTAAAGTAGAATTTCCTAACATTGCCCCTGAATCTACCATCCCTCAACCTCAAATTATATCCTCTGGTTTTACCATCTTCCTTTCTCTGGAAAAGATTTTGTTCTACGTTAATACCCTTCAAGTATTTGAACATCTTAATCATATCTCCCCTGTCTCTCCTTTCCTCTAGGGTATACATATTCAGGGCTTCCAGTCTCTCCTCATACGTCTTCTGGTGCAAGCCTCCTATCATTTTCGTCGCCCTCCTCTGGACCGCCTCAAGTCTTCTTACGTCTTTCGCCAGATACGGTCTCCAAAACTGAACACAATACTCCAAGTGGGGCCTCACCAATGACCTGTACAGGGGCATCAACACCTTCTTCCTTCTACTGACTACGCCTTTCTTTATACAGCCCAGCATCCTTCTGGCAGCCGCCACTGCCTTGTCACACTGTTTTTTCGCCTTTAGATCTTCGGACACTATCACCCCAAGGTCCTTCTCCCCGTCCGTGCATATCAGCTTCTCTCCTCCCAGCATATACGGTTCCTTCCTATTATTAATCCCCAAATGCATTACTCTGCATTTCTTTGCATTGAATTTTAGTTGCCAGGCATTAGACCATTCCTCTAACTTTTGCAGATCCTTTTTCATATTTTCCACTCCCTCTTCAGTGTCTACTCTGTTACAAATCTTGGTATCATCTGCAAAAAGGCACACTTTTCCTTCTAACCCTTCAGCAATGTCACTCACATACATATTGAACAGGATTGGCCCCGGCACCGAACCCTGAGGGACTCCACTAGTCACCTTTCCTTCCTTCGAGCGACTTCCATTAACCACCACCCTCTGGCATCTGTCTGACAGCCAGTTTCTGACCCAGTTCACCACTTTGGATCCTAATTTCAGCCCTTCAAGTTTGTTCAACAGCCTCCTATGAGGAACTGTATCAAAGGTTTTGGTGAAATCCAAGTAAATTACATCTAGCTGTTCTCGATCCAGCTCTCTGGTCACCCAATCAAAAAATTCAATCAGGTTCGTTTGGCATGATTTACCTTTTGTAAAGCCATGTTGCTTCGGATCCTGTAACCCATTAGATTCAAGGAAGTACACTATCCTTTCTTTCAGCAACACTTCCATTATTTTTCCAACAACTGAAGTGAGGCTCACCGGTCCGTAGTTTCCTGCTTCATCCCTGTGACCACTTTTATGAATAGGGACCACATCCGCTCTCCTCCAATCCCCAGGAATCACTCCCGTCTCCAGAGATTTGTTGAACAAGTCTTTAATAGGACTCGCCAGAACCTCTCTGAGCTCCCTTAGTATCCTGGGATGGATCCCGTCTGGTCCCATCGCTTTGTCCACCTTCAGTTTTTCAAGTTGCTCATAAACACCCTCCTCCGTGAATGGCGCAGAATCTACTCCATTTTCTCGTGTAACTTTTCCAGACAATCTCGGTCCTTCTCCAGGATTTTCTTCTGTGAACACAGAACAGAAGTATTTGTTTAGCACATTTGCTTTCTCCTCATCACTCTCCACATATTTGTTCCCAGCATCTTTTAGCCTAGCAATTCCATTTTTTATCTTCCTCCTTTCACTAATATATCTGAAAAAATTTTTATCTCCCTTTTTTACATTTTTAGCCATTTGTTCTTCCGCCTGTGCCTTCGCCAAACGTATCTCTCTCTTGGCTTCTTTCAGTTTCACCCTGTAGTCCTTTCTGCTCTCCTCTTCTTGGGTTTTTTTTATATTTCATGAACGCCAACTCTTTCGCCTTTATTTTCTCAGCCACTAGGTTGGAGAACCATATCGGCTTCCTTTTTCTCTTGTTTTTATTGATTTTCTTCACATAAAGGTCCGTAGCCATTTTTATCGCTCCTTTCAGCTTAGACCACTGTCTTTCCACTTCTCTTATGTCCTCCCTTCCTAACAGCTCTTTCTTCAGGTACTTTCCCATTGCATTAAAGTCCGTACGTTTGAAATCTAGGACTTTAAGTATCATGCGGCCGCTCTCCACTTTAGCCGTTATATCAAACCAAACCGTTTGATGATCTCTACTACCCAGGTGAGCACCCACTCGAACATTAGAGATACTCTCTCCATTTGTGAGGACCAGATCCAATATCGCTTTTTCTCTTGTGGGTTCCGTCACCATTTGTCTGAGCAGAGCCTCTTGAAAGGCATCCACAATCTCCCTACTTCTTTCCGATTCCGCAGACAGAACATTCCAGTCCGCATCCGGCAGGTTGAAATCTCCCAACAGCAGAACCTCCTCTTTCCTTCCAAACTTTTGGATATCCACTATCAGATTCTTATCAATTTGCTGCGATTGAGTCGGAGGTCTGTAGACTACACCCACGTAGATAGAAGTTCCATCTTCTCTTTTCAGAGCAATCCATATCGCTTCTTCCTCTCCCCAGGTCCCTTGCATTTCGGTCACTTGGATATTGATCTTTACATAGAGAGCTACTCCTCCACCTTTATGACCATCTCTGTCCTTCCTAAAAAGATTATATCCCGATATGTTTGCATCCCATCCATGTGATTCACTGAACCATGTCTCTGTGATAGCAACAATATCTAGATCTGCCTCAAATATCAGGGCTTGCAGATCATGAACTTTGTTGCTTAGACTGTGAGCATTTGTGGTCATCGCTTTCCAGCTATTTTTCAGCGATAATCTCCTTTTTCGTATGGATTTTTGTGTCGTTTCACTTTCCGTTGCAATACTAAGAAATGAGTTGCTGATATTGCTTATGTTGCAGCCTTTACTACTATCACATCTTTTCTTTTGCCGGGGGTGGTCTCTATAATTGTCCTTCGTACATACACCACCCCCACCTTCTAGTTTAAATGCCTAGAAAAATATTGTCTAAATTTCTCTGCAAGGTTTCTTTTTCCTGCTGTAGTAATATGTAGCCCATCAGTGCAATATAGCTTCTTGTCCTTCCATGTATTTCCCCATCCTCCTATGTACCTGAAGCCTTCTTGATGACACCAGGCTCTGAGCCATCTATTAAAGTCCTCTGTGTTTTTCACTCTTTGCTCTCCCTTTCCATATGCAGGCAGTATTTCAGAAAAAGCTAAAGTCTTTACAAAAGGTTTCACGCCCTCACCAAGCTCCCGAAAAGCTTTCTGTGCTGCAAGTGTGGAGTTGTTGGCCAGGTCATTTGTTCCCAGATGGATAACAACATCAGTGTTAAAATCCTTAGTTTCTTCCTTAATTATAGTCAGTATTTGCCTGGAACTCCTGGTAGCTGAGGATCCTGGAAGACATTTCACTATTTTGGTCTCCTCGCCCTGTGTTCCAAGGTTAATGCCTCTGATGATGGAATCCCCCAACAGTAATAGTTTTCTGTTTTTGGCTTTTTTATTTGTACTTAGGGTGCGCTTGTTCTCTTGAGTTACCTTCATTGGTTCCAGTACCACCTCCCTTCTGTTTTCCTGAGTATCGCAGTGCACTAGTGGAGCGAAGGAATTCTGTAGAGGTAATATTAGTGAAGGTGGATGTTTCTGTGTTACATGTCGCAGTCTTCCTGAGCCTACTGTGATCCATTTATTCCTGGGCTGTTTTATTCTTTGAGGTAGAGGTGGTAAGTTGGTATGATTTTGTGGAGTGATGGAAGCTGCTTTAATTGTATTCAATTCCTGTTTAAGTTTGCAGAGCTCCTCCTACTGACAAGTTGAAGACAGGTGGGGCAAGCCTTAAGCCACCAAATAATATGTCTTGGAATTAAAGCACCACAGTGATTGCATAGAATAAAGGTCATCTTGATTGGTTGTGAAGTCCTGATTATATGGGTCTCTATATATGAATAGTGGTCCCTGGGGTTGGTGGGACTATAAGTCTTACCCTTATTCCTATGAAGGGAAAGAGAAAGAGGAAATAAGATTTAACAGAGGAAAGAGAAGGGTTTATTTTTTTGTGCTTTTTTTTTTTTTTAGTAAGAAATAGGGATGAGAAGAGAAATTAAGCAGATATAATGCTGAAAACCAGTGAAAAGAGCAGAATATGAAATGCTGAGTAACTTAGCTTTCAGAAGTTCACAGGGCAGCCTTGTTCACAGCAATGTCCCAAAGATAATGCAATTAACCTTAGAAGTAAACCAGAGCCTCTCCCTTCTCCACCTAATCAGCAGAAAACAATGGCTGAATACTAGTAAGACAGAAATATAGGCTCTAAACCACCTAAAACACAGTATTTTAAACAAAAATGCAGGTTCTATCAGTGCTACCTTAAAACACAGGATTTATAACAGGATTTTCCCTACTTTAGTCACCCTGAGCCACAGGCACCAGGATTTAATTAGAGTTAACAAAGTCTTACCCTTTTTCCTATGAAGAGGAAGAGGAAATAAGATTTAACAGAGGAAAGAGAAGGGTACTCTTTCGAGTAGGGACTGTTTCCTTCTTTTTTGTGACTCTGTGCAGCGCTTGTAGCACTATAGAAATAATTAACAATAGTAGTAATAGAAAAATTGTTTGAGAGTCTCTTCTTTCTCAAAAGAAGGTGTTACTTTCAGAAGCTAATCATAAAATTCATTGTTATTCCAATAAAAAGGGTATTACTTTATTTCCTTTATGTTTTTGTTTTATTTCTATATATTACCTTGAAAAGTGAGTTAACATGGCCACCACATCATATCTCTCAAGGATAGTCAGAAAGATAAGTTGTGATTCTATCTTTTCCTCATTAAAGAAATCATTTTCAATGTCAATCTTGCCATTGAATGTCTGTTCTTTTTGCGTATGGAGCTGCTTTACAGCCCTGTTTTCCTGTCCTTACTGGCTTATACAAACGGGCCCCACGGGCTGCTCCTGGTAAGTACTGTATACCAGAGTGAAAACACACTGAGACAAAAGGAGATATGTGAGGAAATGCAACCTGAGGAACAGCTGAACAGTAGTAGGGTCTCTACTACTGATAGTAGTTGCCGATGCTTGTGGATTTTCAGGTCAAGTCTGTCTCTCCGTGTGTGGTACTAGTTTAAAATAACACAGTTTGAGGCCCTTAATGGATTAGTTTTCTATACAAACCCTGATGTTGGCCTTTTATCTTAATGAAAAGGCAAAGGTGATTGAGCTTGTTACCAGTAGTGAAAGAACATCAGAGCTATGAGACACTTACTGATCCTGCTATAAGTCTTGGGAATGAACAATACAGCATCTTGGTTAAGTAACCATGTGAAAAACATGGGAATATAGAAACACAGAAAATGACAGCAGATAAAACCATATGACCTACCTAGTCTGCCCATCCATAGCAACTGCTTACTTCTACAATGTTGACCTCTCCCTCAGAGATCATTGGTGCTTGTGCCATATTTTTCAGAATTCAAATACTACCCTCATCTCTGCCACCTCCACTGTGAAGCTGTTTCTTACATCTTCCACCCTTCCAGGAAAGAAATATTTCCTTACTCTTGAATCTATTATCGTTTTACTCTTATCTTACAAACTCTCATTCCATAGCTTTCTTTCATTGGGCGAGGCCTGCCCCTTGTGAATTTATACAACAGGAAATCAAAAGTAAAGGCAAAAGACATTTAGTGACTTTAATAGAAGTAACGATGAGCAATTGAACATATCACTTTTCCATATAGTCCACATGAAAGACAATGCATTTGTTATATCGTTCAACTTGCTGCTATACTCCTGCAGAGAAGATGTTTTTTGGCTGCTCCTAAAGCCAAGTGAACACCGTTTCCTTTACTTCGTCATGCTTTGTCTTTTGCTCTCCGGGTCACAGTGATGCACCCATGTGTCGTCACCAGTGATAATTCTCTCTAGAATACTTGGCTCTTTATACCATCTCAGGAACTGGATCACAACCTTCACCCACCATTGCTTGTGCAGATCAGTAAGCTGTTTGGGAGCCCATCATGTATCCTTAACGTGACCATTTATTTTTTACATCAAAACGGGACATCTATTAATATTCAGTCCCGCCCCCAATCCCACCCTAGCCCCACCCAATCCCACCCTAGACATCCCCCAATCACGCTCTAGCCCCGCCCCCAATTTCTTCTATTTGTTTTTCATGTACACACAATATCTTACTATTTCATAATGGTAACCATAAAATTTTTAAAAAACCACAAAGCACCCTGTACGCAGAGAAAATGTTAATTATTTATATTTGGGGGGTTTCAATGATGTCACCTCAGTAACTATAGAAAAATAGATAAATATAGTGCAAAATATAGACAGCAGATATAAATTCTCAAAACTGACACATTTTTATCACTAAATTGAAAATAAAATCATTTTTCCTACCTTTGCTGTCTGGTGATTTCATGAGTCTCTGACTGTGCATCCTATCTTTCATTTCTTTCTGCACTCAGGCCCAATAATTGTCCCTTTCTATTCCCTCCCTCCTTCCTTCCTATGTTCTTAGTGCCCCCAGTACCTTCCTATGTCCTTAGTGCCCCCAGTGCCTCCTTCCTATGTCCTTAGTGCCCCCAGATCCAGTGTCAGTTCTCCTTTGTACCTTTGTTCCAGGTCTCCCTCTCTCTCCCTCCTCTGTTATGATCTTGGCTCTCTCTCTGCTCTTCCTCAGGAGCTCTCCCCCCCCCCCCCGCGTCTGCACCTCCTAAAGTCCTGCTTCTGCCTCCTGTCTTTCCCCTTTGGTCCAGGCCTTTATCTCTCTAGTCTTTCTTCTACTTACAACCCCCCCTTCTCTGCCGTTTTCTCTCCTTCCTTCATCCCTCCTTCCTATGTCCCCTCACTGCGTTCCAGCCTTTGTCCCACCCCCTCCCAAAAAGCCTGCCGGCCTACCTCCCCCAAAGCCAGCCTCCTCCAAAGCCAGTCTGCCTGTCTACCTACCCCAGAGCCAGCCTGCCTGCCTACCTCCCTCAGAGACAGCCTGCCTGCCTCACCCAGAGCCAGCCTGCCTGTCTCCCCCAAAGTCTGCCTGCCTACCTCCCCCAGAGCCAGCTAGCCAGCCCGCCTGCCTATCTCCCCCAGAGCCTGCCTGCCTGCCTGCCTCCCCCAAAAACTGCCTGCCTACCTCCCTCCCCCAGAGCCAGCTAGCCTGTCTGCCTACCTCCCCCAGAGCCTGCCTTCCTCCCCCAAAGCCTGCCTGCCTACCTCCCTCCCCCAGATCCAGCCAGCCTGCCTGCCTACCTCCTTCCCCCCCTTACCGCGGAAAACAAAAGCCTCCCTCTAGGCCCGATTTAAACTCCCCCCCCCAGTCCACCACCGTTGCTCCTCTGCTGCCACTACTCGCACCTGGAAGCCTTCTTCCCGACGTCAATTCTGACGTGGGAGAGGACAGCGATTGGCTGGCCCGGAACATCCTCTCCGATGTCAGAATTGACGTTGGGAAGAAGGCTTCTGGGTGCGAGTAGTGGCAGCAGAGGAGCAGCGGCGGTGGACCGGGGGGGGGGGGAGAGAGAGTTTAAATCGGGCCTTGAGGGAGGCTTTATTTTTTTTTGGGTGCAGCAGGGGAGGGACATGAAGCGATCGCCTGTCCCGTTGTCCCTGCGCACAGCTTCGGGACGCTGTCCCTGAAAACGGGACATTTTGGCATCCTCAAGCTGTGTGTGGAGACAACAGGACAGGGGATCCGAAAACGGGACTGTCCTGTTTAAAACTTGACGTATGGTCACCTTATGTATCCTGTATCCCAAGTCATTATGGCAAATGCAGATCTACAGCTTATATCCACATTTTCAGCCAAATGAGATACCGTTATCCGTTGATCTTCTCTAATTAAGGCACCTGCCCTGTCAATATGCTCTTGTGTGCACAATGTTGATGGGTGACCAGAACAACCTTCATCGGTTACACCTGTTCTTCCCGCTTTAAACTTTTTTACCCACTCATAAACCTTTCATTGATTCATGGTACTATGTCCATAATGAGTCAATATCCGATGGTGAATTTCAACAGGTTTCACTCCTTCTGCCCAAGGAAAGCACACTACGCATCTTGCAATGGAGTGTCCATATTTCTGATCTTGTGGCTGCCACATGACTGAAGGTCAAGCGCTGTTCTGTGCGTGGACAAACTGTTCAACAGGTATTGTATGAGTACATATGTTGCATTTCACTAGCTCTGTTCCGGTTATCACACTAATTTAACAATTGCCTTTAATTTTTGATTTGTCCTCTTGTCTTAGATAATTTTTTATATATCTATCATATCTCCCCTATACTGCCTTTCCTATAGGGTATATGCATTTAGATCTCTAAGGGGAAAAGTTAGTAAGCTGCATTAGGGCTTTAAGTCATGTTAATCGCACCTTAACATGACTGAAAAGGTGCTAATGCAGCTTGACTTGCCATTATGTGCCAATATTTAAGTTGTTGTAGATTAAATAGTAATAAGACACACAGCATGCAAATTATGTAAAGAAGCTCATTACTAAGTAAAAAATATATAACATGATTTGCAGTGAACCCTGAGCATTAAATGTGATGGCAATACAACCCCAGCCAAAGGCTGGGATTATTTTACCATCTCAGGAGCAAAAGCAATGGGGCAGAGCCAGGTGTCCTCTTTTTAAAAAAAGGAAATCTGATAACCCTAGGACCAATGGACCACCAGATGGTCAATAAGGCAAAGATGGAGAGAGGCTTTAGAAGGATGAGGGTCCTGGATCAGGAGTTTGTAGTTTGATTGGATAGGGGTATGGAGGGTCCTAGATTAACACCATAGTACCTTTTAGCTCTGGCCTAAGAGCATTAGGTCTCTACTTTTAGGGGTCATCGTAATAACACAACTTAAGAGGTGGTTTGGAAAAAGTTATTCATTTACCATGGGAGTTAGCAACCTGAGCAGGTTGTTGAATCCTGTGGTAAATCAAGATGCATTAAAAGTAAGGGAGTGTTCACAGTGGAGAAACATAAGTGGGTCTTGGGTGTGTCCAACATTTACTTGTCTGATTATATGCTGTCCTATATTATTATGGATTTCTTTTCCCATCTGTCATTTTGCTTCAACTTGGTATTTTCCAAATATGACAAATATATCACATTTTTAAAATAAACATTGAGTACTGTCAGTTACATGCTAAAGTGCTACTTTTAGGTGCACACATTCATGCATGCTGTTGACATGTTGTAAGTGGATGTGCCTAAATATAGATGTCAGCTTATACTAGAATTTTTTTAGAACATTAATGCATGTAAGTGTTCTTATAGAATAGACTCACATTCTGTGTAATTTGAGCATCTACGTTGCAATGTCCAGTTATAGACTTGCTCCCTATGGGGCTCATGATCAAAACAAAAATACATTTAAAAACCCACCCAAGTCAGCACTTGGATGACCTAAAAGACAGGTTGTCCAAGTGCCAATAATCAAAACGGGTTTTTAGACGTGCCCAGAGTTGAAAGAGGTGTTTTTGAAGGAATGGTGAGGGCAGGATTTGTGTGGTACGTGGGACGAACTAGAGTTAGTTGTACTGCAGGGATAATTGAAAGTTTTACGAAGCTGCCTTGACAAAACTTATACATTGTGACTTAGATGATGTAAAACCAGGTCTAAGGGCCAGATTCTATATAGGTTGGGTTGCCGCTGAACTGATCGTGATCCCTGCTGTGATCAGTTTGGTGGACGCGGCAGGGAACCTGTCCTCCCCTCGTGAAGACTACCGGCAGGAAAGATGCTTAGTCCCTCCTGCCAGAACTTATGAAGCCGCCCACCCCCACCCCCGAATGTCCACAGCAGGAGGAATGACAAATTCCTCCTGCTGCCACTTTGCAAGACATCCCACCTGGACCCCACCAATACCCTTTTTAGTTGGCTGGCCAGAGGGATGCTTCCTACCTCTGGCCAGCAAGCCATGGGAGTGACCTAAGGGATCTGACCAATCAGAATCTTAGGCCACTCCCAGTACATCCCAGAATGGTTACCCTATGTATGCATAATTTTATCTGATATAAAATTTTAGAAGGTCAAGCAAGCAAATGCATTCTTTTTTTTTTTTTAAATCTAGTGTAAGTACAAATCTGCCAGTTATGTTTTATTATTTTTTTCAGTTTTATTGTGATTGCAGACTTTTAGGGGGACTTTTATTAAGGCGTGCTAACCTATTTAGCGCATGCTAAAGATTAGTGCGCGCTAAATGCTAAGGTATCCATTATATTCTATGGGCACCTTAGCATTTAATGCACCTTAATAAAAGGACCCCTTAATTTTTGTGTAATTTAGATTATGTTATCAACTGATGTTGTTTTTCTTGTGTGTTGTAACTACCAAGGATTATAGCTCTGCAGTATATAAATAGTTTTTTTTAAGTATATAAAAAATAAACATGGTCGATGGGTTGTTATTAAATTTTTCTCCCTGGGGTCAATATTCAAAGCAATTTAACCAGACAGAAATGTCTCCTGGCTGGTTAAATCACCTAATTGGGGTTAACTGCTAATTTCCAGCAGCACTTAACTGGATAGTGCTGCTGAAAATAACCGACTAATGCTGAACTGCAAAGCAGCTATTTGGGGGACATTCCAGGGGCAGAGTCAGCATTTGGCCAGTGAATTACAGATATTCAGCACTTAGGGCTCCTTTTACTAAGCTGCGGTAGCATTTTTAGCACACGCTGCAGATTGGCGTGCGCTAACCCCCGCTCTACGCGGAGAAACTAACGCCAGCTCAATGGAGGCATTAGCGTCTAGTGTACATGGCAATTTAGCGGGCGCTAAATGAGCGCTAAAACTGCTAGCGCAGCTTAGTAAAAGGAGCCCATAGCCAACCAGATAAACCATATAAAAATTAGTCCTGTCTCTGAGGTACCCCATAACCAATTCAGGCCACGTTAGGGAATTCTATGAGTGTCAGAGCTTTTACCACAGCCGTGGGCAATAAAAAAAACTCCTAATGTGGCTTGATAAAAGGGGGCCTAAGTGTTGAACTTCACACAATTGACTATGAGCTCATAATCAAAACTTACCCCCTCTTTTGCTAAGGTACGCTATGCTTTTTAGCGTGCGGTAAACAGGGCAGGATTAACCAATAGGCCAAGTAGGCACGTGCCTAGGGCCCGAAATGGTCAGGGGGGCCCAATGAAGGAGGGCATCAACATTGTTTTTTCCAAATGGCGATGGGCCCCTCTAGCATCGATTGGCAACGCGATCCCCTCCTCATCGACGGAATGTAAGACAAGCAAGTAACGTGGGTAAGAAAGGCAATGGGAACTGCAATTGTGCAAGCGGTGCTGCTTGCCCAAAGCTTCCCTCTGACGCAGCTTCCTGTTTCCGCCTGGGCGCATGGTGGGGTGGGGTGGGGTAGGGGGGCCCAGTGTACTTGGGTGCCTAGGGGCCCCCGACGAATTAATCCTGCCCTGGCGGTAAATATTAGTGCGTGCTAGTCATGTGCTCAATGCTAACACGTGCATGTTATCCTATGGATGCGTTAGCGGTTAGTGCATGCTTTGATTTTTCATGCGCTAAACATGCGCTAAAACTCTTAGCACACCTTTATAAAAGAGGGCCTTAAATATATCTAAAAACCCACCGAAGTCGGCACTTGGACAATCTAAAAGAGAGTTTGGACGTATCCAGGGACATTTTAGGCCTCTGAAACCCGCTGTGCACTCAGAGCTGAAAGGGGCGTTTTTGGAGGAGTGTTTAGGGCAGGATTTGGGCCAACCTAAATTTAGTCATCCTGCAGAGATAATCAAATGTTTGACGAGACTGCCTAGGCAAAACTTATATGTTGTGAGTTAGATGCTGTAAAGACAGGTATAAGTGCCCAAAAGGTATTGAAAGTGACCAGATAACCACAGCAGAGATAAAGCAAATATCCACACACACTCCCCCCCCCCCCATGTTCATTGACCCCGTTGTACCCCTACAAAGTTCAGAATAAAAATGTAATACCTGTCTCCGAAACAGCAGCACCTGGCACAGGGAAGCCTAGTAGAGTTGCACAGAAGTGGCTTAAGTAGTCTGGGCAGTGGGAGAAGTGAACCATAAAGAGGAGAATCCAGGCCCATAAGCCACTTTAACCACTTGGAAAATGTGAGCCCACCCAAAATACAAACAAACCATAGTGCACTGCCATTTAGGTGTCAATTGCAACCATAAGAACTATTGGGGTTATAGACAGGTGGGTATAGTGGGTTTGGGGGTGTTTTGGGGGCTCACCTATAAGGGAGTTTTGAAAAGATGTTTATGTGGCACCCTTTTTGTGAAGTTCACAGCAGTGCCCTGTAAGGTACCCCTCTGCTCTGTTGCCATGTCTGGGTGGTCAGTCCATCACAATGCTGGCCCTCTCCCACGTCCTAATGGTCTTGTTCTGGGCGAGAATGTGGTATAAAGGTAGAGGTAGTGGTGGTCTAGAGACGATCAAATGCCTGGACGTACAGACAGACGATTTAAAAAAAATATATATATATTAGACGTACATTTTGAGAATGGACATTTTGCTGCTGCCAACTTTGGACGACTAGTGCCCTATGTCTAAATGGAACAGATTTTTTTGTTTCTTATTATGCTCCTCTATGTATTAGCGAGCTCCAGAACCACGGAAATTCAATGCTAATGCCCAGATATGGCCTGACATTGAATTTCTGGGTGGAGGTCAGCAAAACAGTGATCATCACTGGCTGAATATCAGGCCCCCTACGTCTGAATATCTTGTTTCAAAATGATAATTGTGTGGCTAGCAGAGAAAACACAAAAGATTAAAAAGGATGAAAGATTCTTTTTAAGTACTATCATTGCCCCTATAAACTAGCAATGAATTAAATTCTCAGACAACTGGGATTCTGTACTTAGGGGAAAAAAAGAAGAAGAAACCTTCCAGAGCAGGTGTTGAACAAATGATTTAATGATGGGTTGGATGGAACTGATAAAAACTGAGCTCCCTGATTTTTTTCTGTCACATATCTACATGGCATTCAGCTTTCCTCTTCCAACTCCACTCATATGGAACCTTCTCTTACCTGTCATCCAACTTGAAACATCATTAATAAAATTCAAGCTGGCTCAGAAGACTTATTTCTTTAATGAGAATTTTGGCCATAAGTAGGTGCCAGGGGGGAGCTTGGTAGGACTGCAACTTCTGGATCACTCTCACGCTAATCTCTGCTTCCTTCCCCCTCTATTTTATCAGCTTTTCTGTCTGATTAAATAACATTTTAAATCAGTGGTTCTTAAACCTGTCCTGCCCCCCCCCCCCAGCCAGTCAGGTTTTCAAGATATCCCTAATGAATATGCATGCGGCAGATTTGCATGTCTGACACCTCTATTATATGCAAATCTGCTTCATGTATATTCATTAGGGTTATTTTGAAAACCTGACTGCCTGGCCAGGACAGGTTTAAGAACCACTTATTTTAGGATTTTTATAAGTTGCTTTGTTTTGGCCCCAGTTATTAGGTTGGTAGACTTGATGGGGGGGGGGGGGGGGCACTGCCTGGTGGTACATAAGCAGCAGGACAGAACTGAAAAAGGAAGCTAGCTAGAGTGCATGAGCTTGTGTATGTTTCTATAAGGGCAGGTTCACACCTGTAAATAAAGTTTCCCTTTCGAAATCTGGGCTGGAATGGAGAAGTTCACTGGTATAAATGTCCCTATTCACACACTAAGTAAAAGAAAGTTTTCAGTCCATGGGATTTACCTTGTTTACTGTTACATGCATTTGTTTATTCATTCAATTTTCTATACTATTCTCCCAGAGGAGCTTAGAATGGTTTATGTGAATTTATTCAGGTGCTCAAACATTTTTTCCTGTCTTGGTGGGCTCACAAATTATCTAATACAGTGGTTCCCAACCCTGTCCTGGAGGACCACCAGGCCAATCGGGTTTTCAGGCTAGCCCTAATGAATATGCATGGAGCAGATTTGCATGCCTCTCACTTCCATTATATGCAAATCTCTCTCATGCATATTTATTAGGACTAGCCTGAAATCCCGATTGGCAGGGGGAGAGTGTGGTGCAGTGGTTAAAGCTACAGCCTCAGCACCCTGGGGTTGTGGGTTCAAACCCACGCTGCTCCTTGTGACCCTGGGCTAGTCACTTAATCCTCTCATTGCCCCAGGTACATTAGATAGATTGTGAGCCCACCGGGACAGATAGGGAAAAATGCTTGAGTACCTGAATAAATTCATGTAAACCCTTCTGAGCTCTCCTGGGAGAACAGTATAGAAAATTGAATTTTTTTAAAAAATGGTGGTCCTCCAGGATAGGATAGGGTTGGGAACCACTGATCTAATATACCTGGGTAACTTACTCAGGGTCATAGATAGGGTTACCAGATTTTCCCAAAGGAAAATCCGGACCCATGGCCACGCCCCCAGACCTGCCCAGTTCTTCACGCTGTCATGCCCCCAACCCCACCCCTTTACCTGATCGTGCATTGGGATGGCATCTGTGTAGTGTAGATGCGACGCAATGACGTCGTGCATGTTTGCAGATTCCGTCCTGATGTCGGAAGCTTTTCAAAACCCAGACAAAGTGCTGGGTTTTGGGAAAAGCTGTCCGGACCCCAGACATATCAAAAAGGAGGACATGTCCAGGGAAATCTGGACGTTTGATAACCCTAGTCATAGGAAGCAGTATGGGTTTGAACCCACAACTTCAGGGTGCTAAGGTTGTAGCTTTAGCCACTGTGCCACACTCTCTCCCCATTAATTGGGCACATGCCTTTGAACACTCTCCTTATACTGCCTCCATTCTGTCTATATCCTTTTAAAAGCATCAAAAGAAAGCTAAATATCTCATTTTGCTTTTTACTTTTGTGAACCTTTTTTCAAATGTAAAACTTTATATATTTATGTCTTGGTCACGTGGAGGGGCATAATGAAAAAAAAAATGTCTAACTCTAAGACCCTTTTGGGATGGGTTGGCCCAGTTGCCTCTCCTATGGGCGAGCCTTAGGTGCCTGGCCAGTCAGACCCTAGGCCCCTCCCTGGTGCACCGGTGGTCGGACTGCCGGTGGGCCGTACCGGGGACCTGGCCAGCCAACTAAAATGTTAGTGGGGAGGGAGGTTCTGGGGTAGTGGGGGGGGGGGGGGTGTTCAGGGAGTTTCACAGGGGTGGGGGCTGTCTTCGGGCTGACGGTATTGTTGGGAGTGTTTGGGGGTGTGCCTTCGGCAGGAGGACCTGTACTCCCTCATGCCAGTATTTGGGTTTGTCGAAGGGGGGGGTGTCCTCCTGCCAGTTGCATCTCTGCCAGTTCACGGCAGTTTTGGGGGGATTGCAATCGCGGCAGGAGATATTAGGCATCTCTCCTGTCACAATCTTTGTGGTGGGGGGTGGGCAGGTTGCCGGGGCTGCTGAGCTGATCACGGCAGTTGCGATCAGCTCAGCAGCCCCTATTCAGAACTTATACCTGTTTTGACTTGGTCTAAGTCAAAATGTATAAGGTCCAACTTGACCATCTCCCTAGACTTTTTGTTATGCTTGCAGTACCACTAAGTCTAGGTCGGCCCACCTCCAGCCAACCTCCCGCCCTTTCCCCTTCTCTAAAAATGCCTCTTTTCGATCTAGACGTTTAGAGCAGGGTAAAGGCCTAAGCTGGTGCAAATATCGATTTATTCCACTTTTGAATTTTTTTTTTTTTTTAAACTATGAGCCCCATAACTCTTAAATCTCACTCTTGCACGCAGTTCACCTTTGTAATCTGTGGTTTGTATCAGAAATAATGGAGCGTGAAAATGACTTGCCCTGCTACCTGGGTTTTTTAGCCCAGAATGGTAAGTACTGGAGAGCTGCCAAGTTATCCATCTCCATGAGGGAGAACATTTGCCATTTCCGTATGTAATTCCTGAAATCACCAATTGAAATCTGCACATCAGGTCTCATTATGTACCAAGATAGGGTAGCAGAAATCCGGATCAGGCTCAGAATTTCCCCCCTGAAACTGGGTAACTTGGCAGACCCTTTAGGTCTCTCCATTCAAATCATGTGCTTGCATTGTCCCCATGCTTATTCACAAACTATTATTCTACTTTCTCCAGGTACCCCTGGAGACATGAGGAGGACTCTGGTAGGGGGAAGGCAGCACAAATATATGTTTGACTAGACCCCAATATTGTGTTAATCTGGCCCTGCTTGCATAAGTTTGAATTTCTTCTCTGTCTCCCTTGTGGTCCTTTGTTCATTTAACCATTGATCTCTTCACATCCCATCATTATGCTCCCTAATGTACTACTGCAGAATCGACTTTGTCTTTTCCATTTGCAGTAATACGCCATTCACTGTAGTGAAACACTGAATTCCCTAACAGTTTTTCTCAGCATATTCTGTAAACATTGAGCACAGAGAGACTGTATCTGGTATTTTGGTCAGTAGACAAGTTTCATTTTCTATTATTATTTCTGATGCCTATTGATTTGTTATGTAAGAAGATTAGCAGGACAGTTAAACTTACTGAAACAATAAGAGCAAATACATTATAGTGTACAACAATAATGCATCAGGCAGAACTTATATATATATATATATATATTTTTATATATAGTATCTTTATTAGCTCTTCAGCACAGGCACAGCACAAAATACAGGGTATGAAATAACATCAGCACATCTTCAACAAAATATATACAGAGAGAACAGAGCAAACCAATGAGAACAGTGCAAGCATGAATGATTACTTCAGCCCAGGCTGGGCCGAATGAAGGCTCATTTTACAATATATAACATGGTGGAGAGGGGGCGTGAGTGTGGGATGCCTGGAGAGTGTGTGGTGTGATTTTGTCCTTCTTCTTTCTCTTTTCTTGTTTTAGGTTGGTTTCAGGTCTAGGGTAGGATGAGGGTTTGATTGTTTGATATTTTGTGTCATTATGTTTTGTTTTTCCTTTAAAAAAAATAAATAAATTAATCCGGTTTAATTTTATTTTGCTTTATTTATTCAAAACAAATGTACATAATAGGATGGGAGGAGAAAAAACACAAAATAAAAAAGGCATGTCCAGGCACTGATAGCCTAAACTAGAAGCAAAGCCCCCTAAATGCTTATATTCAGCCCCTCTGAGCGCCCTGAGCCCATCGACAATTCCTATCTACCAGTATTGTTTTTCAAAATGATGTTAGCTGACCTGATGCAAAATCCATTTTAAATAACTGCCATACAAATGCAGTAAAGCAATTACTCAAAATGGCACCACCTTTTAGCTGGTACTATTTAGAAACAAGACGCAATTAAATTACAAAATAAAACAAGACTGAGTATACCAATACAAAGACAACATAATAAAAGCTATGTCATAATCAGACATTGCTCCTTCTTCTTAATCAAACAAGTACCATTTAGTTATAAGAAAAAAATATCACTTGCCTAGTTTAGTAAAAATGCCTTTCTAAACAAATATGTCTTCAGTGGTTTATGATATGCCAATATTTGCTCCTAGTTGTATAATTCAGTTGGTAAAGACCTGCAATCAGAAAAATGCTGGATCACAATTGATATAAACTGACAATAGAGAAAGAAATCCACAACAACAACAGCCAATAAGTTCCATAGAATACGAAGAGAAAGCAAAAGCAAAAACCACAAACTGTGGAGTTGAGGTACTTGATGTCACTGTTTATTAAAATAATTCTTCACAAATAATTAAGATGGTGCAAATCGGAATGCCGATGACCATAAAAATCTGTCAGCCTATATCCCCAGCAGTTCAGCTTTCGCACACTCTCCAGCTCTCCTACTGTGACTCGTGACAGAACCACTTTTCAGTTCAGCTGTCATGAGCTAAAGCAGGAGGGTTGGAGAGTGGGCGAAAGCTGAACTGCTGGGTATGCAGGCTGACAGATTATTCACACACTATTGTATGCCTTAGAGCAAGAGTGTCCAACTTTTTGGCTTTCCTGGGCCGCATTGACCACATAAAATGTTTCTGGGGCCGAACAAACATGCAAACGCTGCAGCAAGACAGAGGAGGGAGCCAGCAAGACGGTAAACACCCAGGGGCAGCAGAGGATAACACTGCATCGCCCTTGACTGGGGCTGCACAAAATACTTCACAGGGCAGCATGCAGCCCTCGGGCCACAGGTTGGACATCCCTGCCTTAGAGCAAAACTAACACCCCACCCCCACCCTTTTACTAAACCGCGATAGCGGTTATTAGCGAAGCGGTTATTAGTTAATGCTCCACGCTGCTCCTGACACCCATAGGAACTCTATGAGTGTCGGGAGCAGCAGGGAAAATTCAGTGGGGCTCCCTGCGCTAATAACTGCTATCACGGTTTAGTAAAAGGGGGAGGGGTAAGTTTTGTGGTAATCGGCATTCGGACTCCTGAAGTAGGTGTTCAAAGCCAAAACACGGGCCATGATGGGTCCACACTGCGATTCATTGATGTGTATTATATAGATTGATATTGTTTCATTTGCACCATCTAAATTATTTGTGAAGAATTATTACAATGAAAAGTGACATTACATTACATTACAGATTTCTATTCCGCCATTACCTTTCGGCTCAAAGCGGATTACAAAAAGAGTTATGGAAGAAGGGTTACAACGTTAGATCAGAGAAGGTTTCCAAGAGAGGGAAAAGTAGGATCTGGGGTTAGGGAGGGGATGGTAAGAGGGGGGGTTAAGCTTTATCATGGTATTAAGCTTTATTAAGGGATTTCTTGAAGAGTATAGTTTTTATTTCCTTTCTGAACATCTTGTAGTCTGGGGTTGTTGTCAATAGGTTGGAGACTTGGTTGTCTATCTTCGCTGCCTGTGTGGCCAGTAGTCCGTTGTATAGTTTTTTCCGTTTTACTTCTTGGGAATGGGGTGTGTGTTTTTCTATGCCTGGTAGAGGTGGTTTAGATGAGGCGGTCGTTTAGGTAGGTTGGGCTGTCTCCATTTATAGTTTTAAATAGTATTCAGTAGAATTTAAATTGTATTTTTTCCTGGATTGGAAGCCAATGAGAATTGATGAATGCCTCAGTAATGTGATCATATTTTATCAATGAATAAACAAGACTCAGAGCTGTATTCTGAATTGTCTGTAGTTGTTTAATCATTATTGCAGGGCAGGGGAGGTAGAGGATGTTGCAATAGTCTAGGATACTTAGGATTAGAGATTGTACTAGGAGCTGAAATTGTGTTTTTTCGAAGAATTTTCGGACTTGTCTAAGGTTTCTCATAACTGCAAAAGATTTCTGTATTGTTTTGTTAATTTGTGGTTGCATGGTGCAGCCTCTGTCAATAGTCATACCTAGAAGTTTTAGGGTGGTTTGCAAAGGGTAGTTGATAGAGTTGATTTCTAAGTTGGTTATGGTTGGGAGTCATTGAAGCTCTGACAAAACAGGTGTGATATGTTCATCCTTTGAACATCTCAGGATGCTGAGTTCTGTGCAACTAGAAAAGCCTGTAAAGCTTAAATCAGTAATCAAGGGTAAATAATACACTTGGGTGAATGGCGGTAATAGTTCTTCAGTAATTTCCAATACCTCTATCATGTAACGTTTCAACATGTCTCTCGGAGTTACTGCGCAACTCTAGGAAAGTTAATTAGTCTGAGGTTATTGCTACGGGAAAAATTTTCTAAAGACTGAGCCCCGACGCTGGAGTGCCTCCCCCTCCTCCCCAGATTACCAGCTCCCTGCGGGTGGAGAAGCCATTGGATGTCAGTGTTCGACTCTTCCTGGAGGCTAATGGGAACTTGGAGGGGAGCATAGAGTCGGAATCCCTGTATTCACAGGGTATTCCTTTACCTTCGGGGGACTTACCAACACCACAGCTTGTCTGTGAGCAGGAGAGCTGCAGCTAAGAGGGAATTACAGTTGGGGAGAACATTGATTTTTCTTCTAAAAAATTTTCCTTTATATTAAAGAAACCCAAAGAGGTAACTCTTGAAGCTATTTGGGATCTTGTGGGCGGATTTGGCTAAAATCAGCTCTCTCAGTTAGAACATAAAATTAATACTCAAGAAAGTAAAATTAAGAATATAAAAGTTGATTTATAGGATTTGAAAAATTCAACATTAAATTCTTCCCAAGAAATGAAAGTTTCCAAACAAATTTCAGAAACACTGGTGAGAGACAATATCAATTTAGGAAGAAAATTGGAGTCCTTAGAAAATTTTTCCCGTAGCAATAACCTCAGACTAATTAACTTTCCTAGAGTTGCAGCAGTAACTCCGAGAGACATGTTGATTATTAGATTATAATTTGATTTATAATTTATTTCTTGTTTAACATTATCTTTCTGTACAAGTGGATACTTGATATGTTATTGAAAAATGATAAATAAATAAATAAATAATAATAATAAATCAGTAATCATAGATATAATGTGTTACAATAATCAAAAAATGGCATTATTATACTTTGAATTACTAATTTAAAGTTTTCAGATTTTGAGAATGCATTGAAAAAGCTATTTATCATTTTATAAGAACATAAGAATTGACATACTGGGACAGATCAAAGGTCCATCAAGCCCAGTATCCTGTTTCCAACAGTGGCTAACACAGGTCTCAAGTACCTAGCTAGATCCCCAGATCCCCCCCTTTTAAAGGAACTCCCCCCTTTTAAAGGAACTAAACGCAAAAAGATGTATGACAACTTACTTGCAACACATGCAGCTAAATTGGACCCCTCCATCACCAACCTACTGACAGCATCAACTGACCTCAAGGCTTTCCGCAAAGAAATCAAGACCCTACTATTCAAGAAATTCACCCAAACGTCCTAATCCCTTCCTTTTCCCCTCTCTCCCCCTCTTAGAATCTACTCATCAAAATTGCTTTAGATCTTACGCCTTAATTGTAATTTGTATTTCTCTTCCTGGAAATGTCCAGTTATCGTTCTGATGTAATCCGCTTAGAACTGAAAGGTACAGGCGGAATATAAGCCAGTAATGTAATGTAAAGTAATGTAAAACAGATTTTTTTTTTAAGTTCAATCAGTTTTATTAGCATTTTGACATAGAAATACAAGCATAGACCTCATATACATAAGAAATTTTCACAGATTGTAAGTACAGGCAGTCCATGACATGTCATCAAAAACAGAACAAAGAATAATAACATAACCTAATGAACAAGCTTATCAGCCGTGTGTACAGGTCTGAGGTAAACACGCAAGTATAAGAGGATATAATAACATAGATTTTATGTTGTTTATCCTAGGAATAAGAAGTGGATTTTCCCAAGCCATCTCAATAATGGCCTATGAACTTCTCTTTTAGCAAATTATCCAAACCTTTTTTAAACCCTGCTAAGCTAACTGATGTCACCGCATTCTCCGGCAACGAATTCCAGAGTTTAATTACACATTCTGTGAAGAAATATTTTCTATGGGTTGTTTCAAATCTACTACTTAGTAGCTTCATCACATGCCCTCTAGTCCTAGTATTTTTGGAAAGGTCAAGGTGGTGCTCACACTCTGGTTGCTTCCTGTAAAACAGTAATACTCTGGATAGCACACAAAGGGAATCACAATCCTGGCAGTGTTCAAAGGTGAAATCATCTGCTTCTGATGCCGTGCTATGACTTAATGTTAAAGGTCATCTTCCATTCCAAGTGCTGCATAGAAGATCATTAAAATATTCTGGGACCTTTAAAAATTAACAAAACGTTTTAGCTATAACTGTTGGTTGGTACAGAAAGGAAAGGGGATGGCATTTGATATACCACCATTTTGTTGTTACAATCAAAGCAGTTCACATATTATATAAAGGTACTTATTTTGGACCTGAGTCAGCCAGTAGATGGTTAGGTGACTTGCCCAGAGTCATCAGGAACTGCAATGGGAATTGAAACTGGTCCCCCTGGTAGTGAAATACTCATAAATATAAAGGGACCAATATTTAACTGTCAGCGATCAGTGTTTTGTTCACTGCTTTTGATTTTATATTTGGAAATTCAATGCCAGGCTCCAGAATTGAGCTGTGAAAACATGGCTAATTAAGTGTGATATTCAACACTTAACCAGCTATGAAGAGCCACATAAAAATAGGAATGCCTTTTATGAGGTTATCTTAGCTGGTTAAATGATATGCTAAAAAAATCACTGTGCATTCACACTAAAGATGGCACTATTTAACTCAGTTTCATTAATAGTTGGGAGTTATACAACACAAGTCTCCAATACTTCACCCAACCTCCACGATCCCTTTCCACAAAATTACAAATTGTTCCACATGCTCTCATATATTTCAAATCTGGAAAAATGTGGCCTCAGGTACACCTCCTCCACCCTTAGTAATGTTTAATAGCGGTAGGGATACCGGTGATTTTATTCCTCATTGGCCCACATTCTTTAATTGCAGTTATTTAGGTAAACTTTTTTTTTAACTTTTTTATCCACCATAATCTTTTTTGAAGTTTTAGAAGTTTCCTTGAGATTATTCTATCCTATATAATAAAAAGTTACCAGCGCATGCGCTGTTAAAACAGCGTGTTCCCTGCCGCTGTGGTGTGTGATCCGTGGCCGTGTTCCATTTTAGAACCCGGCGGCAGGGAACATTCTGGCCACTCCCCTCCTCCCGCCCTCACTCACCAACTGCTGCTGGGAGGAAGCGCAGGCAAGCTCTCTCCCTGCCGGGATGAGCCGGACCCCTGAGACACGAGCGCCTGCAGGAGGAGGCCCCCGCCGCCGCCGTCCGCCAACACCTTCCCAGTCTCCTGAGCTGCATCCTCGCCCCCCCCCCTATGATTGCTGACCTCGGTGGCCACTGACAAGTGCTGTGTCCCTCCGTGCCGAATTTGAACACAGAGAGACACAGCACAGCCAGCGACTCCCCCCTCCCGCCCTCACTCACCGTCAAAATCAGCTACTGTACTTTAAAGCCTCCTCCTTCTCGCCGGCTCACCTGCATTTAAAATTCAGAGAAAAGCGCTGCACCGCGCTACTGCTGGCCTCGCCGTTTTCTGTCCACTGCGGCCCGCCCTCTTTGACTACTTCCTGTTTCCGCTAGGGTTGGCCGCAGTGGATAGAAGACGCTGAAGCCAGTGATAGCGCGGTGCAGCGCTTTTCTTTGAATTTAAATGCGGCGGCTGGGAAAGGAACGGCGGGAAATGTTACATGATCCGACATGTTTCGCAACAATTTGCTTTATCAAGGATCCCCCAGAGCCATTATGTTTTTTGCAAAAAACTCTGAGTAAGATGGTGGACATGATGGCTCTGGGGGATCCTTGATAAAGCAAATTGTTGTGAAACATGTCGGATTATTTAAAGATGCCTTTGATTTTTAACAGTTCTTTTAAATTTCTTATGTTTTGGTTTTATTGCTTATGAAGTGTGCTTGAGCCACCTTGTACTACCTCTTTTACCCTACCTTTTGTTCTTTCCCCTTATTCTTACGAAACCCGAAATTGTAACTTTTATTTTTTCCCTTTCCCCTCAAGTAAGTTTTAAATGTTTTTATGTTATGTTAATATAGCTATTTTGTTAAGTTTCTTATTTCTTTGTATTATATTATGTACATCGCTTAGAAACTGTTATAGGCGATCCGTCAAAAGATTGAATAAACTTGAAACTTGAAACCCAGTAGCATACTAAGCTAAGTATACAATTTATTTGAATATGTTTAAATAGAATAATCTAAAGGAAACTTCTAAAACTTCTAAAAAGATTATGGTGGATAAAAAAGTTTAAAAGTTTAAAAAAAAGTTTACCTAAATAACTGCAACAAAAGAATGTGGGCCAATGAGGAATAAAAACACCAGTATCCCTACCGTAATTGAACATTACTAAGGGTGGAGGAGGTGTACCTGAGGCCACATTTTGCCAGATTTGAAATATATGAGAGCATGTGGAACAACTTGTAATTTTGTGGAGAGGGATATTGAATATTGTGGAGGTTGGATGAAGTATTGGAGACTTATGCTAAAAAAATTAGCATCAGATCAGCTAACTTCTGACTCTACCCCCAGAGTGCCCCCCAAAATAGCCAGCTGCTGCATGGGCACTAACCAGGTTTATTTCCAGTAGCACTATCTCATTAAATACTGCTGAAAATACCCAGTTAGCAAATAATTTAAATAGCCATGCACTAACTGATGCATTCTATATGTGGCGCCCAAAGTTACATGCTCAACAGGTGCACTTCTGAGATGTGCATGCAAATAAATTAATAAACTCTGAACCATCAATAATTGGGTACTAATAAGCAATAATTAATAGTAGTGTGTAGTGCAGTGGTTAAAGTTACAGCCTCAGCACCCTGAGGTTGTGGGCTCAAATCCTATGCTGCTCTTTGTGACCCTGGGCAAGTCACTTAATCCCCTATTGCCCCAAGTACATTAGATAGAGTGTGAGCCCACCAGGACAGATAGGTAAAAATATCTGAATACCTTAGGGAGGATGTGACACGAATGTGAAACGTATGGTATGAAAGAATTATTAATATTGAGTGACACTGCCTAGGATCCATGATAGCTGTTACAGGGAAACACAAGTACTATGAGAAAGAGCAAAGCCAGGAGTTCTCAGCACCTGCTGATAAACTGCCTATTATGAGAGCAGGTCATTGTCAGCACACGAGCAAAGCCAGGAATTTTCAGCACCTGATGATAGGTGCTTGACAGAAACACACTCTCACCGCAAGAGATAAGCACGCGTTTGTTTATCCAATCTGGCTAAAGGAGGTAGGGGAAAAAGTATCCAATCCATAAAGAGGGGCTGGGTATACAACCCACGAGCTACCCCACGAGCTAAGCTAGATGTTTTCAAGACATACTGATTGGGGATTACATTCTCAACATGAGATAAGCATGCGTTTGTATATCCAATCTGGAAAAAGGGGGTGGGGAAAAAGTACAATTTAAGGGGGGAAAGTTACCTGTAAAGGAAGGGACATTTCCATCGCTAATAAGCCGTGTGATGACATTTTGTGAGTAAGCCTCCTGATCGTGGTCCCCCGACAGAATAATGATGTAATAACCGGTAACGTATTAATTCAAACTCTGTACTTAATCAATGATTATGGCTAGAAATATTGTATATATGTAATAAAACTTAATTTGTATACTATTTTGATTTCCTGGCATTCTGTCCAGTGCGGAAAGTGACTAAAGGTCTTTGGTAAGCCTTTTTAAATAGTAATACATTAATTGGCGTAGTCGGCAGGATTTCTCTAAAGAAAACCTGAGCGCTCTTGTGATACAGGAATGTTCAGGAAGAGAGAGAAATCCTCAAAAGAACCTAGAGGTGCCCAGCTGGACCGAGGCACCGTATAATTTAATAGCACAAGAACTAGCCAATAATCATGGATTAGCAGAGTCATGGGAAAAGGTTCTGGGAAGTGCAGAACCAATTGATCTTGTACAAGTTTAGAAAAAAAAATGCCCCGATAAATCGGGTGATGTAGTTTAGAGAAATAAAAATGCCCCGATAAATCGGGTGATGTAGTTTAGAGAAATAAAAATGCCCCGATAAATCGGGTGATGTAGTTGCTCTGGGTTCTGGGAAGGGCAGAACCGATTGATCTTGTACAAGTTTAGAAAAATGCCCCGATAAATCGGGTGATGTAGTTTAGAAAAATGCCCCGATAAATCGGGTGATGTAGTTTAGAGAAATAAAAATGCCCCGATAAATCGGGTGATGTAGTTGCTCTGGGTTCTGGGAAGGGCAGAACCACTTGATCTTGTACAAGTTTAGGAAAAATGCCCCGATAAATCGGGTGATGTAGTTTAAAAAAAAAATTTGCCCCGATAAATCGGGTGATGTAGTTTAGAAAAAAAAAATACCCCGATAAATCGGGTGATGTAGTTTAGAGAAATAAAAATGCCCCGATAAATCGGGTGATGTAGTTGCTCTGGGTTCTGGGAAGTGCAGAACCAATTGATCTTGTACAAGTTTAGAAATATGCCCCGATAAATCGGGTGATGTAGTTTAGAAAAAATGCCCCGATAAATCGGGTGATGTAGTTTAGAAAAATGCCCCGATAAATCGGGTGATGTAGTTGCTCTGGGTTCTGGGAAGGGCAGAACCACTTGATCTTGTACAAGCTTTAAAAATATGCCCCGATAAATCGGGTGATGTAGTTTAGAAAAAAAAAAAATGCCCCGATAAATCGGGTGATGTAATTTAGAAAAAATGCCCGGTAAATTGGGTGATGTAGTTGCTTTGGCTCGAAGGAGCTGGGTATTAGCAGTTCATATTGCTGCCACAAAATATAAGAAAAGGCGCGGTCGAGTAAATAGGATGTTGAAGTAAAAGTTCCTTTGTTTGAAAGAGCGAATTGCAAAGGGAGGGATTTTCACCCCCACCTTTTTCCTCCTTCGATGCTATCATGTGAGCTTGACGCCTGGCTTTTTGAGTTTCTCCTTTGTTCACTACTAGGCAGAGGGGAGGGGGAAGGGGGAGGAAAAAAGAAGAGAGACAGCATGGGGTCTGTCTGCAATTCTACGAATGTTGCAAAAACAGGTATCGATATTTAAAATATGCTTAAATATTAACAAATTATGGATTTAAATGTAGGAACTTGTAATGAAATTAATAATGTAAGCAAGGAACCAAAGGGTTTATGGATAAAACTTTACCAGCCTTATGCTAATTGGAGTTCCGATCAGCCAATATAAGGTACTTGAAGTTAATTGAAAGTTGTTTTGCTGTTCAGGAAACAAAGTTGCGTATGTTGATTTAAGTTTGAAAAAGTTTCTGCAGGGTAGATCTATGCTGTTAAGAACAATGGAGGTAATTTAGGAGCTGTTTGCCTGATGTAGCCTGAATTTTTTTTTCTTCTCCTTGTTTCTTTATATTTTTAAGATCAGAAGGGATTGGAAAGTGATATTTAAAAGAGATGGTTAAAAACAGGGAGATAGTCTGTAGAATGAACGTACAAGAATGTGGAAGAAAGCTTTGTGAGACGTGTTAAGGAAGGATATGCCTTTTGTTGTAATGACAAGCAGGGACTAATTGTCAGCACTGCTTGTAGACTAGTCGCGGACTTTTCAGCAGTTCGTTTGACATTTGTGTAATTATTAAAACAGACAGTCAGAAAGGCATATATTTAAGAAACAAAACAAATTATAATGAAAAAGAAGGAGAGAAGCAGCCCTGCCGGACTCCTATCACTTTCCTGTGGACTCAATTTTGGAGATGCAGGATAAGGGAAAGAAGTCAGACTCTAAATTCAGCTTGAGGTACAGATAGAGCAAGATAGTAAATTACATGAGTTTGACATATTGACATACAAACTAAGAAAGGGCAATTGGATTTATTAATTGACCATATGAAAAAGAAGGGATGGGAAATAAATCCAACAAAAATACAAGGACCGGCAACGTCGGTAAAATTTTTAGGAATTCAGTGGAATAGAGGATATGGGGAAATCATTGAGAAAGCAAAACGAAAAATATTAGATTTTCCCACTCCAAACAAAGTACAAGGTAACTTGTAAAAAATATGAGTTTATGTGGGGAGAAGAACAGCAGGTTGCTTTTGGAAATGCTAAACTAGCCATACAGACAGCTGTAGAACTGTGGGGTAAAGAATTGTGGAAAAAATTATACAAGAGACAATAGTATCAGTATTTCATGTAGATGCACATATGCCTGTTGATTCAATGGAACGATTGTTTAATTCCCAAGCAGATGCTGCAGCTACCATTTCTGTAATAACTACTAATGAAATTCCTAAGGTGGAAGAATGGTTGGAAGGTACAGCCATTTGGACACATCAGAAAAGTGGACATCTTGGAGAAAAAGCTACTTACAGGTGGGCTCAGGAACGAGGGATTCCTTTGACAATAGATGTGATCAAACATGTGATCGGAAAATGTTCGGTGTGTCAACATATCAAGAACGGGAAGTACCACATAAGGTAATGGGGCACATAGGCATGGGGCGATTTGCCAGCCCAGATTTGGCAAATGGATTTCATAGGACCGTTACCCGAAAGTTGTAAATGTAAATATATGTGTACTGCTGTAGATTATAACTAGCATTCCCTTGTGCTTCTGCGTCACAATGGAGCACTCTAAGGACTTTAGACATGATTATTCAGTATTATGGTATGTCCTTACAAATACAAACTGATATACTAAGGAATTATCACTTTAGGGGGAGTAATTGATGCTGATTATCAAGGGGAGGTTAAAGTCATATTGATAAATTTAGGAGAAAATGATGTAATAATTGCGAAGGGAGAACGAGTAGCTCAATTGTTATTGATACCAATCTATATCGTGCCAATTAGAGAAATAACCCCTCCTTCTCAGTTGACTGTAAGAGGGGAAGGGGGTTTGGAGCTACAAATACCGTAAACGTAGGAGCCAAAATCTGGATTAGCAATCCTAAATGACCTCCGGAACCAGCGGAGGTGATTGCAATCGGGAAAGATAAGGCTCTCCTTGTAATGAAACCGGGAGTGGAAAAATGGGAATATGTCCCTCAGGAGAAATGTTATTTGAGAGAGTAATAATGTTTTCTGAAACTTGCAGATATGCGTGTGCCTTGGAATTCTTGGAATATGGTATGGGGTAAGAGGCGCTGCCCCCGGGCGACGTATTACAATTAAAGAAGGGGTCGTTACGTCATGGAGATGGAAGCATTCTTCAATGAATCGGAAGCAAGATAACTTCCCTTACAGTGCTAACTCCAGATGTATCATTGCAAATGTGACAATAAAAGACCATACATGGATTACAGATTAAAAGCAATGACCACACTAGAAATGAGCAGATATGGAGGACCGTGTTTAATAAACAATTTCAAGCACCAGAAGTACAATGTATACTCACTGCATAGGAAGCAATTTTTCTGGGCACCTAAATTTAATTTTAACATTTTGTGACTCCACATTGCAAGGGCGAATTTGTAAATTACAATCAATAATATATGATGTGTGTGAATGGACTATATTATTGAAATAGCACCACGCGTAATATGTGTGGTGACTAATGAGTCAATAATACCAAAAATGATAGTACCCTTTGCAGGATGCTTACACAATATGTCAACACTTCTTTGGCCGAATCAAACTTATGTTTGAACATCTGATATAGGATTTAGAACAAATGTATTCTGGGAGAACAACTTTTCCGTTCCAAATTGGGATTTAAAGTTGGGAAAGTTAAAAGCTATAATACTAGGAACCATAATAGTACTTGTTCTGTCCTTGTGGAATTGTTATGTGGTTTATGGACTATGCTGTAAATCAACACGGCCCACGATGGTATCCTATGGCAGTATCACTCAATAAGGACCGAATGTGACACGAATGTGAAACGTATGGTATGAAAGAATTATTAATATTGAGTGACACTGCCTAGGATCCATGATAGCTGTTACAGGGAAACACAAGTACTATGAGAAAGAGCAAGGCCAGGAGTTTTCAGCACCTGCTGATAAACTGCCTATTATGAGAGCAGGTCATTGTCAGCACACGAGCAAAGCCAGGAATTTTCAGCACCTGATGATAGGTGCTTGACAGAAACACACTCTCACCGCATGAGATAAGCACGCGTTTGTATATCCAATCTGGCTAAAGGAGGTAGGGGAAAAAGTATCCAATCCATAAAGAGGGGCTGGGTATACAACCCACGAGCTACCCCACGAGCTAAGCTAGATGTTTTCAAGACATACTGATTGGGGATTACATTCTCAACATGAGATAAGCACGCGTTTGTATATCCAATCTGGAAAAAGGGGGTGGGGAAAAAGTACAATTTAAGGGGGGAAAGTTACCTGTAAAGGAAGGGACATTTCCATCGCTAATAAGCCGTGTGATGACATTTTGTGAGTAAGCCTCCTGATCGTGGTCCCCCGACAGAATAATGATGTAATAACCGGTAACGTATTAATTCAAACTCTGTACTTAATCAATGATTATGGCTAGAAATATTGTATATATGTAATAAAACTTAATTTGTATACTATTTTGATTTCCTGGCATTCTGTCCAGTGCGGAAAGTGACTAAAGGTCTTTGGTAAGCCTTTTTAAATAGTAATACAGAGGAGTCTAAGGAAGTCCCTTATTGGGCATTGTTTTTGGCCAATCAGAGACTTCCTTAGATTCCTCCCTTAGGAAGTCCCTAATTGGCTGAGGTGCCCCAGGCTAATTGGCTGAGGTGCCCCAGGTTCCTCCCTAGGGAGGAGTTTGAGGTGTCTCAGCCAATCAAGGCCTTAGACCCCTCCCCATACATCACATGATGCACCGGGGCATGGCCTAAGGCTGCAGTTCATCGTCGTCAGAGACCTGGAGCAGGAAGGATTGAGCTCCCCTCCTGCTCCCAACTTTTTAAAGGTACAAAGAGGGGGTGGGACGGGTCAGGCCAGGCCCAGCCAGATAAAAGCATGGGAAGGGAGGTGGGCCGGGCCCAGCCAGGCCTAGTTTGTAATGGTAGGATGGAATTGGCATCCCTCCTTCCATATTTATTCGTGTGTGCGCTTGCGGGGAGGGGGTGGACAATATCGGGCCCAAAGGCAGCAGCGACAGGCATCGTTGCGGGGGGGGGGCATTTTGGTGCGGTGAGGGGTTTGCGATGGCAGGAGGGAGTTGACATCCCTCCTACCATATTCATTTGCATGCGGGGAGGGGGGTGGGTGGGCAACAGTGGGCCCGATGGCAGCGGCAATTGCGGCGGTGGACATCGGTGTGTGTGTGTGGGGGGGCATTTCAGTGCAGGGGGCCATTTTTTTTGGTTTGGGGATGGGGGCACTGTCAGGTTAAAACCACAGGCTTCCAATGTGTTTTGCAGAATATATAAAAAAGGACAAATTTCTTTTTTACATATTCTGCTAAAAGCATTGCGAGCCTGTGGTTTTAAAGGGCAGGAGAGTCGGCAAGGATAGAAGCGACTAGTCTTCAGTATTCGCTTCTTTTCTGATTGGCAAGCCCAATCGGTGTTCCAGAAATTGTTTAGTGAATCGCTGTCTTCCAAAATTTGCATGCCATTTCCCTCATTTGCATACATGGATAATATCGGGTGCGGATCAGATTGGGAGGAAGGTTAGTGGATCGGGTCGGGGAACAATTGGGTTGCAAAGTGGTCGGGATATGATCGGTGTGCTTTGTGAATCTAGCCCCTAGTTTCTGGGGTTAATAATAAAATAACACACCTTAGCTTCCTTCCTCAATTAAAGAAAAAAAAAGTACTGTTAGTAAAAATCAAAATCACTGTTCTGTGTAATAAAACTGAGCCAAGTATTGGACAATCAAAACATTGTAACATCACTGATGAGATTGGCTCTTAGGCACTGGTGGAATGAGACATTTTGACATCATAAGAGCAGCTCTGGTTATAAAAGACTGAAACTCTTCACACTAAGGGTAAAGTTACCATTAAAATAGATTATTTTACTACTAAATCATGCTATTTTAGCACATGGTTCAATTTTATGCACCGAGACCTACCCCCTCTTTTACAAAGGTGCGCTAAGCTTTTTAGCACGCTAAACACATGCTAAACTCTAACACATGCATGTTATCCTATGAATGTGATAGCGGTTAGCGCACACGTTGATTTAGCACACGCTAAATCCACGCTAAAACGTGTGGAGGGGCATAATCAAAAAACACGTCTAAGTCCCCTTTTGGCCTAAGGTCTTAAACGTTGAAAGTAGAAGCAAGGAAAATGTCCATTAAAAAAAACGTCCAAAAGGAGGTTTTTTTTTTTTTATAATGGCCTGCCTCTACGTTCAGCTTTTTAAATGCCCAGACCACCACTACGTCTAAAATTACACCATATAATCAACCTACAAAAAGCCTAAGTCCAAACGCCCAAAATAAGGGCTTTTAGGCGAAGGAGGAGCCAATCCTTCGCCTAAAAGCTGGATTCTGTAACCGGTGTCTGTCAAAAACAACACCAGTTACAGAATTCCCCCCCTAACAATGATCCGGGCAGGAGGGAGCACCCCGAACCCCTGACTACTTTCGGGGCAAGAGGGAACCCAAGCCCTCTTGCCCCGCCGACTCCCCGACAGCATCGGGGCAAGAGGGAGCCCAAGCCCTCTTGCCCTGCGATCCCCAACCCCCCCCCCCCCCCGCTGAGTACGATGGGGCCAGGAGGGAGCCCAAGCCCTCCTGGCCTAGCGATCTCCAACCCCCCTCCCCTCCCATGATCCAGCCAGGAGGGAGCCCAATCCCTCCTGGCCTGGCAACACCCCCTAACCCCCACCCCCCACTAAAATACGGGCAGGAGGGATCCCAGGCCCTCCTTCCATCGACACAACCCCCCCCCATGACCGCCCTCCCCAAGCCCCCGATCGCCCCCCCCCCGCTGACTCCACCCCCTCCCTGTATCTTAAAAATTGTTGGTCGGACGGACGGGTGCCAATCTTATTGAATGTCCATGTCAAACTGGCCATTGTAACTTCTTGGGTAACTGACCCAACCTCTTGTAAGGTAATCCAGCCTGAATAGAAAACCTGATTAACATAACATGGCCCAAAATTGTGGTACCCATGTATGGCTGAGGAGGACACCCAAATCCCACCAACTGAAGCCATCCACTACTCGAGCCCCGAGCTATACGCTGCCTGAGCAGCAAAGAAGTCATTGGCATGCTTCACCCACTGACTCTGCCACTCTTGCGCATGCCGCCAGTTTCTGTGCTGTTCAGGCAAGATGGAGTTTGGGGCTCAGGCAGCAAGCCTCTTCAGCTGGCAGAACTTTGGCATCCCTACCAGCAAATCTAGGACTTTGTGTTACTTCAGGGGAGGGGGCATGAAAGGAGAATATCTGAGAGGAAATGTGTGGCCTAAGGGCACTGTGAAAAAAAAATAGACACCAAGGCTCAGATTCTATAATTGGAACCTGAAGTTATTTGCCTAGATTAATGCGCCTAGCAAATCTATGTGCCTATATGAATCATTTAATAGTCCTAATTGGCACCAATAATGAATAATAATGAGCTCATAATTTGAAAACATTAAAATTAATTGGCTGGTAGGTGCCTAACTCAGTAGGCACCTACCGCTTTTGGGTAGGCGCCTATCCCAAGGCTCAAACCAAAAAGTGGCTGTGGTTAGGGGCATGTTTTGCATGCAGGTGCCTAGATTGGATTTAGGCACTGGTATTTAGGGGTGTCAGGTCAAAAGCGCGCCGGGACAAAGGCGCGCCCAGACAATTGAGCGCAGCGCGGAGACGTGCACCGCTCTAAATTACTGTTTTTAGGGCTCCGACGGGGGGGCGTGGGAGGAACCCCCCACTTTACTTAATAGACATTGCGCCGCATTGTGGGGCCGTTGTGGGGGGTGTGGGGGGTTGTAACCCCCCACATTTTACTGAAAACTTAACTTTTTCCCTGTTTTTAGGGAAAAAGTTGTTTACAGTAAAATGTGGAGGGTTACAACCCCCCAAACCCCCCATAACGCCGGCGCGATGTCTATTAAGTAAACTGGGGGGGTTCCCCAACAAAACCCCCTGTCGGAGCCCCTAAAAACTGTAATTTTGTGCGGTGCGCACCTCTGCGCTGCGCTCAATTGTCGGCGCGCGCTTTTGTCTTTCGCGCCATTGTCTATGAACCGTATTTAGGCCAAGAAAACCCTGGCTTATTAGGGGGCACCTAACATTTTCACACCTACCAGAACCTAAGTCTAATTAAATGCCACTAGGCATAATTCTATAAATTGCACCTAACTCATGATTGGCATGTGCCATGCGCCGTGTTCCATAGTGGCTATCATGTAGGCGTCATTTATAAATTCAGGACCTAAGAGCACTGTGAACCAAAAAGTTTGGGAATCCCTGACTTAGTACTTAGGATTCTAAATGGACTGTGCATTTGAAGGTCCTTGCAGTTTGCCCGCATTACTTAAGACCAGTTGAAGTTTTAAATCAGTTTTTAGAAATTAGTTTAAGACAATGTGGCATGAGGTTTAGGCCCTTCAATTGTTAAACAACAGACTGGAAAACTTGCATGGTTCACATGCCAAATTACCCTTGGCGCTTCTATTTACAAATGAAATTCCAAACAGAAAAATTGGAAAAGACAGTTTTACACAGCAAAATCTATTTTCTTATTCACACTATACCTCAGTAATCAGAATTTCATCTTTCTGGAGAATGATGCTTCTTCCTTTTCTTTGTCTTGCTTTGAACCAGACAGTAGTTAGAATTAGATCTCTCTTTATTTTATTCTTAGCGGATTGGATTTTCTTTCTTCTACACTTTCTGCAGTTTATTAATTAGTCTGGCATTCAGATTTTAAAGGATAATGGAGGATGGGAGCTTGAATTGCTACAGAAAGGACTCCCAATATACTGATCTTGCTTAAAATTGAAATAGCACCCTTTTGAAAAAGTAAATCTAATCTAATGTAATCCATTGTTTTATATACCACATCATCCCTGCAAAAGATGGCTCAATATGGTTTACATTAAAACCTGGCACAGTATATTAATTAAACAAACAAACTGTTTAATGCTTTCATATAATCCGGCTCTTTGTCACAAGGTGTGATGGAGATCAAGGTGAATGTGAGCTATAGGGAAGCTCTTTTATTAATTTAGAGAATGAGAATTAACTGGAAAGTGTTTAATAACCATGTGCACAAGTGGGCAAGAAATCCCAGCAGGCAGGAGAACCCTGTGCTATTTTTAAGAAGTATAATGGTACATTGACTATTAAAAAGATAAGTCTGTCAGATAAAAAGATTTGCATGCTAAACTATAAATTGTAGCACACTGTTTGAAAGGTAATATGCCCTAGTAGACAGTCCCAAAAATAGAGTATGTTCTTCACCTAAAGTCAGAGCAGAAGCTATTACAGCCGCATGGTGCATCACCACGAGAAGCACAGCAGCCCTCCTCCTTAATCAGGACCTGTGGAAGTGCCCTGTGGAACAAGGCACTTAAATCACTTGATTCTAGTTCTGGTCCCGCCTAGAATTTGCCAATTCAGAGTTTACTCAGCTGAATCACACTTATATGTCATTAATAATAATCATACTTGCACCTGCTCTGTGACCCAGTGGAAATAATTAGGCACCTACATCGCCTAGGCATGCTGATCTAGCACCTAGCTTTAGGCGTCTTTTATAGAATCTGGGCCAAAATGTTCATTATGGGGGGGTCCAATTCTATAACCTAGGTGCTAAACTTTACATGCTTAAACGTTTACTACCAGATATTCAGCACTATTTAGCCAGCTAGGAATGGTTCCTGGAGGGAGTAAACAGGTAGGCAGGTTCCAGGAGGGAGGCAGGCATGCAGGCAGGTAGGCAGGTTCCTGGAGGGAGTAAACAGGCAGATAGACAAGGGTGACCTTGTTGACATTGTATATCTGCATTTTCAGAAGGCGTTCGACAAGGTCCCGCATGAACGATTACTTCGAAAAATTGCAAGCCATGGAAACGAGGGTGAAATACTCACGTGGATTAAAAACTGGTTGGGAGATAGGAAACAGAGAGTGGGGGTAAATGGACAATACTCAGACTGGAAAAGCATCATGAGTGGATTGCCGCAGGATTCGGTGCTTGGACCCGTGCTCTTCAACATATTTATAAACGAACTGGAAATTGGTAAGACGAGCGAGGTGATTAAATTTTCAGATGATATGAAGTTATTCAGAAGGACTGTGAAGTCCTGCAATGTGACATAAACACGCTCGAGAAATGGGCCGCGACATGGCACTTGAGGGGTAGCATAGATAAGTGTAAGGTGATGCATGTCGGTAACAGCAATCTTATACACAAATACAGGTTGGCTGGTTCAGTATTTGGAGAGAACCCCCAGAAAAGAAACTTGGGCGTACTGGTCAACAAGTCAATGAAGCCATCCACGCAATGCACAGTGGCGGCGAAAAGGACGAACAGATTGCTAGGAATGATTAAGAAGGGGATCACAAACAGATTAGAGAAGGTTATCATGCTGCTATACTGGGTTATGGTACGCCCCCCACCTGGAATACTGCGTCCAGCACTGGTCGCCATGCATGAAGAAAGACACAGTACTACTTGAAAGGGTCCAGAGAAGAGTGACTAAAATGGTTAAGAGGAGAGATTAGAGAAACCGGGCCTCTTCTCCCTTGAAAAGAGGAAACTGCAAGGGGACATGATTGAAACATTCAAGATAATGAAGGGAATAGACTTAGTAGATAAAGACAGGTTGTTCACCCTCTCCAAGGTGGAAAGAATGAGAGGGCACTCTCTAAAGTTAAAAGGGGATAGATTCCGTACAAACGTAAGGAAGTTCTTCTTCACTCAGAGAGTGGGAGAAATCTGGAACGCTCTTCCGTAGGCCGTTATAAGGGAAAACACCCTCCAGGGATTCAAGACAAAGTTAGACAAGTTCTTGCTATACCAGAATATACGCAGGTAAGGCTAGACTCAGTTAGGACACTGGTTTTTGACCTAAGGGCTGGCGCGGGAGCGGATTGCTAGGCACAATGGACCACTGGTCTGACCCAGCAGCGGCAATTCTTATGTTCTTATGTAGCATTGCTACTGCATAATTGTCATTGAATATCAGCTGGCTACTATGGGGTTCATAATTTTAAAAAAAAATCGTCTAAAAAGTGTCCTAAATGGCTACTTGAATGATCAAAAAGCTTGATCGTCCAAGTACCCATAACCAAAGCTGGTTTTTAGACATATCTAAAAACAGCTTAGGCCTTTCCCCTGCCTCTAAACGCACAGAGAGAAAAGAGGCGTGTTTAGAGGAGGGGAAAGGAAATGGGCCGACCTACACCTAGGCGTACAACAGGTACGCACTAAAACGCTTAGAGTGGCTTTGTAAAAGAGGGCCAAAGTTATTTGTTGACGCTTATTTCTGAAATGGTTTGATAGCTATTATTCTGAAACTGTTTTATTTTTATTGCCTATTGCCACAGAGTTTTATTGATAATATCGCCTTGGGCGACATCTGATGTTGCAGCTATATGCATGTTGATCTTGAGTTTTTGTTTACTGTATTTGTGTTCTATATTTTATGCATGTTAATTCTGTACACCACTGAGTTTTTGTCGGTATAAAAATTTTTAAATAAATAAAATAACCTATTATGCCAATAAAAATAATACTTTTTTAATCAGTTTTTATATGTATTTAGTTTGTTTGTTATAGTGTTTTCTTGATATGATTTGAATGATAAATGTTATGTTTTATTTTGTATGTTAACACGTAACTCGCCCTGGATAAGGGTGGGCGAGAAATAAATTAAATTAAAAACAAGTTGTGTACGAAGCAAAGGTGTCGCTAGGATTCCGTGATTAGGGCAGCTAGCAGCACCTAACCTAAGCACTACTTATATAATCAGGTCCTATGTACATTTATATAACCAGGAGACATGTACATGCACAAAGTGTCATGGTTGGGGAGAGTGGGCGATCACCATCGCGGCAGGAGATATAAGCTATCTCTCCTGCCGTGATACATCCCCCCCAGCAACGATCGGGGCAGGAGGGAGCCCAAACTCTCCTGCCCCGATGAAACCCCCTACCCCCCGACACCCACTAAGATACGGGCAAGAGGGATCCCAGGCCCTCCTGCCCTCTACACGCCCCCCCCAAATCTCCACTCTGCCCCCCTGAAGCCCAGGACTCCCCCATCTGCCAACCCCACAGCCGACATTAGCCAGACGGACAGGTCCCAAGCCCGTCCGTCCGGCAGGCCCGCCATCCTCAGAATTGTGGGCCTTAGGGCCTGATTGGCCCAGTTGCCTCAAGCCCTGACCACAGGTGAGGCCTTAGGTGCCTGGGCCAACTGGAATTGGACCAGTTGCCTTAGGTCCCTCCTGCCTGTATCTTAGTGGGTTTCGGGGGGTAGGGGGTTTCGCTGGGGCAGGAGGGCTTGGGCTCCTTCCTGCCCCGATCATTGCTTGGGGGAGGTCGCGGTTTCACTGGGGCAGGAGGGCTTTTATGCGATGGACTGGCTCCTCCTTCACCTAAAAGGTCTGGTTTTGGGTGTTTGGGACTTAGGCTTTTTTGGGGTTCTTTATTCTGTTGTAAGTATAGACGTAAAAGTGGTCTGGACGTTTAAACAGCTGAATGTAGAGGCAGGCCATTATCAAAAAAACCTCCTTTTGGACGTTTTTTTTTTTTTTTTTTTTTTTTGAGAATGAACATTTTCCCTGCTTCTACTTTCAGCGTTTAGGGCCTATGCCAAAAGGGGACTTAGACATTTTTTTTATTATGCCCCTCCACAGTAAGAAACAGCATGAACATCCATTTTTGAAGTGTACCAATAGCCTATTTTTTTTAATATCAGTCAGTATTTGGAGAACGATGGAAGGTTCACGAAGGGAAATGTAATTTTTACATAGCATGAATTTTTTTACATGCGTAGACACAGAGAGGGTTTCAGATGTGAAGAAAAAGAAAAGAAAGAAAGACCAAATACCTTAGCGAACGTGTAAGAGGGATAGCAACAAATGCTAATTGAAGTTGGGAGGGAGAATGAAAAACATGAGATGGGCCTTAGGGTTTGCCATCTTGTTCTGAATTGCCCCGAATCTCAGAGAGATAAGTGAGATTACTAGGAAAGACGTGTTTGCAATGATGTAGTAGGGTAAAAACAGAGAGCTTGAGCCTGCCAAGAGCATAACAAATTAAAAGAAAACCAACAAAGTAGCTGGGTAGAGATGATACCTTTTGCAAGGCTAAGAAATGTTTGAAGATGAAAGTTTCAGAATTGCTGAGGTCTCTTCCTCAGGCAGTTATACAGTATGACAGAATACTGTTCCAAAGGGGAAAACAGTTAAGATAACACATCAAAATTGTTATAACCCTTGAGAGTCTATTCTGGCATTACAGATGCATTTAACACTAACAGTTGCTTAGGGGGAGAATGTTCTTTCCTTGGTTTACTTCTGTTAACTGAAAAGCTGTAGAAGAATGTTAATATGGAATTTTACCAATAAAAGTATTACTTCAGGCTCCATGGCTTGTAACAACTATTCCAATTTTGTTTTTCCAGAGTTAAAACACAATTGTTGCTACATTAGTCAGCAAAATTACTTTGTTCATTGAACCTCATCATGAGCCTGGAAAATTTCTGCTCAGAATGAATTTTACCCAACCGTGACCTTGTCGATATATACATTTTTTGGGCCAACTCCTTCAGTGGACTATAATGAGCATTTGTGAAAATTACGACAACTGTTTACTTGGTTTGAGTTGTGGCTGGGGAAGGGGGGGGGGAGGTAGCAAAGGGGGAATGGCTAAAGTACTGTACATTTGAAAGGATTTACCCAATCCCGGCCCAGATTTACTCTATAAAAACTCATTTCATCCTTACGTACACTCTTTCTGACCAGACTACACAATAGGTGATACCAGTGATGTCACTGACAAATTAGAAATGTAAGTATACTAGGCTGTACTCAGAGATGATGTGAATTAAATGATTAAATATGTTAGATGCACTGAAAATGCTGAGGTTCAAGAATATGATATAGAAACTAGAATAAATTTAATGCAGATATGCCATAAAATGGCTGACATCACTCTATGTGATGTGCAGTTTTATGGTACCCAGCCTTGTTATACAGCTGTAAATTCAAGTTTCAAACCGCTTAATCAGGTTTCTAAGTGGTGTACAATGTAAAAATTACATAAAAACAAATTTAAAAGTTAAGGATACTAAACAATATCAAAAGACACATAATAAGATGTATGGACAAATTTCAAACAGTAGAGAAGAGAGGAGAGAACTACAATCTACAATTCATTATCTGTTCTAACCAGTGTTACTAGTTCCAACCTTGTCATTCCGAAACACTGTAACTCCACCCCCCCACCCCCCCACCCTCTCTTTGAACTAGTATGCTGTCCTGGAAGTGCAGGAGATAAGAGCATCCAAAGGAGAAGAAGGACTAAAGCTGGCTTTTCTCTAAAACCTAACACTCCCCCCTCTTCTGACATCCTAGCCCTCTAACATTCTCCTCTCCTCTGATCTTCATCTAGCCTTCCTTGGAGTTCCTTTCTTATTACAATTCCTGTAAACCGTGCCGAGCTCCACAACTATGGAGATGGTGCGGTATACAAACCCAAGGTTTAGTTTAATTCAGTTTAGTTTAAAGCTTGAAATCCCCAAAATTACTGGATCTATGACCACTAAGTGGCGTAAGGCAGTGGTAGTTGGCAATTCCCTTCTTAGGGGTACAGAAGCATCCATCTGCAGACCAGACATGATGTCATGAGAAGTATGCTGTCTGCCTGGTGCCAAAATCCATCCATGCCGAGATTCATCAAGCCTGATGGCTATTATTCGATCTGCTCATCTACGTTGGCACTAACGATACTGCCAGGTACCCCTGCGAATGTATCAGAAGCGACTTTGTGGCTCTGAGAGAGAAGGTGAAGCAGTCAAATGCGCAGGTGGTATTCTCATCCATCCTCCTTGTCGAGGGCAAAGGCCAGAGCAGAGAAGCTCACATCCTGGAAATGAATGTGTGGCTACCTGGATGGTGTCATCGAGAGCGTTTTGGCTACCTGACCATGGGATGATTTTTCAAGGACTGCTGAGCAGGGATGATGTGCATCTATCAAGGAAGGGAAGAGTGTCTTTGGCAGCAGGCTGGCTAATCTACTGAAGAGGGCTTTAAACTAGAAGTACTGTACCTCTGATGCAGGTACATGCTGAAATGTGTTGAGTTATATCAATAAATTGGTTCCAATAGTGTGGCTCTTGTGACATCCTTTTTTCCTTTTGGTTATCTTCATCTTTTACTTCTCCATCATGAGTCTGAGACCAGCTTCAATGCCTTAACATTTCTCGGCTTTTGGGAAGAGAAAAACTTATGTTAAGAAGGTGTAGGTTTCAAAGGAAATAGGAGGTAGAAATGATCAAACTTAGAGACTGAAATAAAGTTAAATATAGAGCAGCTAGGACTGACGGATCGAGTTTGTATGTCAGAAAAAGGTAACAAATTGATAGAAAATAAACCAAAAAGAGTACTTCCAATATTGGTTTCACTTTATCCCATCTTGTGCTCTGTGGTCTTCCTGCTAATGTTTGTGGTACTTTTTTTCATCTTCTGGTACCTTAGCTAATGTGCACTTATAGGCCGCTGAAAATTTCTCAGCCCAACCAAGAAGAGAATGATGTAAAGCCATGAAATTTACAAGTTATTCTATATTTTTCTTGACACTTTTTGTTTCAATGATATGAAATTAAATGGAAAGTGTCAAAAAAAATGTGGAATAACTTGTAAGTTTCATTCTTTTCATAGTTGAGCTAAGAGGTTTTCAGCGGTCCCTTGTAATGCAATAAAAAAATAGAATACCATAGGACGCGCTCAAATATCTTGCTGTAACTTTGAAATCTGTGTGCGCTATCAGTGCACTAAAGAATATGTCTATTTTTTTTTTCCAGAGGGCATACCACAAATGATATTCCTGCACTAACCAAGTAGCACATCTACCATACCATGTGCTGTTAATGCATGGATAACACAGGAGCCCTTATCATCAACAAAATGGAGAGTGGTAAGTGCTTTCACAGTATTTTTTTTTTATGTCTATGTCAACATTAGTGTATGACCATTATTGCAACCTCCCCCCCAAAAAACAAAAAAACAAAACAACAATAGAAAAGAGGCCATTTTTATGGCCGCAGTAAAAATGGTCTTTAGCATGTGGGAAAGACCTACTTAAGGGCACACTAAGGCCACTTTTTACCATAGCTTAGCAAAATGACCTCATAAGGCTAGATTCATCAACCTGCCCGATCAGGTACGATTTGGGCCCGATCTGGGCAGGTCTGACAAATTTTGTAAGCTAAAATATGCATATGGGGGCGATTGGAGGAACGCCCCCATCTGCCGGCACAGATCGCTTTTCTGCGATCCCCACGCATGCGTAGACCATCTGTAGATGGTCTGCGCATGCCCGTCAGAGCTGCAATCTTTTTTTAAAAAAAACTTTAAACTTTTTAATTCGTTTTTAGCCCTGTGAGCCTGTGGTTTTAACCCGCTTTAAACCCGTGGGTTAAAACCATGGGCTCGCAGGGCGAAGAAGGGCAGGAGAGATTTGGGGAAGTCAGGGCAGGAGAACCAGGGAGGCGATGAGGTGAGCAGGCAGGAGAGGGCTGCGAGCAGGGCAGAGAGCAGGGCTTCCAAAATCGAAAAGACGTTTTCAACTGGTCCCCAGCAGTTGATCGGTCAGCCTAGTTGGATCGAGAATTTTGTGTTGTGAATCGCGTCCCTGCATGCATGGATTCGAAGCGGATTGCAGGAGAGGTTAGTGAATGAGGCCCGAGGGAAATCTGGTCGCAAAGGGGTCGCAAACCGATCGGTACACAATCGGTTTGCTCTGTGAATCTAGCCCTTAGTGTCTTCATTCCACTCTCTGTGCCATTTTGCCCTTCTCACATTCTTGTAGGGAGAAATTCTATAAATCACACTCAAACATGGGCATCAAAAAAGATTAACGCTATGCATGATTCTATAAAGAGCACATATCATTCATAAAATAATGCTTAGTGCCAATTTCGGCACTCAAACATTATGCACTAGATTTACATCTGCTGAAACCTGGTGAAAATGTTGGTGCCCACATTAAGCACACTAACCCTGTATTCTAAAAGTATGTACACCCCTAACATGCCCATGCCCACACCACATTTTCAGATATGTGCTAAGGGTGCTAATCACCCTGCATTATAGAATACTGTGTAGCCAGATGTGTGTATAAATTCCGATGGGTACCAATCAGCCTCAATAATTGATTGTTAGCACTTAATTATTGATGGTTCAGAACTGGTTATTCAATTAATTTCCATGCACATCTCAGGAGTGTGCAAATTTGGGTAGACAAATCTGAGTGCTATATATAGAATCCGAGGGTTAGAGTCCTCAAGCCACTGCTGGTGCCCTATCCACTTTTTGGGGTGATGTAGAATCTCCATGATACTCGTAATGTCTTCTGTCTATTAAAGATGCCTGCCAGCAAGATTTAAAAAAATATTTGATTTTAACACAGGCTTTTGCAGGAAAGATATTTTAGTTATGTCTTTTTGAGGTCTTTTATTAGATTAATTATTATCAGTGTATCAATTCTGAAGATTTACAGAATAGTTCTGATTGTACTGTAATTCATAATTGGTTTTGTTATTAATTTTCCTATCTATAAATGCTTCTAAGTTTTTATTTTTGAAAAGCTTTGCTGATGTTGAGGCAATTTATGCTATTCTTGGGTTTTTATGTTGTTATCTCCAGTGTGCAATGACCAGATCTGCAAAGAAATAAAATAAAAAGGAAATTTAGATTATAACAAGACTAAAATACTATAGATTGAACAACCACACTGTTTCAGGCTACAGCAAGACAGATAGTAACCACACTGTTATAGCCTGTCTTATTATTGGCATATACAGTAATCCCACTTTCCAAATTTTTGTGAATCTCACTATAATCCTTAAGATTAGGCTGTCATACAAGTCTATAAATACAATAATGCATAGTCTAGAGACGAACCAGGAGTCTCAAGCGCTCACAATCAAGAGCCTGATGTTATTCTCAAGGCTGGTGATTTATTCGGTGAGCTATCATCGACCCAGTTATGTTCTCTATACTTTTTTAATATAATTATTAATTTATTATTTTCTAATTATTTTTAAATATTTTTTCTCAGTTTTTTCTTTTTTATTTAAAACAACTGATAAAGTAGTCTAGTGTTCTAAATATCTATTCCTCTCCCATATTTTACTTAAAGTTACTTAGCTTTCATATTCTTTAGCTGAAAGTGCTTATTTCAATTTTTTCTGAATGCTTAACTTCAATTTCTTCTCTCGACGGAAGATCTCCGTTTCGCTCTTATTAATTAAACAAGAGCTTCATCAGGGCAAACGCCAAAGGTAGCACTGATAACATAACCGGCGCCACAACGATAAATTAACGGGAGTTATGAAGAGACTGCTCCTTGCAGTGACCCGAACAATTTCAAAAGTCAATGATTTATCGTTGTGGCGCCGGTTATGTTATCAGTGCTACCTTTGGCGTTTGCCCTGATGAAGCTCTTGTTCAATTAATAAGAGCGAAACGGAGATCTTCTGTCGAGAGAAGAAATTGAAGTTAAGCATCCAGAAAAAATTGAAATAAGCACTTTCAGCTAAAGAATATGAAAGCTAAGTAACTTTAAGTAAAATATGGGAGAGGAATAGATATTTAGAACACTAGACTACTTTATCAGTTGTTTTAAATAAAAAAGAAAAAACTGAGAAAAAATATTTAAAAATAATTAGAAAATAATAAATTAATAATTATATTAAAAAAGTATAGAGAACATAACTGGGTCGATGATAGCTCACCGAATAAATCACCAGCCTTGAGAATAACATCAGGCTCTTGATTGTGAGCGCTTGAGACTCCTGGTTCGTCTCTAGACTATGCATTATTGTATTTATAGACTTGTATGACAGCCTAATCTTAAGGATTATAGTGATATACAGTAATCCACCAATCCAAATTAATGAATTGGTAGATTATATATTTGCAGGACAATAATTTATCTATGGGATATGTACAGTATACATGTTTGCTTTCAGTATTGCTCCCTTAAAAATTAATGATAAGGAATTACCAGAAACAGTGTAAAGTATTTGTTATAGAAAGCTACAGTCAATATTCTATTTTCTGCTCTCTTCCTTCCTCCCTCCAGCAATTCCTCCTTAATGATGGATACAAAATTACCTACATTGCAAAGGATCAACTGGACATCCCCATCCCAACTGTTAAAAATCTTGAAGCTAAACAACAAGATATAGTGTGTGGTGCAGTGGTTGAAGCTACAGCCTCAGCACCCTGGGGTTGTGGGTTCAAACCCCGCACTGCTCCTTGTGATCCTGGGCAAGTCACTAAGTCCTCTATAGCCCCAGGTACATTAGATAGATTGTGAGCCCACTGGGACAGATAGGGAAAATGCTTAGTTCCTGATTGTAAAAAAATTGCTTAGATAACCTTGATAGGTGGTATATAAAATCCTAATAAAACTTGTGAAAGAGAAAAACACCAGATTGAAGGTGTCAATCTAAAGCAATTATTCAGTAAATCATGTTGAGAGACTGATGATCCTCAGTTACCAGGAAATGTAGTCTGAGACGAAGAAAATGTGACATAAATATTTCCCATCATTTTGGGTGCCATTGGCTTGATCAAAAAGAACTAAGCACACCTGAATACCCCTCCTTTTTTTTTTTTTTCCAAAAGCGCAGCATGGTTTTTAGCACCGGCCATGGCGGTAACCGCTCCGACTCTCATAGAATTCCTATGAGCGTCCAAGCTGTTACCGCCACTGTTGATGCTAAACACCATGCTACGCTTTTGTAAAAGAGGTGGGGTAAGTTGCCTGTATATGTTACATTTTATGAACTCCAGAAAGAATCTCTCTTTGGCACATTACAAGTACTATGGTGGCGGTTAGCAATAATTTTAATTTGAGAGGCTGAGATCATATTCCATATACCCTGGCTTAGGACTGAGGTTTATTCCTGTCATGGCATAATACTAACCCATATGGAGAAATTGACCCCCAACCCCTAAACCAAAAGACAAGGATAAAGCTACGGGTGAACATGAATGCCTATACCAATAAAATGGACCTATTGGCACTGTCAACATCCTCACTGCCTATTGCCCTCCCAAGTTAACCTGGGGCTTCATCAAAAAATTAGCCCTGGAACACTGTTACATAGAAACATAGAAGATGACGGCAGAAAAGGGCTACAGCCCATCAAGTCTGCCCACTCTGCTTACCCACCCCCGTCTATGCCCTATGCCCTGTTGGTTGAACAATGGAGCTAATTAAGTCCACATCATGGTTGAGTAAAAATCACAATCTTATTTTTGTAGGCATGCTGTTTTATACATGATATATCTTTGTTTATTGCCTTTTCCATCTTAGGATCCAACATTTCAAAATGATTGCCGGGGGGGGGGGGGGGGAGGGGAGGGGAGGGCAGGGAATTTAACATAACTTTTTCTTTGGATACACAAATGCCCTCTGCACTTACAGAGTTGGCATCTAGAATCTCAATTTCTTTAATATACAGAGAGGTGTAAGATTATGGAAGAAATTCTTATTTATTGAAAAAACATTTTTATTGAAGCATACCATGTATTTATTTTAGTATTTATATATCACTTATAGCCTAACTGGTTTGCATTCAGATACTCAAACATTTTTTTATATCTGTCCCAGTGAGCTTACACTCTATCTAATGTACCTGGGGCAATGGGTGATTAAAGGGCAAATTCTATAAGAAGCGCTCAAAAGTTAGGCGCCTATATAGGCACTGTTCGACGCGATTCAAGTAAAATTGGGTGCTGTTTAGTGAATCATGCTGAGCGGCACCTAGTTTGGAGGGGCCCATTAAATAGGCCAGCTCTAGGCACAACTAAAAGTTAGGCGCCCATGCGAGCGCTTAAGCACGCTTAAGAGCAGGGATTCTGTAAGAAGGCGCCTAACACGTAACCACGCCCACGCCTAACATGCATAGCGCCTATTTTTTTTAAGGCCGCCTAGATTTTTAGAGGCGCCTTGTTGCAGAATCGCGCTTTTTTGATAGGCGCCTAGGTTTCAATCAGGGCTGATTAAAAAGCTTAATTCAGCTTGTTATTCGATTTAGACAGGCGCTTATCTAGTTGGGCACCTCCGAAATAGGCCCCTAACTTTAGGCGCTGGTTACAGAATTTGGGCCTAAGTGACTTGCCCAGGGTCACAAGGAGCAGTGTGGGATTTGAACCCACCCCTTCAGGGTGCTGAGGCTGTAGCTCCAAGCACTGCACCACACACACACTCCCAGTATTTAACAGAACATTTAACAGGAACACAAATGTTTGTTTATAGTGTTTTAATAGTTATTATATTTTTAAGAACACAATCAAAACACAACATCCCAAAAAACCCCACCTAAGTTGGACGTTTTGCTCACCAAAACATCCAAGTGCCCATTACCAAAACTTGAAATTTGGACATTTGGCAGGTAGTTCACCAACCAAAACATCTAAATCTAAAATGCATGTTCTGGGTAGGTTTTGGATGGGCTTTGGGGTGGGTTAGTCTAGGACAGTGGTCTCAAACTCAAACCCTTTGCAGGGCCACATTTTGGATTTGGAGGTATTTGGAGGGCCTCAGAAAAAATAGTTCATGTCTTATTAAAGAAATGACGATTTGCATGAGGTAAAACTCTTTATAGTTTATAAATCTTTCCTTTTGGCTAAGTCTTAATAATAATATTGTCATTTATAGCTAAAGAGGCATATGATCAAGAAACTGTTTTTTATTTTACTTTACTTTTGTGATTATGATAAACATGCTGAGGGCCTCAAAATAGTACCTGGCGGGCCGCATGTGGCCCCCGGGCCGCGTGTTTGACCACTGGACAAACAACAAAACAACAAAAGCCCAGTAGTACCACAGGAATGAAAGGAGTTCCAAATGTGGAATGCAATGTTCTTGGAACAATCTTTATTTAAACAATAAAAACAAGTCCATCGACTATCCACTAAAAGGAGTAGCTGACCCAATTTGGTAACAGCGGACTCAACATGGTCCATGTTTCGGCTTACACAAGCCTTCCTCAGAGGTTCTAAAAAGTGTGACAAATAATAAGTATGTGTAAATCTTTGAGGGAGAACTGGTGAGAGAATGAGAGTGCTGTCAAGATGTGATCATAGTGCTGTGAGGTGTTATGACTTTGAAACCCGTAGCTAAACTGTGCAGAGTACACTGTGGACATGAGAGATTAAGTGAAAAACATGGCAAACAGCTGCATGAAAACAGTGTGACTTACAGATACTCTCAAAAGTGGTGAAAACTGAGCTAATTAAAGGGCTTATGAGGTGAATATATGGCAGAGTATTTATTATATCGTAATGATCCAAGCCACCAAACCTTTCATGTTTTATCACCTAACCAGATTCTATGCTACTGCTCTTTAGTTCTATCCTCAATTGTGTAATTTGTTTTGTCTGCTTTGTGAGTGGCACAGCAGAAAGTGGCTTCACAAAATCATGGATTTCATGCCTATGCAAATACTCTTTCATTTTTGCTATAGCGACTTTACACAAGATTGAGAGAAAGAAATTTAAATGGAAAAAGAAGTGAATGAAAGGCATCCAGGAACACATGAGAGGAAGGCAGTGACATGATTCACCCATGGATTTATTTATGGTTACAGAATTGAAGAAAATCACTCCCAAATGTGGCCTAGTAAGGAATAAAAGAACAATTCTATAAGCCATTTACTCAGGAAAATGGTGGGCAGTTTTCAAGGGCAAAGCATGCACATGCTTTCCTTTTGAAAATATATTTATTTTATGTATTTTAAAAATGTCTACACCGTCTAATTCCTAGGCAGTTTACAAATATGCACAATAAGGGAACAATTCATCTAAAATTTAAATGCACAGCAATTCCTTAAACAGGACAAATTAGACCCTATAAAAAAAAAAGCATTTGCAAGCTTCCTCTATCAGTGCATTTTCTCAACAGCCCTACCAGTGAATTCCATAATGTCACTCCAGCACAACAAATAGGTCATTGCACAAGTTTCAACATATTTTGGATTATCATTAGCATTTAACAAAGCAGGATTTTCAGAATGTAGCAATCTTTTAGACTGATAAGTAGTCATTTTACTTTTAAAGTACTCTGGGATTGTACCATACAAAAATTGATGGCAAATCATTGCAGCCTTATACTGTACTTGAAATGCTACTGGCAACCAGTGCAATTTCTGAAGCCAAGGTGTAATGTGGCATATTTAGGTGCTCCTGTAATCAATCTGGCAGCTGCATTTTGCACTATTTGCAATGCCCTATACCAGATGCAAGGCTTGTGGACTTTGCATGTAGGTGGGAAGTTTGAGAATTACTTCGAAAATGTAAATTTCTCTTTCAAAACAGCTTCTATATAACACAGCACAGAATTCTAATGGAATATACGTAAGTGCATTCAGGGTCAGCATAAAAATCTGTCTCAGTGAGGCAGCAGTTTTGACAGGCAGTACTTAACATTCTTCAATGTTGTTATTAATAACAATTTCAGCATTTAGAAAATCTCCAAAACTGTATTTTCTAACAATTTTCATACAGGTATTAATAGATGCTCTAATATTAGCAGCACTGAATGCTTTAAAAGCAATGGAATTCATAGTTCTACAGAGCTTTCTGTAGGCAGTTACCATCTGCATATCTGAAATTGTTTTGCAATGGTTTTTGTTGTATTTCCTTTGCAAATTTTTGCCTTCAAATCTGCTATCATGCCGCTCTCTGTAAGCTTTCAATTTTGTAACAATCAGTTTTGCTTCCCTTCCTCCTTGTCCACCTTTGTTCTCAAAACCTCAGTTAAAGTTGAAAAAGTGTCATTATTCCCATGCATGACTGAAGCAGAAGGGGGTAAAGGTTGGTGAAATCCATTCAGGAATGGTCTTGTTACTATTGCAGTGCAGTGATTTATATGCATTTTTTTTATTCTGCACATACGGTCTTCCTTTCTTACCAGCCCCAGTCCAGCAAGTGTGCTGCTTAATTGTTTTCAATTACAGATCTGTCAGACAGTATCTTCTTCTGAGGATCTAAAACCCAGACCTGAGCCTTTTTATATCTATACCAGCTGAATTTCATGAATTGACCAATGCATCACGTTAGAGGTGCTAAGCCATGAAAAACGAATTTAATCTACAGCTGTGCAAGCGTTAGGATACTGAATCCTAGCACTGATCCCTTAATCAATGGGTAACAAATAAGGTACTTTTTTAGGCTTTGCAGTTCTAAAGAAGACTTAGTACTGACATACTTTAAAGCAGGCTGATCTGTGGAGTGAACAGATATGATTACATCTGAAGGAGGACAAGGGTGGGTCAGTGGTTAGAGCATAATATCTAGAAGTTAAGAAAACTGCTTAATAATGTGATAGCAAATCCCTGCTTTATCACCAGCTTTGGCTGTAATCTATTTGTCTATTTGGGTAGGGTTGCATGTGTGTTGGGGGGAAGGGGTAGCAAATATTTATTTCATTTTCTCACACTTTTTAAATCCTCACTCTGTAACTGACCCCCCTATGCTATTCTGGGCTAGATGCACTAAAGATACCAACTGGATTGCTGTTGGCCGATTCTCGAGCAGCGATCGATGCACTATCAAGTTTGCATGCAAATGATTTGCATGGAGGTGCAAATCATTTGCATGCAAAGGCAATCATTTGCATGCGCAGAGCCCTAACAGCAGTGACAGGGGAAATAGCCTCTTGTCACTGCTGTTAGGGCTTCTTTTTATGAATGGCACAGATACACAGGCACAATCTGCCCCATTAAAAAAAAAAGCCTCCTCCACGTTGACCCCTCCCTGTGCCACTGACTCCCCCAAACCAATCCCCCTCTCCCACCCCTGGCACCCCCTAGCCACTGTCCCCCCTTGAATAAAAAAAAAAAATGGCAGGAGGGATACAGAGGAAGGTACCTCCCTTCCTTGATGGTTTTTTTTCCCTTTTTTGTCTTCTTTATCTTCAAAAATGTAGTTCTCCCCTTCTTTCCTTTTGTTTACTATCCTACTCTATGTGTTAGTTTGGTCCGTGATAAATCTTGTCTGTTTTTTTATATTAATTCCCCTTTTCTTTTAATTTTCATGTATTATTTTAATTGTACAACACTTTGAATCTTATGTTTAGCTTTTAATCAAATTTTAATAAACTATGAAACTGATTGACTTATATGTCTAAAGCCCATCCCCTTGGAAGGGACCTTAGGCACTGAACCAATCAGAGCATTTGGCCCCTCCCTGTGCATCTCATGATGCATGGGGGAGGGGGAGTCCCATCATTTAGGACTGGGTGCTAATTGGCCTGGTGCTAATTGGCCCATCATTAGGACTGGGTGCTAATTGGCCAGTTCGATTTGGCTAGATCGGCACCTAAATAGCAGCATCCAATTTTGAACACCATCTATAGAGCACAGTAAAGTATAACCTACTAGCTAGCTAACACTTCTATACCCACTTTCCAATCAAGCTGTGCCCTCTGAGAAAAAATCTGAAAAGTACAGTAACACGTGGTTGAACACGTAGAAACAGGAAAACAGCCACAAAGCCCCTTAACATGGTCATGTGATAGCATCTTTCTAGGCATTAACCATGCATTAAAGGCTTAACATCCATTAATAAAAGGGCCCTTAGTGTACAGTATCTGCTGAGCTTTATTGAATAGATCCCAAATGGACAAAAACTTATCTCTTCCCATTTATCAACACATTTAATAAGTTTTTCCTTTCTTTTTCCTTGTAGTTGAAGTGACAGATTCTGTCAGATTAGCAAAGTCTTATATTATAGGCAGCAACAGTGTTAGCTTATGAATTCCCCAAAAATCAATAGCAGTCCAGACATAAACATTTTGTCTTACAAAAGGAGCACTTACAATTAACCAGTGCTTTATAGGAGAACTGAAGGTAACCATTGTTCATTCTCAGAATACATATTAGATCTATTTTCTCTGTATGTTTATGAAGTAGAATTTTTATTAATTTTGGAGAGGGGCCTGGCAGTTCTTCCTGCTCTTTAGGACTTCCAGCTCAATTGCAGTTCCTGCCACAGCTGTGGCTTGGGTGCTTTCATTTGTACCTTTTTTTTGTTCTTTTTTTTGGGGGGTGTCTCTCTCTTTTCTACATTTTCACCCTTCTATCCAGTTTAGCCATTGACCTATGGTCACAGATTATGTCTCTCTGTGGCATCTGCTGTGCATACAACCTAGGTCTGGATAGCAGGTGTCATCAGTGAAGGCAGAAGGTAGGATTAGAAGAAGGAAGAACCCATAGCTTGGAGATGGGAGAGAATAAATGGCCTAGGAAGTTCTAATCTGGAAAATGGTCTACAGATAGAACATAATACTTACCATTCATGTTCAGGAGGATTAAACAAACGTCTGGAACTGAACTGTAAATTGGACCAGTGGTTTTGGTTATTTTTCATTGAACTAATATGGCATCTGAGGGGGGAGGATAGTATTAAGAACATAACATAAGCAGTGCCTCCGCTGGATCAGACCCGAGGTCCATCGTGCCCAGCAGTCCACTCATGCGGTGGCCCAACAGGTCTAGGACCTGTGTAATAATCCTCTATCTATACCCCTCTATCCCCTTTTCTAGCAGAAAATAATCCTTTATCTATACCCTTCTATCCCCTTTTCTAGCAGAAAATTGTCCAATCCCTTCTTGAACCCCAATACCGTACTCTGTCCTATCACGCCCTCCTGAAGCTCATTCCAGGTGTCCATCAAACATTGGGTGAAGAAGAACTTCCGAATTCCCTCTCGTTCTTGTAGTTTTCGAAGGTTTGAAGAATCTGTCCCTCTCCACTTTCTCTAAGCCCTTCACGATTTTGTAAGTCTCTATCATATCCCCTCTAAGTCTCCTCTTCTCCAGAGAAAAGAGCCCCAGTTTCTCCAATCTCTCAGTGTATGAAAGGTTTTCCATACCTTTTATCAAATGTGTCGCTCTCCTCTGAACCCTCTCGAGTATCACCATATCCTTCTTAAGGTAAGGCGACCAATATTGGACGCAGTACTACAGATGCAGACGCACCATCGCCCGATACAACGGCAGGATAACTTCTTTCGTTCTGGTTGTAATACCCCTCTTGATTATACCTAGCATTCTATTCGCTCTCTTAGCGGCTGCCGCACACTGTGCATACAAATAGATCTCATGCATATTCATTGGGAAAATCCTGAAAACCCGACAGGATTGCAGCCCTCGAGGCCTGACTTTGACATCCCTGATCTAGGGGATGAGGCTGGTAAATTACTGTTCTTCATGCTAGTTAAAGAGAAGCTTTTGAGGGGGGGGGGGGTTGTTATTTTTTTTGCATTTTAGGAGAAATACTGAGATGTGTCACAGCCTGGGAGGAACTCTGGAAAACTAATTTGCATACTGGCCTAGCAACTTGTATTTTATCTTGTGCCTCCACTCAGAATGAAAGCACTGGGATTGCTGGGAATTCCTAAGGATTAGAGGTTTGATTATTGCTCAAAGAAGAAGATATAGACTGCCTTTAAAGAAAGGTCATATAAATGACTGCTAGTCAGCCAATGGCAGAGTTTTTTAAACACTTGCTGTCGCTGGCTAGATTAGCCCCAGAAATTCAGTGCTGGGTCATGTCTGAGCACCTGCACTGAATATTGTAGACTGGTTTTGGTGAGGCTAGTCACCAGACACCTTATGCTGGTCTCAGTCAATATTCAGTCAGGCTTACATAAGATAGTTATGTGGACCTCAGCTGATTATCAGGCCTGTACTCGCATAACTTAAAAATAACCCCAGAACTTACGATCCCCTTCTGAATCCCTTAGTGAGCAGACCCCTTCTGATCCCCTCCCCAAATTAGCAGGCTCTTTCCAATCCCCCTTCCCCTCCTCAAATCCCATGACCACCATCATTATAGGCCTACCTAGAATGTTGGGTGATCCAGTGAGGGCATTGGGAGCAAGAGCAAAGCCCACTTGCTGCTGCCCCTAGTGGTGAGTTCCAGGAAATGGCTGTTGTGACCTCTTGCTTACATAACAAAGAAGCATTCTTGGCACCAATGCTATTACGTGTTAATGTGCGCCCTACGTAATGTAAATGCACATGAGTCTAGTTTCTTTCATTAGAAAGGAAACTCTGCAATGAGAGGGCATAGGATAAAGTTAAGAGGTGACAGGCTCCGAAGTAATCTGAGGAAACACTTTTTTACGGAAAAGGTGATAGATGCGTGGAACAGTCTCCCGGAAGAGACGGTGGAGACAGAGACTATGTCTGAATTCAAAAAGGCCTGGGATAGGCACAAGGGATTTCTCAGAGAGAGAAAGAGATAATTTTTACTGCGGATGGGCAGCATTTGGCCTTTATCTGCCATCATGTTACAATGTTTCTATAACTATAAAGTTCTATGACATCACAATGCAGGTGTAAAGAGCCTTAGCCTATAGGAAGAGGAGATTCAAGTGTTAAGAGCCTTAGCCAATAGAGAGAGGAGATAGTGGATGGGCAGACTAGTTGGGCCATTTGGTCTTTATCTGCCATCATGTTTCTATGTTATAGAATAGGTGTACAAAGCTGCTTTGGCATGCTAAAGCTGAGACATAGCAGCATATATCAAGTCAAAAGGCAGGCATCAACTGGCATGCCTAAGTGTGCCTTGCAATGCACACAATTGATACTATTCTGTACAACACACACATTGCTCGGTGGAAGGCCCATGTTCTGTTCACTGGTCCAGACCATTTACTTATACCTCTTCTTGATGCAGTATTAGTTTTGATTTGCCTTGTAATGAAATTCTGTTATAGCACATTAAGCCCCAAACTTAACTCATTTTAGCAGAAGGGCCTCCACCCCCCCCAAATACTCTTACATAATTAGGTCACAAGATGAGGTGAAATTTTATAGACTGAGGTCTAGCATTTACGTAACACCATTCACATTCATAAGTATATCTTTTCTATAAATTAGTGTGCACAACTGGGGCCTACATTTAGGCGTTCTTTATCTGTCCATGAAATGATATTCAGTTTGCACTTTTTGTTTATAACTCATCTACTTATTAGAATATTCTGGAGAGGCTGGTGAGAGAGACAGTTACGTGCCTGCGAGGTTGGTCTTGTGGGAGTAAATGAAGGACCTGCCAAATTTACAACTAAAAACTATCGCCCTTAGCTCCAATTGATACTATTGTTTCACTAAATAAAATCTGTCAGATTGATTTTCTGCTTCAGATAACTTCCCTGGTAAAAAAAAAAAATCATTTATTTCTCTATTCAAAAAAAGGATGTCATACACATAAGGTCATTCAAAGCTGGGTTCTTAATAGAGGATAAATGTTTCTTGTAGATGACAGAGCTAGGCATTGTCCTTTGTTTAATATCAGTATCAATTAACAGTCATTGTAAAATACAAGGTTAAGAGAAGTCAGTTTGATTGCTTACATTTTTTTGTTTTTTTCTTATGACCTACTAACTAAAGAGTGCTGCAGGAACCATTACCGTGGTAATTACTGTGGTAAATAGGAGGCACTATTTCAAATCTCCCGGAAATGCCGCCAGAATGGTAGAACGTTCTGTGGTAGTGCTGTGGGAACAGGATCCATTCCCATATTTTTTCTGTGTTAAAGGGGAGACTGGGGGGTCAATGCACTTATCTTCTTTACAAGCTGCTGGCAGCAGTTCTTACACACTTCCGGAAGCTTCCCACTGATGCAAAATGCAAACGTGTTAGAGGGAAAGCTTCCAAATCAGCTGCCGGCAGTATGTAGGAACAGTTGCCAGCAGCCTGTGAAGAAGAGAAGTGTGACTAGTGATACAAGGGAGCGAAGAGAAGGAAAAAAATGTTGCATTGTCTGGGGGGTTGGGGAGGCAAAGAAGGACAGATGATGCATAGGGTGGGGGTGGGGAGAGAGGAAAAGAGATGCTGTATAGGGTGGGGTGTGGAAAGGAGGATGCTATATGAGGTGGGATGGGAAGGGAGGGAAAGAGAGATGATGTATGGGCTGGGGGTTAGGAAGGCAGGGAAGGACATATGTTGCATGCGGTGGGGGTAGGAAGAGAGGGAAAAATATGCTATACGTGGTAGGGAGTGGAAAGGGAGGAAAAAAGAGATGCTATAGGCGGGGGAGGGAAGAGAAAGGGAGAATGGTTGGACACGGGTGCATGGAGCAGGAGGGAAAGGAAGATGTACATGTGGGGAAAGGATGAAAGAGGGAGAATTGTTGGACATGATGGTGGTGGAGAGAAGAGAGGGAGAAATATTTGATATGGTAGTAAAAGATGGGTGGAACATATGGACAGGGATGCAAGAGGGAAGAATGCTGGACATGGTGGTGGAGGGAAGGGAGGTTGAGATGAGGCATGGTGTTAGAGAGGGTTGATAGAAGGAGAAATGTTGGGCATGGGGCTGATGGGAAGGGGCAAAAAATGCTATACAGGGACCAGGGGATGAAAGAGTATGAAATGTTTGACTTGGCAGTGGAGGGACTTGGAGAGATGTGCCCTGGTTCCCCAATCTCTCTCTCTTTTCCCAATCCTTTTGCAGTAAGGGAGGGAATGAGAGAGAGAGAGATGATGACCAGTGAGAGAGAGAGAGAGGTGTGGAAGAGCGAAAATAAGAAATGCAGAGAAAAGGAAAGCAGTTTGGTGCTCAGTGTGACATCACTACATTGCCACGTGGTGATGCTTTTCAAATGGCTTATAAGAGCAGAGTCACCGCTTTTGCGGGGAAGAAAGGTGCATTCTTTGTGCGCATGAAGATTGAAGAATTAATCTGAAGTTCACAGTTAACCCCCGTGAAATTAATCAAAGCTGTTCGTCAGAAATAAGTTTGCTGAGTTCACAAATGTAGTTTTAATGAATAGATACTTTTGACTGTTTTTATGAAGGATTTTGAATGTTCTATTTGTTGTGATTCATAGGGACCCGGTTTCTGTATATGAACTCTATTTTGGGTTCCCTGAAGCAGAAAATGAAACATGGTCCATGTCGGGACCCTACAAAATTGAAAGTTTCTTTACATTTTGTGAGTTTTTTGACTGCACAAACCTTTGCAAAAAAAATATGCAAACAAATATGCAATGATTGGTTGATGCGACCACAATTTGAGATAAATATCTCATAGAGTCTCCAGGTCTCTGAGCATATATTTAAACAATCCATTATACTGTATCATTGTTGGTAACATTTGTGTTTGAAGAATTTACAAGTTTCACAGGTGTTGGGTAGTAATTCAAGAATGGTGATAGTAATGCAGAAAAGCATGTCCTGCATTAGCCAATTTGTACATTCAAATCTAATTCAGTAAAAGGGCCCCTATGTGCAATATCTTTATTCAAATGTAATTGGCCAGATTTCATCACTGGATATCCAGCATTTGTTTCATCACAATTAATGCCTTCAGAATCTTTAATGTGTCTATAGATTGCACCTTTGATAGTTTGCATAACCATAATGCTGAAAGCTGCAAGAAATCAGAGGCATCACTTTTACATCTTTTAAGATAAATCTGAAAATATGGATTAATATGTTTTCTTTTAGGATTGCTGGGCAGTTGCAGCTATCCTGTGGCCAAAATACAACATAAAAGTAACGGTGAAATAAAATTTCTAAATAACACACTTTTTGTACAGAACAAAAAGTAAAAAGGAGTGGGAGGCTTTTCAGGTCATTTGCTCTATAGAACCTTCATGGTTTATACATTACAGTCCATCAGGTTTTACAGTGGGTAATAACAAAGCCAACCCTGTAGGTTATTTCAGGAAATGGCAACTTAAGTTCTAACTGTATGAATTCTTAGAGTCTGAATTTACAGTTCACGGCAACTCTGGAAAAAAATACCCTACAAGCACTGTTGCAGTTAATGCAGTAACTCAGATTGGAATGACAACGCATAAAAATCAAGACCATTTAGGTGGAGCAGGCAGAGACATAGCCAGACACTTTTGGGTGGGCTGGTGGGCAGATTTCTCCCTCTCCTCCTGGATGAACCAGGTCTTGGCCCCAGTGTTCTGATGTCCCAGGCCACTCCATTCCCTACCCCCAGCACTCCGGTGTCTCAAACTTCCCCACTCGCCCTGGCGATCCGCCGCCCATCCCAGCAATTAGGTGTCTGAAGACCGCTGCTGCATACCTTTTAGAGAGCTGATCTTCGCTGGCAGCATGACTGATACAGCCTTCCTTCTGATGCAACTTCCTGTTTCTTCTTAGGAAGAGTACATCAGAAGGAAGGCTGTGGGCTTCCCCAACAGCTGCAAGGAGATGTACTACTTCTAGGTAGACCTGATGCCAAAGTGGGTGGATCTGCGCCTACCTGGGCACACCCGTGACTATGCCACTGGGACCAGGTGAACGCTGTTGAACCTATTTAACCAAATTATTATTTGTATGTAAATTGTATTGCACTTTTTGTTGGCATTAAAAACTAAATAAAGAAAAAAAAAAAGAAAAGATAATCCCCCCCTCCCTCTGTTTCTAAAATGGATGCTCTACTACATTTAACTTGAAATTATCCCCCTGTTCTTTCTCAAAAAATTATTTTCTTGCTTTGGCCCCTTCATTCACTCTCTTGTTCAATAAAGCCTACTCATAAGTACGGTCCCTCTTTCCTGGAAAACTGCCACTATTACCCCAATACTAAAAGACTATAAAATCAGTCTGGATGAAGTATCAAACTATCGCCCCATTGCCAATATACCATTTCTTGCCAAACTAACAGAAAGACTGGTATTTGACCAGCTCTCTGACTTTGTTGAATCCACAAATGTACTCCATCCGAATCAGACGGGATTTCGGAAATTTCATAATACAGAATACTCAATGTTAGGACTGATAACGAACATTCACTACTACTTAGACCATCATATATCTGTGATCTTTTCTCATTAGACCTAACCACAGCTTTCGATACAATTGATCACGATTTACTACTCAAAAGACTAGAATCCATAGGTATCGTTGACCAAGTCTTAAAGTGATTTATTTCATTTCTCTCCAACCGCTCATCCACGGTTAGATACAACGAAACAAATTCCAAAGCCTATTCTTTAACCTATGGCATCCCCCAAGGTTCCATTCTCTCTCCTTTATTGTTCAATATTTTCCTTTCTCCATTACTGAGCATCTGTCAATCAATAGGCTTCACCACATACACCTACGCGGATGATATACAACTTCTACACCTGTTAAATCCAGAAAACATTGAAGAAATAAATGCAATCAATAAGAAACTCGAGATCATAAAAAATTGGCTTAATTCTAACAAACTAGCCTTGAACATTCAGAAAACTAAATTGATGCTTTTCTCTTGGAAAAAGGATCTCTTCCAGAGCACTCCTTTTGTTCTTAACAATATCCCTTTAGAGTTAGTGTCTTCTCTAAAAAGCTTAGGTGTCATCGTTGATAATAAACTCTCATTTCACGTCCATATTAGTAACACAGTTAAAATATGCTTTTACAAACTACATATGATACGCTTTATCTCCAAATTTCTCGAGCCCAAATCTATTAATATATTAATTCGCTCTCTTATCATAGCTAGACTCGACTATTGTAATTCTCTTTTAATCAATATTACACAAAAAGAAAACAGACGCCTCCAAATAATACAAAACACAGCCGTTAAACTCATCCACAATGGAAAAAAATATGATCATGTCACCCCTCTATTAATCAACTCCCATTGGCTCCCAATTAGTCACTGCATTACTTTTAAAATATTACTTTTGGTATTTAAATCTTTAATCTTTAAAGAACAGCAATTAATTGTCAGAATTAAAACTTT